>NC_053390.1:660079627-660386133 GCF_905171765.1 Bufo bufo
CCCCTGGCCCTGCCTACTTGCCTCGCGAGTCCTAATGACAGGGGACAACTGGACGGCAATCCCTAACTTGGAGTAAGTGCAGGGATGACAGACAGACAAACAACAGGACGTGAACAGACCGAGTCAATACCAGGAAAGCTGCAAAGTACAAATGGAGCAAGCAGAGAATTGTCAGGAGAAGCCGGGGTCATAAATACCAGGAGAGCAGAGAAGTACAAGAGGAGTCCTAAGAGAGTAGTCAGGACGGATGCGCAGTACAGGAGGATCAGGCAAAAGGATGGTCAAGGAACAGGATCAGGTAAGTATTCAGCAGTCCAACAAATACCAGGAACCTAGAAATTAACAGGCAACCTGTAGCCAGCAGGCTGCCTGTATTTATAGTGGGGAGTGAGGGTCATGTGACGTGGCCAGCGTCACATGACCGACAGACCAACCAGTCGAGCACCGAGTGATCAGCTCGGCGCTCAAGGCAGACTTAGGAGCAAGGAGCCACCCAGCTAGTAAAGCCGCCCTGGGAATGAGGTCAAACACAGAACCTCATTCCAAAAGCTAAGCAACAGTTCTGCGGGCAATGGGGGACCGAGTGAACCTTCGGAACCCCGTGACATGATGCCTACCTGCGCCGGAGGAGAAGACAGACCGCCGAAGGGCTAGCCGCTTGTCCAGAGGGAGGCGCACTAACGCCACTGCCGTGTCGAGGATCATGCCAAGAAAAGTGATTCGTCTGGTGGGACAGAGGGAAGACTTCTGAAAGTTCACCAGCCAGCTGAACCGTGCCAGAGTATCCAGAGTGATATGCAGACTGTCCTCGTTCTGATTGAAGGTCGCTGCTTTGACCAGGATGTCGTCCAGATAGGGAACCAGGGTGATGCCCCTGGTACGAAGAAGCCAGGAGAGGAGCAAGTACTTTCGTGAAGACTCGCAGTGCTGTCGCCAAGCCAAATGGAAGGGCGATGAACTGGTAGTGATGGGGCCCTACTGCGAAGCGGAGAAAGTGCTGATGCACCGCGGCAATGGGGACGTGTAAGTACATGTCTCGAATGTCTAGTGAAGAAAGGTGTTCGCCTCAGTCCAGTGAAGCATTAACGAGCGAAGGGACTCCTTCCTGAAGCATGGAACCCGGAGAAACCAGTTCAGCAACTTGAAGTCCAGAACCGGGCGAACGGATCCTTCTTTTTTGGGGACAACAAATAGGTTTGAATAAAAACCTGCGAATTGTTGCGCCAGAGGAACCGGGGAAATCACACCTCGTGCGAGGAGAGACTGGATCGCCTGGAAAAAGGCAACAGCCCGACCTGCATCCCTGGGGGTCTGGGACAGAAAGAAACGTTGTGGAGGAGGGGACGCAAACTTGATCTTGTAATCCGAGGTTACGATTTTGAGCGCACACGTGTCTGAGATGTGAGCCCGCCAAATTTCCTGAAAAAGGAGGAGGCAAGCCCCCACCCAAGAGGGTGGGGGCGCGACTTCATGCGGAGGACTGTTTGCTGGTGGAGGGACAGGCGAGCACCAGGCTGGTTGAGGCCTAAAGAATGGCTTTTTCCGTTGGTCCTGCGTGGAGGATCTGGGAGGGGCTCCTGCTGCCGGTCGTGTGCCAGAGAAGCGGCAAAAGGAATGGGCCCGGGGAATTGGAAGGCTTAGCGCGAAACGTGCGCTTGGATCTGCCCAGTTAGAGGTGGGTACTTTTACCGCCCGTAGCCTTGGAGATAATTTCATCTAACCGGGCCACGAACAATCGGGAGCCGGAAAATGGAAGGCTTGTAAGGGAACGCTTTGACGATGAGTCCGCTGCCCACACCTTAAGCCATAGTTTGCGCCTCAGGGTTACCGCGAGAGCCAATGTGCGGGCAACCAGTACACCCGCGTCCAAGGAAGTTTCACAGAGGTACTTCCCCGCCTGTGAGATTTGCAGGGCCAAGGACTGGAGCTCAGCTAGGGGGAGGTCCGCCACCAAGTCCTGGTTTAACCGGAGTGCCCACTCTGAGACCGCCTTAGCCACCCAGGTGGAGGCAAAAATAGGACGAAGAGCTGAGCCACTTGCCGCGAAAACGTACTTAGCAAATGACTCCATACGGCGATCCACTGGGTCCTGGAGGGATGAGCCATTGGCTACCAGAATGGCGGTGTGCTTGGCTAGACGTGCGACCGGAGGATCCACCTTGGGAGGAGAGGACCATTTAGCCACCCAATCCGCCGGAAAGGCATAAAGTAGATCAAGTAGTTTGGACGTGGTGAAGCGACGATCTGGATGGTCCCACGCCTTGGCAATGACAACTGAAAAGTCGTCATGTAAGGGGAAGGCCTTGAAAGTTTGTCTGGAGCGGAAAAAAAACACTCTCTGGTGACACGTGGAGGGGGACTCATCCTGCACCTGAAAGGTGTCATGGACAGCAGTAACTAAGCTGTCCACCATGGAAGCAATCTAGGAAGATTGTTACGGATCCATATCAGAGTCTGAGTCACCAATCTCCCCGTCAGACAGAACTTCCCCAGGGAAAAAGAATGCGTCCTGAGCGTGACCCATGGGGGGGGAAAGAGATGCTGAGGCGTCAGAGGAGGAATGACGTCCTGCTCTGGGCCGCTTATGTGAAGGTCTGCCCCTAAGGTGCTCACCTGAGAAAGGTGCAGACTGCGCAGGTGGGGATTTATCAACCAAACGAGCCATGAGGGAAAGGGTGGATTGGGAAATTTTTAGATAGGTCCTCCCCTGCCCGGGATAAGGCACGGGCCCAGTCCGGTTCCACACTGTCCGGGTGGTCATGCGGCTGCGTAGGCTGGGGGGGCAGAACCTGTCTGGGCGCACAGCATGCGGAGCATACAGAGTCCGACTAGCCGCGAGGGAACTTAACTTTACATTTAATGCATGCATAATAAGTGGCGGCTGGTGGCATGCGGGGGTCATTCGTGGGTTCGGACATGGCTGCCTACCAAACCCCCTACTAGTCTCAAGGCTGGAGAGTAACTGTCCTACCAGCTCGCCGGAGATCCAAGGCCCTGTGTTCCCTGAAGAAGCATGCTGCAGAGAGAAGCTGAGTCCGCGCGGGAAGCTGAGGTCCGGCGCTGCCTTCTGAGCCGCGGCGGGAAGCCTAGCCCCACCCCCACATCACGGGGGGAGGTGCCGAGTTGCAGCTTACACGCCCCTGGAGCCGCGGCCCAAATCAGAGATGAGCGGCCGACCAGGACGCACTTTTGGGGTTGGCCGGAGAACGCAGGGACCCACCGGCGGTCCAGGAACAAGCCGGAGAGGGCCGCAACCCTAAACTCGGGTAGGCGGGAAAAGAAGCCGGGGCCTAAAGTAGTGCGGTGGCAGGCCAGGAGGTATCGGGAATTCAGCGTAAGTCTGGTGTCCCAGTAAGGGTATCCCTGTTGCCCGGAGCCGGGGGGGGGGGGAAGGGGTAGGAGAATACTCACGTAATCCCGATTACTCACCCCATCTTCATCCTCTTATCTTCACAGGGGGCTCAGTGGACCAGCAGGGTCACCTCTTCAGCAGCTGGCACCCGAAACGGCAGGAGACTGGTATGGCGGGAGGGTCTTGCCGGATTCAGGTGACCCTTTGGCTGGCGGGAAGCAGGGAAGCTAGGCTGCCCTGGTCCACCTTTGCTTCTTGGGGAGGTCGGGCAGTAAGGGAACCCGACACCGGCCTTGCTCCCCGGGTAGACAGAGAGGATAGGCGTTTCCCACACCTGAAAGGGAAAAAGATAAAATAAAAAATAACCAAAGGAAGCCGCCCTGAAGCAGGGAGGTCTGCCTCCTACAACACTAAGCTAAAAACTGATATGCTCTCTCCAGGCTGGAAGGGGTATAGCTGGCAGAGGAGGAGCTAACACTTTTCAACCTAGTGTCAGCAGCAGCTATATCCACGGTCCTGTGTCCCCCAATGATACGAGCGAGAAAGGTGAACCACCCCACGGAGCTCAAACACTTATAGCCCACATCCCAATTACCTCCACCAATTAGACCTTTGTTACCATGGTCCGGGTAATCTTACCCGGAGCCCTGGGACACAACAGGTCATTTAGCCTGAACAATAAAAAAGGGGTCACCGGGCAGAATCCAACTTCTGCCCAGTAACCCTGGAAAAAGCGGGAAACTTTCCCTCCAAAACCCTGGCTAAAAATAGCCTTGCATCACTGGGCAGAAAACCTCTCATCTCTAGCCCAGTGATGAACCTTTATACTTAAAGGGAGTCTTTCACGCAGATTCACCCTATTAACCTAATAACAGTGTTATGTCCACGGCATCCCGCCTATTAAAACGGTGCTTACCGTTTGTTCCTTGCTAGCATCGTTGTGGAGAAAAACGAAGGTGAAGGTGCCCAGGGGCGGTGTTACAAGGGCCGGTGCCCAGGCCCCTGGGTCATTTTTAATAAGAAGGCACTCCCCCTCCGCCGCGTCTGCCCGCCCTTAGTCTCTGTTTTAACCTCCCTCCTCCCGTCTGTAATCCCGCGCATGCGCACGCTAAACTGCTATGCCCCGGCCCGACAGTGCTCATTCAATGCGCACGCGCCGATATCGCGTTCATCGGCGCATGCGTGGGATTACGGACGGGAGGAGGGAGGTTAGAAGCACCGTTTTAATAGGGGGGATGCCGTGGACATAACACTGTTATTAGGTTAATAGGGTGAATCTGCGTGAAAGACTCTCTTTAACAGCCAATGCCAATATTGTCATGTGTACCCCTCCTAAATGTCCGGGGTCCTTCCATTCTATACAGAATACAAACGGAAAATGCAAATGTGATCGCACACTGCATCCAGCACTCTGCCCTCCATGCTGGATAAGACATTGGTTTATATTTTGGCCAAAGCATAGTAAGCCACTCACCGCGTCAAGGTCGTCTCAATTGAGTGGTCCCTAACTCTTGTTCCTACCTGTTCATGGGCCATGACAGCCACATAAATGTTGGTACTTGCATCCCTGGATCCGATGAAAGCTGTAATGGCACCGGACGGGGTTACAAGCAAAGTGTACTTGGCTGGCATGCTGACCTGCATTCCCTGGACTTTATGTGGCTGTCATGGCCCATAAACTGGTAGGAACAAGAGTTAGGGACCACTCAAATGAGACGACCTTGACGCGGTGAGTGGCTTAAATGCGCTTTGGCCAAAATGTACACCAATGTCTCATCCAGCATGGAGGGCAGAGTGCTGGATGCAGTGTGCGATCACATTTGCATTTTCCGTTTGTATATGTATTTCGCCATAGTGATCTGCACCTGCAGGCAGGTTGTGCTGACTAAACCACCCACTTTTATTCTATACAGAAAGTCAGGGGTCAGCAACCCCTGGCACTCCAGCTGTTATGAAATTACAACTCCCAGCATGCTCCATTCATTTCTATGGAAATTCTAAGAACAGCCGGGCAAGTATGCATACTGGGAGTTGTACTTCCTAACAGCCGGGGGCTGCTGAGAATAACATGGGAGTGGGACTATTACTATCAGCTGCACCCTTCATAGTGTACAAATAACAGTGCACGTCTGCCACCTACTGGACATTAGTGGGATAACAGAGCCGCCCTCCCTTTATTTCTGGACGGTTCCAACTTATAGAGGGGGGGGGAGCTAAAATATTATATGAATGATTTGTGACCATTATGAATAAATACTGTGAAGAAACAGGGTTGGGGAGTAAATCAATATCCATAGTAACCTTTTTTTTAAATGTTCGTTTTTAGTTGCACTGTGTTTTGTTTTCCATGGACAGCAGCCGGGTAACCCCTGCTCTAATGTGCCGGCCGGGTGAGACTGTCATGTGCTCCTGAGAAAGCTGCTGCGGCTGTGGAGTAAGTAGTAAACTTCGGGTAAATGCAGGAAGCTGCTCGGTGCCCGGGTACAGGGAAGTAGCCGGTGCATTAATGTGTGGGGGGAGGGTTACGGGGGCTCGGCATTGCCCCTCTGTGCCACCTTTGGCTTGGGCACAATAGGGAGGGGGCTGTTGGGTCTGAGCATTTGTCGCTCCCTGGCAGCAATATCTCAGTGCGATGATGATCTATGGCTCCATTAAGTCTACGTCTACATTTGTCGCGCGACAATTTTTATAATGGCAGTCTATGGTGTCGCACTGCAACATACTGCGACGCAACAGTCGCAGAAAATCCATTCGAGATGGATTTTTCTGCGACTGTTGCCTCGCAGTCGCAGCATGTTGCAGTACGACACCATAGACTGCCATTATAAAAATTGTTGCGTGACATTGGCGCAACAAAATGTTGCAGTGTAGTTGTGACCTATCTGTCGCGCGACAAATGGCGTCGTGTAGACGTAGCCTAAGATCGCAACAGCGATAGTGGCTGGCAGCATGGGCACTGGTCGGGGTGCATGCTGGAGCAGTGTGTGGACGTTACATAACAAGTGTCCTGTTTTATGTGAGAGAATACAAATATTCACTGCACGAATTATGACATACTTTAGACGCCATTCACACCGCGCTTCGCCACATGTGTGACATATACCTTTGCATAGCAAAAAAAAAAAACGCATGCAAAGCCATACTGGGGGTCATTTACAAAGACCAGATCCAAAGCATACCCTTAGGGCTGTTTCACACCAGCGAGTCCATTGCGGGAATCGCGCTCCGTGTGTCAGTGTGATTCACTTTGAATGCTGTGGGCCCACTCATGACATGGTTTAGCTCCATTCAGTGCCTACAATGGGAGGCAGTAACCACACGGTCACTTCTTAATCTACAGTAAGTCCAGTTGCCTTGATTTATTCTTTACAGACACGCGGTCACCAGCGCAATTTTGGTGCAGAATCAATGCCAATATTGCAACAGCAAATTCCGCCATGTGGACTGCCCTTACACGTCACTTTACTTACACTTAGTTCTGATGCAAAAGTTATAGCAGTGGGATCCCAGCGTAGTGACGCTCGCATGGACATGAATGTAGTCGCAGCGTGACCTTGACTGCGGCCCCAGAATCCCAAAACATCCAGCAGTTCAGGATCTTTTCTGATTCTGGAGTTGCAGACGCTTCACACATGCAAGTCACGCTGCAACCCCCATCATTTCTATGATAGCACTGCATCAGCTGTCATGCCATGTATCCGAACCCTTATGGTATGTGCTTAGCTAATGATGGACACATTTGGTAACCTTGAAATCATTTCCAGGTGAGTACACTGAACATGGAGCCCACACATGGTGGGAAGCTGCCTATACAGTATATCTGGTGTACCATCTCTTACAAGGGCTCATGCACGCGGGCGTAAGTGTTTTGTGTTCCGCAAATTGTGGATCCCGGCCGACGGCATGCCGCCATTTATTTTTTAACTTCTGTAGAAATGTCCTATCCCTGTCCGCAAAATTGGACACAAATGGGACGTGTTCAATCTTTTTTGCGGGGCTGCAGAGCGGACGTGCGGACGTGGACAGCACAGGCTGCGCTGTCCGCATCTTTTGCGGCACCATTGAAATCAATGGGTCAGCGTCCCATCTGCAAAAAAATGCGGATGAGATGCAGACACAAACTACGGTCGTGTGCATAGAGGCCTAAAGGAAAGCTGCTCCAGAATCTTTATTTCATGGGCAATACAAGCTTTTACTAAAACGGACATGTCAGGAGAGGTGACGTAATGTGACGTGCCTATTAGGCCCGTAGAATACTGTGGTCTACAAGGTGGAGCGGCACCTGCAGAGAAACCTTTACCCTCTCCTTATCGTATCTGCTTGGAAAAAACCCAGTGCATTGTAGATATACAGATCCTGGAGTCTAGTCGAAAAATAATACATCGCTGCTGCACAATTTACTCTCCATCGAGTCGAAGTGCAACATTGTGGATGTGTTCAGTTCCAAGATGTCCCTGTTTGACTGCTTCTTCACATTGGTGATAGAAACAGTTCCATCAAGTTTGAGGTGCGGCACGCTTCATAAAGGTTGTGGTCCAACTCAGCCCAATAACCATGGTCCAAGGAATAAGCCAGTGCAGGTGGCACCCGTTTGTCCTCGTCATGTGTGGTAATAGTTTGCTGTGCCATTCTTAGTTCTGGGCACCTACCTCAGGGATCAGCAACCCTCGGCACTCCAGCTGTTGTGAAACTACAATTCCCAGCATGTTCCATTCATTTCTATGAGAGTTCTGAGATGAGCAGAGCAAGTATGCATGCTGGGAGTTATAGTTTCACAACAGCTGGAGTGCCGGAGGCTGCCTACCCCTGACCTACGTTATATGTCTGTGGCAAATCGCGCGCCAGTTTCTCATGTGATGATCAGTAATTATGAGCTGTCATTAGCGCAGTCCCTTACATGCAAATAGTAGTCATTGCTATTATTCGTCTGTGGACGATGCTATCTACTATGTCATTTCTACCCCGGGTCAAATCCAAACTGATCACATTTTTACGGTGTATAGCAGAATAAGTGCACCCTTCATTTACCGGAGGACATATCGATGAGTGTAAGCTGTAGGCCTATATACACTCATCTAAAGAATTATTAGGAACACCTGTTCTATTTCTCATTAATGCAATTATCTAGTCAACCAATCCCATGGCAGTTGCTTCAATGCATTTAGGGGGGTGGTCCTGGTCAAGACAATCTCCTGAACTCCAAACTGAATGTCAGAATGGGAAAGAAAGGTGATTTAAGCAATTTTGAGCGTGGCATGGTTGTTGGTGCCAGATGGGCCGGTCTGAGTATTTCACAATCTGCTCAGTTACTGGGATTTTCACGCACAACTATTTCTAGGGTTTACAAAGAATGGTGTGAAAAGGGAAAAACATCCAGTATGCGGCAGTCCTGTGGGCAAAAATGCCTTGTGGATGCTAGAGGTCAGAGGAGAATGGGCCGACTGATTCAAGCTGATGGAAGAGCAACGTTGACTGAAATAACCACTCGTTACAACCGAGGTATGCAGCAAAGCATTTGTGACGCCACAACACGCACAACCTTGAGGCAGAAGACCCCACCAGGTACCACTCATGTCCACTACAAATAGGAAAAAGAGGCTACAATTTGCACGAGCTCACCAAAATTGGACTGTTGAGGACTGGAAAAATGTTGCCTGGTCTTATGAGTCTCGATTTCTGTTGAGACATTCAAATGGTAGAGTCCGAATTTGGCGTAAACAGAATGAGAACATGTATCCATCCTCTGATGGCTACTTCCAGCAGGATAATGCACCATGTCACAAAGCTCGAATCATTTCAAATTGGTTTCTTAAACATGACAATGAGTTCACTGTACTAAAATGGCCCCCACAGTCACCAGATCTCAACCCAATAGAGCATCTTTGGGATGTGGTGGAATGGGAGCTTCGTGCCCTGGATGTGCATCCCTCAAATCTCCATCAACTGCAAGATGCTATCCTATCAATATGGCCAACATTTCTAAAGAATGCTATCAGCACCTTGTTGAATCAATGCCACGTAGAATTAAGGCAGTTCTGAAGGCAAAAGGGGGTCCAACACCGTATTAGTATGGTGTTCCTAATAATTCTTTAGGTGAGTGTAGTTGCACGTTTGCCTTTGACAGGCACTTTTTTGTATACAGTTTGTGCTACGGGATTCTGAAATACACTGGGAAAATGTATACCAAAGGGAAACAGCACTGTGCTGCCATATGTTCAGCCAGGGGCACAGGCATTTTGAATTTAGATGTATATATTTTAAAACAAAGTTTTATTAACGTTCAGATCAAGATTTTACACTTGTAAAATTCTCATTCACACAATCATTCTGCAGTCCTTTGTACCACAGCATGTCCTATACATTAGGGCTCATGCACACGACCATATGTATTTTGCGGTTTGCAAAAAATACGGATCACGTCCATGTGCATTCCGTATTTTGCGGAACGGAACAGCTGGCCCCTAATAGAACAGTACTATCCTTGTCCGAAATGCGGACAATAATAGGACATGTTCTGTTTCTTTGCGGAACAGACATACGGAAATGTAATGCGCACAGAGTGACTTCCATATTTTTTTTTTGCGGAACAGACACGGAAAGAATTTGTTCGTGTGCATGAGCCCTTACGGGGGAGTCTCCCGGAAATTCACTGTTAAAGCAGGCACAATGGGGGTCATTGCTGGTCTTTGATAGCGCCTGCGCTGCCTAATTTATGATCAGGTGCAGGCCTCGTCATAAATTAGGTGCACCTATGGCAGTCTGTGCTGCTGAAGTGAAAACTACTCAAGCCCCTGACTGGAGTGGTTTCCACTCCTCTTTCACACCTGTTTCCAGACGTAAATGTTAGTAAATTTCACAGGCCAATAGACTGCTCGCCACCATACCACTGCCACTCCCAAGCAGCAAGGATGGTATGAAAACGCCTGTGCAATACAATTTGGTCACATGGTCATTAAATTAGTCGCAAAACTGGGTCCTATAAATTATTTAATCTAAAAACTGGTGTTGGTTTCTTAGTAAATGACCGCTATGCCTTATAGGACCATCGTGGGTGAATGTAAGGATACCTTTCACTTAACGATCAGTAGCTTCATTTTGGGAGCAAAACTACTTTTTTGATATATATACCAATGAGCAGTTAAGTGCACTGAGGCGCATCCAAGATACCCGCTTCCTCTCCTGCTTGATTGACAGACCCAGGTACAGGAATCTGGTGCTGTCAATCAAGGAGGAGAGGGCGGGGTTGGCAGAGGAAGCAGAAGGAGCAAGGGTGCACAGGGTGGCTTGGGCCCACCCTCACTGCACTTAACTGACGATTTGCATATGTTGTAAAAGTGCTTCTCCACAATAAAGTAACAGATCAGTCAAGGTCATTTTACACGTATAGATGATCTGGCAGATTATCGGAAGCGAAGCAGACACTGCCGATATCTGTCAGATCATTAGCTGAGATGATCGCTGCATTAACATTCAGTAATCACCTCGGCTGTATGGCGATAAGCGATCAATATAGCGATTGCTTGTTCCCATAGACAATCATTATTCCAGAACAGCAGAAGGTTGTTTAGGGCTCATGCGCACAGCCATAGTTTCTGTCCGCATCCGATCTGCATGTTTTTTGGATCGTACCAATTCATTTCAATGGTAACTGTGTGCTGTCCGCATCTACATGTCCGTTCTACAACCCCTCAAAAACTATAGAATATGTCCTATTGTCTATTTTGTGGACAGAAGTTAAAAAAATAAATGGCAGCATGCACTCGGCCGCGATCCTTGTTTTGCAGATCCGCAATGCACTTGCAGCCGTGTGCATGAGCCCCTAGACAGAACGATCTGAGTAGGAACATTGATTTCTCATCCATATCATTGGGGGACACAGGCTTGACCATGGGTATAGCTGTTGCCGCTAGGAGGCAGACACTAAGCACACAAAGTGTAAGCTCCTCCCCTTCAGCTATACCCTTCCTACAGGGACTAAGCTAATCAGTTTTACTTAGTGTCTGTAGAAGGCAGACCTCCCTGCGTTGCAGGTCTGCTGTTTTTTTTTTTTCTATCCTTTTTTCTAGCGGGAGTTTCAGGCAGTTCCTGTACTCCCGCCCAGGAGATAGGAGACCAGGGGGTCCCCCAAGCCACCTGCTCCTTCCCGTTCTCCAGAAGCAAAGGAGGACCAGAAGTTCCCACAAAACCTCTGTATCCCGCCAGCATGCGGATCACCACAGCCGTCTCCTCTGTTCCGGTGTAGCGTCTCTCACCAAGGGGCCGCACACCGAAGATAGTGATCTGGCTGGATCCAGGGAGGCAGAAGAATCCGGACAGGTGAGTATATAAAAAAAAAAAAAAAAAAGTGCTCCCCCTTCCAGTACCCGTCCCTCCCCAGGTTACCTGGTCCCCATGTGGCTGGGCCCCTCCAGGAGGTTGCGGCTGGGTGGGGGGTATGCAGGGTGAATGTACAGTCGGCCTGCAATATGCACGGTGTTAGGGGCGTCCTTTTTCCAGTGAGGGGCACATCAGCTGCGCCGGCCCTGCAGCATTCACCGCAGGGCATCCTCCTGCTGCTACCTCGGTGGCGTTTGCACAGCCGCTGAGATGCGCATGGGGGCGGAGTATCCTACCCTGTTTAGTGTATGGCCGCTTCCTGTTCGGTGCGGTGGCTCGGTGCCGGGGCCATGGTTTATGGAGGCCATGGCTTCTGGGCGGCCTGGTACTACAGGGCCCCCCGCGGCTTTGTTTTCCCCGGCTGGCATCTGGGTTCGGCCGGGCATGTGGTGTCCCCACATCGACAGCAGAAAGAGAGTGGGCTTCGCCCACTTCCGGGATTTAAAAAACCTGGCGAGACGCTGACGAGCTGGTCGTGGTGCTTCGAGGGACACAGGCTGGGTAAGTGCTGTTTGTCCCAGTGCTGTACATTGTATAACGGCTGGGCTTGGTATTGCAGCTCGGTCCCTTTCACTTTAATGGGGCTGACAGTGCTCCAGATGCCGACCAAAATGGTCGCTAATGCGCCTTAAAGTTTGCAGATGTCGACAAGACTTTTTAGCCTCGTCGCCATTTGCGACAGGGCTGCCGCGGCTGGGCATGGGAGCCAATAATTCCTTGCCCCGCCGCCGATCTACGCTACAGTCTACACACCTCATTGCTGTGCGTCCCGGCACAGGCGGGTGTGATGATGTAATCACACCCGCCTGCGCTGGGATTTCACTACCAAATAGACCTGGTCACGCCCGCCTGTGCCGGGACGCACAGCAGTGAGGTGTGCGCGTCTACGTTGCACCTTCCCGGGCCGTACCAGCAGCTAGTGAGCGCCAGCGAAAGGACACAGGTGAGTATAAGATTTTAGCCTTTTTTTTGGCTGGGGGGACATTACTGGCCATAAGGGGGCACTGGGGGGACATTACTGGCCATAAGGGGGCACTGGGGGGACATTACTGGCCATAAGGGGGCACTGAGGGGACATTACTGGCCATAAGGGGGCACTGAGGGGACATTACTGGCCATAAGGGGGGCACTGGAGGACATTACTGGCCATAAGGGGGGGGCACTAGAGGACATTACTGGCCATAAGGGGGGCACTGGAGGACATTACTGGCCATAAGGGGGGCACTGGAGGACATTACTGGCCATAAGGGGGCACTGAGGGGACATTACTAGCCATAAGGGGGGCACTGTGGGACATTACTGGCCATAAGGGGGTCACATTACTGGCCATAAAGGGGGCACTTGGGGGACATTACTGGCCATAAAGGGGGCACTTGGGGGACATTACTGGCCATAAAGGGGGCACTTGGGGGACATTACTGGCCATAAAGGGGGCACTTGGGGGACATTACTGGCCATAAAGGGGGCACTGGGGGGACATTACTGTCCGTAAAGGGGGGCACTGGAGGGACATTACTGTCCGTAAAGGGGGGCACTGGAGGGACATTACTGTCCGTAAAGGGGGGCACTGGAGGGACATTACTGGCCGTAAGGGGGGCACTGGAGGGACATTACTGGCCGTAAGGGGGGCACTGGAGGGACATTACTGGCCGTAAGGGGGGGACAGTACTGGCCGTAAAGGGGGGCAGTGGGGGACCATTACTGGCCATAAGGGGGGCACTGGGGGACCATTACTGGCTGTAAGGGGGGCACTAGAATACAGTATGGGGGGAAATTACTACTGTGGAGCATATTTCTACTGTGTGGGCAGTGGGGGAGTAATTACTATGTGTGGGGAAATTACTATATGGGGGCAGTGTGGGAGAAAATTACTATGTGAGGGGGGAAGTTTCTACTGTGCAGGGAATTACTATGTGTGGACAGTGTGTGTGTGTGGGGGGGGAATTACTATGTGAGGGCAGTGCGGGGGGGGGGAATTAATCTAAGGTATTACTGGGGGCACTCTAGGTGGCATTTATAATTGCTGTAGGCACTATAGGGACATTATTTCTAGTGGGGTCACTATTTTTTCTGCAGTATAGTACCTGGGGCATTGGGGAGCACCACGGGCACAGTATTGGGAATGGCAGCAGGATGACATTGTTGGGACACCAGGATGCGGGGGTTGATAGAAAAATGTAAAAATCGAACGCGTCTGTAACAAACTCTGTAGAGACGAGATGTGGCTGAAAGACTTTGTCATGGAGGTCTGGGTCAAATGGAGGAGAAGAGGAAAGAGAAGGTCTACCTGACAGGAGATGTCACTGGATGTAAGAGGTATGTGGTGCTGTATTCTCCTATATGTAGTGCTGGCTCATTACTGTGACCTGTGTCTCATCTTCTCCAAGTCTTTTTTTTTTAATTATATATATTTTCAAGTTGGACCCCCACCGATCAGTAAAAAAAATCTCTGAAAACCCTCATGATAAATTACCCCCGGGAGTGATTTCAAGAAAGAGGACCTGTAGTATACTTTCTCACTTTTTATGATCCAGTCCTGATTTTAATCTGACAGTGTGACCTTTTATAGCATCAAAACAACAAAAATAACAGAAGCATCCGAACCATCAAATGATGATAATGAACAGTGCCTGCTGGACCCGCTGACTATAAGGCTAGTTTCACACAAGCGAGTTCAAAACATTGAACTTGCAGCGTGTCTGCCAAAGCTCCCGTCCTGACCTCCCTAGCACTGACAGGGTCGCATAGCATTATATTGATTTATGATGCTATGTAACCCTTACAGTTCTGGAATGTATTGTATAACACTGACATAATGCTTAATGTATACAATGCATTCCGGAACTCTAAGGGTTACATAGCATCGTAAATCAATATAATACTATACAACCCTGTTAATGCTGGGAGGTCAGGACGGGAGCTTCTGCAGACACGTATGAAAGCAGCCTATGGGTCCATTCACACGACCGTAAGTGTTTTATGATCCACAAATTGCGGATCCACAAAACACAAGTACTGGCCATGTGCATTCCGCATTTTGCGGAACGCACACGGCCAGCCCTATGATAGAAATGCCTATTCTTGTCCGTGATTGCAGACAAGAATAGGACTTACTCTATCTTTTTGTGCATAAATGGTATTAGGCTGGGGCTACACAACGACTGTTTTAGAGCTGTGATCTGGCTGTAAAATGAACAGCTGCATCTGAGAAAAATGCAGTCACACATGACTTGCATTGTGGTCTGTGATGCCAAAGTCACATGCAACCTCTGACCAAAGATCCAAAAGCTGCCAGCAGGTGGCATTGTGACTCCATAGACATATCTAGGGGTACTTTCACACTAGCGTTATTCTTTTCCGGCATAGAGTTCCGTCAAAAGGGCTCTATGCCGGAAAAGAACTGATCAGGCATATCCCAATGCATTCTGAATGGATAGAAATCCGTTCAGTTTGCATCCGTATGCCTTCCGTTCAGTTACTGTCAGGCGTTTTGGCTGGACAAAATGCCTGATCAGTCGCCGGAATGCCGGCATTAATTCCCATTGACTTGCATTAGAGCCGGATCCGGCATTGCAAAACAACTGAAGGATGGATCCGTCCTTCCGGTCCGCGCATGCGCAGACCGGGAAAATTGTGAGATAGACTGCAAGACGGATCAGTCCATCCGCATGACAAGCGGAGAGACGGATCCGTTCTTGCAATGCATTTGTAGACGGATCCGCACCCGGATCCTTCTACAAATGCTTGTAGAAAAGAAGATGGCTTCGGCAGCATTCCGCAATATCAAAAATACTTTAATCGTACCTCCAGACACAGATGGCAACGAACGTTTCGACTGTGTAACAGTCTTTGTCAAGCCTAATGACACAAAATCTGATAGGCATATATATACCCCCCTCATATAAAATACACACCCCGTTACATCATTAGTGCAGATCACTACACAATAGGATACACATGTTCATACTTTAACTCACAGCTAACGACATGTCCAACGAACTCGTGTAGTTCTCCTCGGCGTTCCCTTATCTGTAATGCGCAGTCGCGTCTCAACCCATCTAAAACCCGAAAGTATCATACGTCGCCATGGCGCCCGGAGGCGCACGTGTCTCTAGCCAATGAGCTGCCAGAGGGCCTCACTGACGTCACAGACTGCGCGTCAACCTCGTAACACTCACCCAAGAGCGCACATCCGTGCGTCGATGGCGTGGGTCACATGAGGTACGCAGCCAGTAACAACATCGCGCAGGTACCGGCGCCATGACAACGAAGACGCCACGATCCACGCTGCTTACTGTGGAGTAAATATGTGCTATCCGTATCCAAAATGAACTGGTTTGTGCAACATATAGACAACACAGATAATAGCCCGATTACAGAGGGACATCAAGCCGGACTGTACATATTCATGATCATAACAGGTATAGGGCAAAAACATATATTGCTATCTGTACTTGCTATGATATGTTTTTGCCCTATACCTGTTATGATCATGAATATGTACAGTCCGGCTTGATGTCCCTCTGTAATCGGGCTATTATCTGTGTTGTCTATATGTTGCACAAACCAGTTCATTTTGGATACGGATAGCACATATTTACTCCACAGTAAGCAGCGTGGATCGTGGCGTCTTCGTTGTCATGGCGCCGGTACCTGCGCGATGTTGTTACTGGCTGCGTACCTCATGTGACCCACGCCATCGACGCACGGATGTGCGCTCTTGGGTGAGTGTTACGAGGTTGACGCGCAGTCTGTGACGTCAGTGAGGCCCTCTGGCAGCTCATTGGCTAGAGACACGTGCGCCTCCGGGCGCCATGGCGACGTATGATACTTTCGGGTTTTAGATGGGTTGAGACGCGACTGCGCATTACAGATAAGGGAACGCCGAGGAGAACTACACGAGTTCGTTGGACATGTCGTTAGCTGTGAGTTAAAGTATGAACATGTGTATCCTATTGTGTAGTGATCTGCACTAATGATGTAACGGGGTGTGTATTTTATATGAGGGGGGTATATATATGCCTATCAGATTTTGTGTCATTAGGCTTGACAAAGACTGTTACACAGTCGAAACGTTCGTTGCCATCTGTGTCTGGAGGTACGATTAAAGTATTTTTGATATTGCGGAATGCTGCCGAAGCCATCTTCTTTTCTACACGTATACGATTTGGCCTGATGGATCAAGGGCCTACGGTTAGGCTGCTGCATTGACATAGACGCATTATCCTGAGACCGCACAGTGCTGCTTCTACACTACTATTTGTCTCTACATTTGATCCGAGAGGCGTGCACTGGGGAGTTGGACGCAGTGGTGATACACATCATGGAGGGTCCCCCAGGTCCAAGTAAGAATATGGATACCTCGCCAAGACACATGTATGTATATACTGATGAGGACATACAGCGACTTATCAATGTAGATGGATGTGATGTGACATTTTTAAGCTCCCCCTCTGTTGATATCCTGAAACGTAAAGTAGAGCAGGACCTCAAGAGATTGAATACTATGGAATTACATTTGATTACCTTAAGGGAATATTACAAGCAACAGAGGATACCTAGGGGACTTAGATCTAATCTTCGCCCCAATTTATTCCCGACGAATGGTGATTTTTGTAAAGCCTTTGAAGCTATCAACAATCAATATTCTTTTGAATTAATGTTATTAAACATAGACTTTTTGCAGAAAGAGGTTGACAACCTGAGGAAAACCACAGCCGAGTTGGAAGTCCAGATCCAGGACCTCATGAGTGCTGAGGATTTTACAGTATACAAAGACAAGACCACACAACATATTGCACGACATAAGTTGGAAGTGGAACACGTCAAGAGAGATAAGTGGCATAGAGACTTAGATGATTACCAGTCTGGCAAAATATACAACTGGCAGTCATCTCAGCCACAAAGGTTTAATAGGCGTAGACGGGGTAAACGCTTTGATCAAGGCAGATTTGGCTTCAGCACTGGGGAATCTGATTCCGCTGACGAATCAGGTGCGTCTAATTTTTTAGGCCCAAGCAGAAAAAGAGGGGAGGGCGATATAGAAGGGGTGGTAGGAAACACCACCGATCCAACAAGAACCCTTCCCCCAATATCGATAGAGGCCCCCACCCATATCCAGGGGAGAGTAACGAGACGCGGACAGCGGAAATGATGAACCTGGTCGTGAACATCTCTTCCTTCCAGCTTGACAAAGCACAAATTAGTGTGCTAAGCCGTGGCCTAACATTCTGCCCTACAACATCAAGGGACTGGTTCGAGTTTGAGCTCGACTTACAAAAGTTCTTTAGACGCTTGAGACTGAAGGCTTTTTTTTCAGTTAGAAATATTGATGTACCTATTAGTCAACTTGATGTTTCCACTGATACCTTAATGTGCAAAAACTTCGATTTACGCAATAAAAGTCACTTTACTCCACCGCAAAACAACCATGTGATTGAAACCTACATCAGCTTTGTCAGGAAACGGATCGAGCAATTGAGGGTGGAGGGAACCCACCAGTTCAAACACAACCTATCTCAAGATGAGAGGCGGGCTGTTCTTGAGCTGGAACACAACAAGCAATTGACGATCAAGCCAGCTGACAAGGGGGGCGCCGTGGTCGTGATGGACACCTGTAAATATATTGATGAGATCAAAAGACAGGTAGGAGATATTAATGTCTATGAGATGTTGGGCAAGGATCCGAGGTGGGACATAGCAGATATCATAGGGGTGTTATTGGATGAGGCTCTTAGTCAAGGAGTCATTGACGATGAACTAAACAGCTTTCTGCGGGTGAGCCATCCGATCACCCCTGTGATATATGTATTACCAAAGATCCACAAGAGTCTTGTGGATCCCCCTGGCCGACCTATAGTGTCGGGCAGGGGTTCCATCTTTAATCCTGTATCCATCTTTTTGGACAAAGTGTTGCGGATCCACGCGACCACGGCTCCCTCCTATATCAGTGATACTGGCCATTTCTTGACAAAGCTGAATTCACTTGATTTGCCGGCGGAGTTTTTGCTTGTGAGTTTTGATGTTGTATCCCTGTATACATCCATTGATCACTCTTATGGTCTAAATGTCGTCGATGTGGCCCTGGCCGGCACAGGGCTCTCTCCTGGGGCGCGCCGGCTGATCCTCGCCCTCCTGGAGGTGGTCCTGAGGAGGAATTATTTTCTCTTCGGGGACACCTTCTACCAGCAAAAGCGGGGTGTGGCGATGGGGTCCAATGTGGCCCCCACCTACGCAAACATCTTCATGGCGGAGGTGGAGGATCGGCTGGTGTATCACTCCACATTTTTTGAGAGAGTCCTGTGCTGGTGGCGCTACATCGACGACATTTTCTTGATTTGGACGGGGACTGTGCCTGAGTTGGATGAGTTCCATGCGCACCTGAACTCTGGGGTCCGGGACCTGCAGTTCACCGTGATGCATTCTGCCCGTGAGCTGCAGTTCCTTGACGTCCGAGTTCAGGTGCTCAATGGAAGGATCTGTACTGATCTCTTCCAAAAACCTACAGACAAGAACACCTTGTTAATGTATGACAGTAGTCACCCTCAGAATATGGTAAGCTCCCTTCCGTGGAGTCAATTACTTAGAGTACGTCGCATCGTATCAGATGACACCCTCTTTGAATTCAGAGTTGATGAGATGTGCGATAAGTTTAGTAAGAGAGGTTATCCCACCAAATTGATTAACCGTACCAAGCATAGGATTACATCTATGGAACGTTGTTCCACTTTGGTAAAGAAACCACAGAAACATGAGACCCCCCGAATTCCATTTGTATCCATCTTTGGGAGTGATAGCGGCAATATAGCCACCATCCTACGTCAGGAATGGCAGATCCTGCAGAAAGGATTGCCTACAGTCACTGAATTTTCAGTTCCCCCAATGATGGCATACAAACGGAGCCCCAACCTACGGGATAGATTGGTGAAAGCGGATATAGGGGGTAAGGACATCGAAAGACAGAAAAGACTAGCACCAATGAGGAATGGTAATTTCCCTTGCCTTTCCTGTTGCAACTGTGGTGGCATCATGAAAGGCGACGGTTTTACACATCCCTATAGTGGTAAACGGTTCAAAATCAAGGGTCACTATACATGTAAGTCCACAGATGTGGTTTACATGATACAGTGCCCATGTAGCTTGATCTATGTGGGGGAGACTACGATGGAATTGAGGGAAAGAATTAATAAACATAAAAGTACAATAAGAACAGGTGCACTCGACAAACCGGTTGCCAAACACTTCATTGATTGCAAACATTCTATCAATCAATTGAGATTTCGGGCTATTGATAGCGTGGGATATTTGAGAAGGGGTGGGGACAGGAAGGGAATCCTGAGGAAAAAGGAACTTAAATGGATCCATACCCTTAGGTCCCTTCAACCCTTTGGTTTGAATCTAGAGTTCAATGTCTCATCCATCGATTGATGTGTGTCATTGTTTTGTCCTCTTAGTATAGGGACATTATGATTTTAACCTATATGTAGCGCATCCACCGGGGGATGGTCCCCAAATTTATATGTCAAAGTGCTATGATGATGATCCATATGTGAAGTATACATGGGATACACTGTTTGTATTGCTATCTGTACTTGCTATGATATGTTTTTGCCCTATACCTGTTATGATCATGAATATGTACAGTCCGGCTTGATGTCCCTCTGTAATCGGGCTATTATCTGTGTTGTCTATATGTTGCACAAACCAGTTCATTTTGGATACGGATAGCACATATTTACTCCACAGTAAGCAGCGTGGATCGTGGCGTCTTCGTTGTCATGGCGCCGGTACCTGCGCGATGTTGTTACTGGCTGCGTACCTCATGTGACCCACGCCATCGACGCACGGATGTGCGCTCTTGGGTGAGTGTTACGAGGTTGACGCGCAGTCTGTGACGTCAGTGAGGCCCTCTGGCAGCTCATTGGCTAGAGACACGTGCGCCTCCGGGCGCCATGGCGACGTATGATACTTTCGGGTTTTAGATGGGTTGAGACGCGACTGCGCATTACAGATAAGGGAACGCCGAGGAGAACTACACGAGTTCGTTGGACATGTCGTTAGCTGTGAGTTAAAGTATGAACATGTGTATCCTATTGTGTAGTGATCTGCACTAATGATGTAACGGGGTGTGTATTTTATATGAGGGGGGTATATATATGCCTATCAGATTTTGTGTCATTAGGCTTGACAAAGACTGTTACACAGTCGAAACGTTCGTTGCCATCTGTGTCTGGAGGTACGATTAAAGTATTTTTGATATTGCGGAATGCTGCCGAAGCCATCTTCTTTTCTACACGTATACGATTTGGCCTGATGGATCAAGGGCCTACGGTTAGGCTGCTGCATTGACATAGACGCATTATCCTGAGACCGCACAGTGCTGCTTCTACACTACTATTTCCTTCTACAAATGCTGTCAGTTGCTATCACACATGTGGTATCTCCGTACTCAGGAGAAGTTGGGCAATGTGTTTTGGGGTGTCATTTTACATATACCCATGCTGGGTGAGATAAATATCTTGGTCAAATGCCAACTTTTTATAAAAAAAATGGGAAAAGTTGTCTTTTGCCAAGATATTTCTCTCACCCAGCATGGGTATATGTAAAATGACACCCCAAAACACATTGCCCAACTTCTCCTGAGTACGGAGATACCACATGTGTGACACTTTTTTGCAGCCTAGGTGGGCAAAGGGGCCCACATTCCAAAGAGCACCTTTCGGATTTCACCGGCCATTTTTTTACAGATTTTGATTTCAAACTACTTACCACACATTAGGGCCCCTAGAATCCCAGGGCAGTATAACTACCCCACAAGTGACCCTATTTTGGAAAGAAGACACCCCAAGGTATTCGCTGATGGGCATAGTGAGTTCATGGAAGTTTTTATTTTTTGTCACAAGTTAGTGGAATATGAGACTTTGTAAGAAAAAAAAAATATATAAAAAATCATCATTTTCTGCTAACTTGTGACAAAAAATAAAAAATTCTAGGAACTCGCCATGCCCCTCACGGAATACCTTGGGGTGTCTTCTTTCCAAAATGGGGTCTCTTGTGGGGTAGTTATACTGCACTGGCATTCTAGGGGCCCTAATGTGTGGTAAGTAGGTAAATGACCTGTGAAATCCGAAAGGTGCTCTTTGGAATGTGGGCCCCTTTGCCCACCTAGGCTGCAAAAAAGTGTCACACATGTGGTATCGCCGTATTCAGGAGAAGTTGGGCAATGTGTTTTGGGGTGTCTTTTTACATATACTCATGCTGGGTGAGATAAATATCTCGGCAAAAGACAACTTTTCCCATTTTTTATACAAAGTTGGCATTTGACCAAGATATTTATCTCACCCAGCATGGGTATATGTAAAATGACACCCCAAAACACATTGCCCAACTTCTCCTGAGTACGGCGATACCAGATGTGTGACACTTTTTTGCAGCCTAGATGCGCAAAGGGGCCCACATTCCTTTTTATGAGGGCATTTTTAGACATTTGGATCCCAGACTTCTTCTCACGCTTTAGGGCCCCTAAAAAGCCAGGGCAGTATAAATACCCCACATGTGACCCCATTTTGGAAAGAAGACACCCCAAGGTATTCAATGAGGGGCATGGCGAGTTCATAGAAATTATTTTTTTTGGCACAAGTTAGCGGAAATTGATTTTTTTTTTTTTTTTTTCTCACAAAGTCTCCCTTTCCGCTAACTTGGGACAAAAATTTCAATCTTTCATGGACTCAATATGCCCTTCAGCGAATACCTTGGGGTGTCTTCTTTCCGAAATGGCGTCACATGTGGGGTATTTATACTGCCCTGGCATTCTAGGGGCCCTAAAGCGTGAGAAGAAGTCTGGAATATAAATGTCTAAAAAATTTTACGCATTTAGATTCCGTGAGGGGTATGGTGAGTTCATGTGAGATTTTATTTTTTGACACAAGTTAGTGGAATATGAGACTTTGTAAGAAAAAAAAAAAAATTTCCGCTAACTTGGGCCAAAAAAATGTCTGAATGGAGCCTTACAGGGGGGTGATCAATGACAGGGGGGTGATCAGGGAGTCTATATGGGGTGATCACCCCCCTGTCATTGATCACCCCCCTATAAGGCTCCATTCAGATGTCCATATGTGTTTTGCGGATCCGATCCATGTATCCGTGGATCCGTAAAAAACATACGGACAGCTGAATGCAGCCTTACAGGGGGGTGATCAATGACAGGGGGGTGATCAATGACAGGGGGGTGATCAGGGAGTCTATATGGGGTGATCACCCCCCCTGTAAGGCTCCATTCAGACGTCCGTATGTGTTTTGCGGATCCGATCCATGTATCAGTGGATCCGTAAAAATCTTACGGACGTCTGAATGGAGCCTTACAAGGGGGTGATCAATGACAGGGGGGTGATCACCCCCGTCATTGATCACCCCCCTGTAAGGCTCCATTCAGACGTCCGTATGCGTTTTGCGGATCCGATCCATGTATCAGTGGATCCGTAAAAATCATACGGATGTCTGAATGGAGCCTTACAGGGGGGTGATCAATGACAGGGGGGTGATCAGGGGTTAATAAGTGACAGGGGGGGGTGTAGTGTAGTGTGGTGCTTGGTGCTACTTATTACTGAGCTACCTGTGTCCTCTGGTGGTCGATCCAAACAAAATGGACCACCAGAGGACCAGGTAGCAGGTATATTAGACGCTGTTATCAAAACAGCGTCTAATATACCTGTTAGGGGTTAAAAAAAAATCGCATCTCCAGCCTGCCAGCGAACGATCGCCGCTGGCAGGCTGGAGATCCACTCTCTTACCTTCCGATCCTGTGAACGCGCGCGCCTGTGTGCGCGCGTTCACAGGAAATCTTGCGTCTCGCGAGATGACGCATATATGCGTGACTGTGCGCGGAACGCGATCCTGCGTGGAACGCGATCCTGCGTTAGGCGGTCCGGAGGCGGTTAACCTAGTATCTCCGACAATCCTATAGTTGTGTCATCCACTTGCAGCTGCAAGATATCTGTTTGGTTTCACTTGCTAGCATGGCGTATGAGGTTCCCATTTCAATTCTAAAATGTATAACTCCTCTTTCTCTTGAATGCATTGGGGGACACAGCACCATGGGTATATGCCCAGCTGCCACTAGCAGGCTGACACTAGAAGTAAAAAGTGTTGGCTCCTCCTATCCCACTGCAGATGCAGGAGCAAACCAGTTTTTTTTCTAGTGTTTATAGGAGGCAGACACGACCTGCTTTTTTCCTGCAGGTCTTGCTGCTATTTTGTTGTTTTATTTTTTCTTTCTTTTCTTCTTTATACAGGTTTTTCTCCTGCTCCATCATGGGTTGCCACTTTAGTTGCACCCTCTGCGGGCATGTACTTCAGTACCCCTGGTCACCCAGTCCCCATTACTGCCGCCGCAGTGCCTTGCCAGCATTCCCACGGGCCCCGTGTTGAGTCTGCTGATGGGGTGACTCTGCTGCGCCTGAAGACTTCAGAGGGTAAGTATAGCTTCCCCTCTCCCCCCTCTGGACCATTCCTTCTTGGCCAGGGCGTCTGTTCATGGGGCTCATGTGCTGAACAATTGGCCTGCAATCCTGCCTCCCGGTCGAAGGGGTCCTCATGCCCCCTCTTCCCCCAGAACCGGGTGGTTAGTCAAGTTCCCCTGTTCTATGTAGGTCTCCTTGGTGCCACTCCTCCCTGGGGTCCTCATACTTCATCCCACCCGCTTATGTGTGCGGCCGCCGGGGCTCCGGTCCGGACACTTCTTCTCCGACCCCTAGCTCCGCCAACCTAGCTCCGCCCCCTTCTTTCTTCCCGGGCTTCGGCCTGACTCCTCCTCTCACTGGGAGGGACCTCCTGCCTTAGCTCCTATCACGGCCAGGCACGGTCTTTTCCTCTGGAGGGGCGGTTTCTTCTGCTGCTGGAAGAAGAAGAGGCTCCATCTTGCAGCTTAGGGCCTGATCGCCATTCAGAGTGTTCCTGTCCTCCCTTTGCTGCTTCTTCGCATCGTGGGGCACAGCACCTGGGGCCTGGTAGGATAGCCTCTCTTGCTATACATTTCTTTTCTTTTTACCATCATGTCCTCTGTTAGTACGGACCCTAAAGCCCGGGTGCCTATTGGTGTGGCTATTTTTTATGCCTCCTCCTAAGTGCAGTAAGGCTTTTCCTTCCCCGCAACCTAACTCGCTCTGCGCGCAGTGCGTTGCTCCCATGCCCCCTATTGATGCCCTGGCCCCCCCTGCGGTGGCGGTCCCTCCTGATTCGGCCGCCTCACTGTCCCAGGCCATAGGCGACCTTGCCAGCCTGTCCCGGTCCATGGTGCAGTCGCTGGACCGATTGCCTGCTCAGATTGCGGCAGTCTTTGCCCCTCACAGGGACCATGTTGCTGAAGGGGCTCTCCCCCGCTCTGACACCAGGTCCCGTAAAAGACCTTGAGTGATCTCAGCTGCGTCCCGCTCATCCTCAGTGTCCTCTGGTCACTCACTGGAAAAGTCTGAGGCAGGCGAAGTCTCGTCTTCTGCTGCTCCTGGGGACACCTCTGACTCAGATTCTGTATCAGAGCAGAGTTCTACTTTATCTGCGGCCATGCAGGGCCTCATTAAGGCGGTTAGAGACACTCTCCATGTGCAGGAGGGTACTCCCTCCTCTTCTCAGGGTCCTGTGTCCTTCCGCCGTTCCAGGCGTTCTGTTTTGGTTTTTCCTAACCACCCGGACCTCGACGCCCCAAGCCCTCAAAGCCCCAGTCTGCAAAAACCTCTTCTGCATGACTGCGCTTTACAACATGTGGGGGGCCGCTTGCTCGACTTCCAGGAGTCGTGGCGTGCAAGCGTGGACGACGCATGGGTCCTGGAGATCGTTTCCTCCGGCTACAGGATAGAATTTTCCACTCTTCCTTCGGGTCAGTTTTTCATGTCGCTTCCCCCGAAGTCTCCTGCAAAGGCGGCAGATCTTTTCTGGGCCATTCATTCCCTTCAATCCCTCGGTGTTATCGTTCCAGTTCCCGATTCGGAACGCTTCCAGGGATTTTATTCAAATCTTTTTACAGTACCCAAGAAGGATGGCTCCCTCCGCCCTATTCTGGATCTGAAGGCGCTCAACTGCCTTGTTCAGACCCGGCACTTCCACATGGAGTTGCTCAGGTCGGTGATTGCCTCCCTGGAGGTGGGCGAATTTTTGTCGTTCATCGACATACAGGACGCATACCTTCATATTCCCAATGCCGTGGCCCATCAGCGGTTCCTTCGCTTCGTTGTGGGTTCTCTGCATTTCCAGTTTGTGGCTCTGCCCTTCGGCTTAGCGTCCGCCCCGAGGATCTTCACGAAGTTCCTGGCACCCCTTATCGCTCTCCTCCGCACTCGGGGGTGGCAGTGATTCCCTATCTGGACGACCTGTTGGTGAAGGTTCAGTCTCTGGAGGACAACCTAGCCAGCCTCCGTATCACCCTGTCTGTCCTGTCTCAGTTCGGGTGGTTGGTCAACTATCCCAAGTCCTCCCTGGTTCCTCACCAGAGAATGGATTTCCTGGGCATGACCTTAGACGCTCGCCTTTGTCGAGTGTTCCTTCCCCAGGACAAAGTGGTGGCTCTCCGAGATGCAGTGGTTCGCCGTCTCAAGCCTTCCCCTCTACCTCTTCGGATGTGCATGCAGGTTTTGGGCCGGATGGTTGCCTCCTTCGAGGCAATCCCATTTGCGCAATTCCATTCCAGGCCTCTTCAGCTGGCGAGCCTATCCAGCTGGGACAAACTCGACCTTCTGGTTCGTCTTCCCCATCTCGTCCGCAAGGAGTTGTGCTGGTGGCTTCTACCTCGCACCCTATCTCTGGGCAAGTCCTTTCTTCCCCCTCGTTGGCGGGTGATCTCCACGGACGCCAGCCTGACGGGATGGGCAGCCATCTTCGGGTCCCTCTCTGCTCAGGGCCTGTGGTCAGCAGCGGAATCCTTCCTCCACATCAATATTCTGGAGCTCAGGGTGATCTTTCTGGCTCTCTCTCATTGGACACCTTCTCTCCGGTCTTCCGGTCCGAATCCACAGTCCACATTCCCGGGGTCAACAATTGGGCAACAGACTCACTCAGTCGCCAAAGCCCCGACCTGGGCGAGTGGTCTCTTCACCCAGAGGTGTTTCTTCGTCTGTGTCAACGTTGGGGCACGCCGGACATAGACCTTTTCGCCTCCAGTCTGAACCACAACGTACCGCGTTACTTCGCGAGGTCCCGGGACCCTCAGGCGCTGGCCTCAGATGCTCTGGTCCTTCCTTGGTCCCAGTTCAGTCTCGTGTACCTCTTTCCTCCCATTGCGCTTCTTCCCAGGGTTCTCAAGCGCCTGAAGTTGGCCCCGGACTCTGGTGGCTCCGGACTGGCCTCGCCGAGCATGGTACGCAGATCTTCTGTTCCTTCTCGCAGACACGCTGTGGCGTCTCCCTCTACGTCCCGACCTTCTTTCCCAAGGTCCGCTACACGACCCGAGTTTACATCAGCTGCGTATAACAGTGTGGCTGTTGAGGCCGCGGTTCTGAGGTTCCGCGGTCTCTTGGAGTCTGTTATTCAGACTGTGCTCCACGCACGCAAGCCCCAGTCTTCCAGAATTTATCATCGTACCTGGAAGACTTATTTTTCCTGGTGTGAGGCTGCTCAGTTTCACCCTCTCTACCTTTCTATTCCCAGAGTCTTGTCTTTCCTCCAGGCGGTCTTTGACAAGGGTCTTCGGCTGGCCTCTCTCAAGGGTCAGATTTCAGCCCTATCTGTTCTTTTCCAGAAACCCCTGGCTTCTCGCCGCCAAGTGAGAACCTTTCTGCAGGGGGTCGCTCACCGCGTTCCGCCTTTTCGTCCTCCTGTGGAACCGTGGGACTTGAACATTGTCCTGAATGCTCTTCAGGCCTCTCCTTTTGAGCCTTTACAGGATATTTCTCTTTCCTTTGTCTCGTTTAAGGTCGCCTTTCTTGTGGCGATTACTTCTATTCGCAGAGTTTCTGAACTTGCTACGCTCTCTTGCAAATCCTCTTTCTTGGTGTTTCATCAGGATAAGGTGGTTCTGCGTCCGGTCCCTTCCTTCCTCCCTAAGGTGGTGTCCTCATTCCACATTAATGAGGAGATTGTTCTTCCGTCCTTCTGTCCTAACCCCTCTCATCCTAGGGAGCGTTCTCTTCACCGTTTGGATGTTGTTAGGGCTCTTCGACCTCTATCTTGGGTTGACTGAGCCCTTCCGCCGGTCGGACTCCCTCTTTGTGGTCCCTGAGGGTCCTCGCAAGGGCCTGCAAGCTTTCAAGGCCACCATATCCCGTTGGATTAGGTCGGCAGTTAAGGAGGCCTATGTTGCAAAGGGTCGTGGTCCTCCCTTTCTGTTAACCGTTCATTCCACCAGGGCGGTCTGGTCTTCTTGGGCGGTTAGACATCAGCCCTCAGCTTCCCAGGTCTGCAAGGCAGCAACCTGGGACTCTGTCCATACGTTTTCCAAATTTTATCACATCCACTTCTTGGCTTCTGCTGATGCCAGTTTGGATCGCAGGGTTCTGCAAGCCACCGTGAGTTAGTTGCGTTGCATGGCTGTTTTTCTGCCCTCCCTTGTGGACTGCTTTAGGACGTCCCATGGTGCTGTGTCCTCCAATGCATTCAAGAGAAAACTGGATTTTTGTACTCGCCGTAAAATCCTTTTCTCGTAGGATGCATTCGGGGACACAGATCCCACCCTTTGTGGCTACGTTTTTCTGTTGGTCCTCTCTGGTTTAGGACTTGTTGGCTTACAGTTTTTTCTTGTGCTCCTACTGCTTTTCTACCTACTGGTTTGCTCCTGCATCTGCAGTGGGTATAGCCCAGATAGGAGGAGCCAACACTTTTTACTTCTAGTGTCAGCCTCCTAGTGGCAGCTGGGCATATACCCATGGTGCTATGTCCCCCAATGCATCCTACGAGAAAAGGATTTTACGGCGAGTACAAAAATCCAGTTTTTGCTTTCCCACCAGATCTTTCATTGGCATGGAGAGTCTATGCGATACAGTTGCTAAGTCAACCACATGACATCCCAAGGCACCTCGTGCTCAGGTCTTATTGCTTCATAGAGCAGCCTCAGCAACTCTACCGCACCTCATGTACTAGCATCTCTCCATGCTTATCTGAAAGAGGACCTTTCACTACTCCTGACATGCCTATTTTTAGGGATGTCCCGATACCAGTATTGGTATCGGTACCGATACCGGACATTTGCACGAGTACTTGTACTCGTGCAAATGTCGCCGATACCACTGCTGATACATGATGGCCGTGCAGCGGCGGGTCCCGTGTCCCAAATGATCATCCCAGATGACATCTTGCCATGATTCCGGCTCCCTCACTCACAGCCTTCATTTTGCAGACTGCGCATGCGCCGTTCAGTTCCATCGCGCTCGCGCCCGGCAGTCGCTTCTCGTCTTTAGGGTGAGCGTGATCACTGGCTTCAGGCGCTGGAGAACGCAAGCCAGTGATCACACTCACGCTAAAGACGAGAAGCGACAGCCGGGCGCGAGCGCGATGGAACTTAATGGTGCATGCGCAGTCTGCAAAATGAAGGCGGTGAGTGAGGGAGCCGGGATCGCGCTGTAACAGACAGTGCACGGCGCATGTGCAAGAAGATCGCGGTCCCGACATCACGGCAAGATGTCCATCACAATGTAGAGAGGAGGGGTAAGGGGCGGGCTTATCGTGCCTTGAAGCAAGGAGGCCGCTGCCCCCTTGACTTCAAGCCTGACTTGGAGAAGGCGCCAACAGACATTAAAACTGCGATTTTAACAAATATGAGGAGACAGAATGAGGAAAGAAAATCATGATTAGCAACACACTGGGGGATACTTTAAGGTACTGTGGTTGGTTTAATATGTGTTTTCCAAGTGACAGGTTCCCTTTAAAGCCACTTCCTCCCAGTACTCTGGTGCATCCGCATGGGAAGGATTACAGCAGGCCAGGTGGGTATGGTGCATGAAATGGAGGAGAAATTCTGTTAATTTCTCTCCATTTCATGTTCAAACAGTGAATATAAAATAAGGTGGGGGGGAATGGGCATATAATAGTGATTCTCAACCAGTGTGCCTTCAGCTGTTGCAAAACTACACCTCCCAGCATGCCTGGACAGCCAAAGGCTGTCCGGGCATGCTGGGAGTTGTAGTTTTGCAACAGCTGGAGGCACGCTGGTTGGGAAATACTGTTATATGCCCATTCTCTCCCTTCATATGCCCATTCCCCTCCTTATATGCCCATTTATTAATTTATTAACCCTTGTACAAAGGAAAAGTAAAGCAGTTGTCCATAGCAACCAAATTCCAGTTTTAATTTTTTTCATTGCTATCAGCAACTGCGTCGCTGTTATAATTGGTATCGGTAATTTGTATCGGTGAGTACCTAAATAAGTATCGGTACTCAGGGACATCGGGACATCCCTACCTATTTTAATAGCTACATGCATTCCCCACGTACTAACAATTCTGGAACATCTATTCTTATGACTCTGTTATGCCGTTCCTTTATTATTTCTACTAGAAGTTATGAATGAATTGCTATTAGCCTTCAGTAAGGGTACAGAGGGGAGGTAACCCCCCCCCCTCCAACTGGTTACCTCCCCTCTGTACCCTTACTGCAGACTGCTAGCAATTCATTCATAACTTCTAGTAGTAATAATAAAGGAATGGTACAACATACAGACATAAGAATAGATGCTCCAGATTTATTATTATATGGGGAATGCATGAAGCTATTAAAACAGGAATGTCAGGAGTGGTGACAGGTCCTCTTTAAGATCTGGCAGGAGAGCAGTGGCGCAGTGGCACTTCAATTAGTTGCTTATTTTGGGAATTACAATGTTGCTCTTCTATCATACTATGTACGTATGTAACTATGTCATCAGTGCATGAATAATTGGAAACTATTCTTGTTGTTTCAGGTTGCGTTGTGGTTGAAAGGAGTGAATTGAGGACTGAAAGGAGTTTAAAAATCTGCAGTGCGCCACGCTTTGTTCACAACTTCAGATATGGGGTGGACGGTTTTTCTTTTAGCAAGAAGTTGCATATCATCATGGAAGCCTGAAACTGGGTTTCTTCGTCATACAGTATGCCGGACCTACTTACGACAGCTGTCTGTAGGTTCTGTAGAACAAAACTGTCCACCTTCCACCCAGAGACGTTCTCCAATAAGAATTGGTTGTGCGTCTGGCTTCTGGGGTGACACTGCAGCTTCAGGTATACTTGCAAAATTAACATCAGTTTAAAATGTCCCATTTACCCATAGACACAATTATATATAACTAGAAGATAGCTCATCCCAGGATAGTGACTGTAATATGAGATGCATCCACTTGAGGGCAGAGTTCTTCTTCCAGGACAATCACCACAATCTATATTTATGGAAATGTAGAAGTGTCCATGCTCACAGAAATTACTTTGTAGAATTAGGAATAATAGTTGTACTGCAAAGTCATCAGCTATTTGGGATATACAAGATACCCAGGTCCCTTTTAGAGGTGAGCAAAATGATTCCACAGAATCGACTTGTTCAATCAGCTGGGCTGTTAGAATCCGATTGGACAAATCAATTCCAACTGCCCCATTGGCCTAATTTCATATGCACTGGTGGAGACTGGACACCTGCCCCCTTGACTTCAAGCCTGACTCGGAGACAGCGCCAACCGACATTAAAACAGCGTTTTTAACAAGTATGAAGAAACACAAAGAGGAAAGAAAAACATGATTAGCAACACACTGGGGGATACTGTAAGATACTGTGGTCGGTTTAATATGCGTTTTGCAGGTGACAGGTTCCCTTTAAGTACATGATTGTATTCTGACTCTGTCCAAGTCCTGTAGAAGGCCATATGCCCGTATTCTTTATTCCATATTCTTTACTATTCCATTTCATATGGAGGTTATTCTCCCTGATACATATAATCAGGCTCTTTACATGAAGACTAAAGGTAAGAAAAGCTAAAATATTCCAGTAGCCGTCTCCTGAAATCTTTACAACCATGAGATGTATGTTTGCACCATTACATCTATTGCATGTACCGGGACCAGTTTTACACTGATGCCCAGTTATAAGTTGGGAGAACTGTTCACATATTCAACAATATCTCACAAACATAAATGATTATTTTTCTCTCTGATTAACCCATAGACAATACTGTTATAGATTGTGAGTTGACACAAATGGTTGTGCCTGTGTGCGTCATAAAGATAATTACTATGCATAAATAGTCTTCAGGTTATTACTGAGAACAGTATAGACAGTCTATGGATCCAAATGGCTGCTAATTGATATTTGCAATATTAAATATGAAAAAATGCTACATTACTGCAACATTTAATATTCATAAAATAGTACTGTATAATATACTGCAATGTAACGTTTTCTCTTTTTTTCCAGTTCCACAGCTTGTATATGATGGAAAGTTAGATTTCTTAGTTTTTGACTACCTCTCAGAAATCACCATGTCTCTCCTGACAGCAGTAAAAGCCAAGTCTCCTGTAAGTATATTCACATGAATGTAGAACGTTATGACTTCACATCTCCCCAATCTTATGTAATCTGCCGTTGTCACTGGGTGATTTCCTACCCCTTTTAGCTGAGTTATGGGCCCTTTATCTCCCTCCCTCCTTATAAGTGATCATATATCTGCCTTCACCTTATGAATGGTGAGGTCCACCTACCGATCCTGAGATTCTTTTCTCACATGTACAGAGCTATTTGCAGTTCCCCTGCACAGTGTGTGGTCAGGATTTCACTGTGCAAAGATCGTGAAGGGCTGCAGTGCTGAATCAGTACGCAGCCCCTTCATTCTCAGGATTGTTGGGGTCCCACAGGTCAGACTCCCCCCATGGTCATAAAGTGGTGGCCTATTATAATGACATGCAATCACTGTACAAGATGGGAAGATCGCTTTGTAGGGATATGCCGTAGATGTCCGATAGACGTGGGACCCACTGTGTTGTCATGTAGACTGTAAGTGCTCTGCACTAACGTTCCTAAGTGCAGAGGGATGAGAGCTATAATGAGCCTAAACAGACCTTTAGATAATGGTTGTGGTAGTTTTCATCTAACACGTAAGTTGGTAAGGCTGATTAGTCAGCCTTCATATACGAGCCACAGCCTCACTCACAGGCGCACAGCTGCTGCTGGGTGTCATTAGCAGACTAGCTTCTCTGGTGGTAGGATTCTTTCTTTGCAGCATGGAGCTTGTTGTTTTGCTCTCTGCTACCGTAACATGCACGCGCCATACTACGTGAGTAGGTTGGGCCGGGGCAGTCATTAATCCTGGTTCATAATCACTCAGACTGGTCTCCTTTTACTTCTGGTTCGTATTCACTCAGATTGGTCTCCTGCCCCAGTTCACCAAACAGTTCCTCAGCGGAGGTCAGTGGGCCAATAGGAGTAAGTTTCCTGCTATGTTTTCACAAGCTGTGCGTCTCTCCTGGCCGGTCGGAACCGACTTTGCTAGTGAACGGGAGGCTTCGCCTCAGAATCTGCTACCTCAGGTTTGCTCGTTGGGGCTAAATACTTCTATTTCTTTTCAACTTTGTTGGTAATAGGAGTTAGTTCCTATAAATCTTACAAGTTTCACTTTGCTTTGTTCGTCTCATATGAAAAGTTACTTCAGCTGGTTTGCTGTAAAGGAAGAGTTACCCGGGCCGCACGTGACGTCATGTTTGGAGATCGGACGCAGCGTTTATTGTTTAGGCCTCTTGCTGTAGCTGTTCCTTGCCATGTGTCTCCCCCTCCCCCCGCTACCACCATCTTTAGACTTCACGTATTTCACTGCTCCATGTACTAAAAAACCCTGCCGCACTTTTATGCTCTGCTGTTATCCTGAGCGGCATTTACACTTTCGGCTTTTATTTCATGTCTTTATGCTGCATCCGCACGTCTTTTCTGTCCAGCACTTTCCAACTCATGGTTCGTATTCACTCAGATTGGTCTCACATTCAAGCTGCGGTCACCTGTTGGCTGTTACATCTCATTCCGTACACAGCCGGATCCGTATTACACGCCTGTTATTACATGTTGTGTACTCTGCTTACAGCTGCTACTGTTACTCCATTTTTATTCTCGGGACGCACCACCCTGGTGTTCACACCTTGCTCCACTCACAACCAGAGCTGCGTTCATGCTTCGACTGGTATACCATGTTTGCTCTGCTCACTGTGAGAGCTGTGTTTACACGTCCGCTGTCACATGTTCATACTAGGCTTGTTTCAGAGCTGCATTCACTTTCACTGTTACATCATGTTTATGCTCCACTCACATTTAGAGATTCTATTCTACCAATTTCATTCTCGGCCACACATTTTTTGCACTCCACCCTCGACCAGAGTTGCATTCATACGTCTATCGATATATTAGGTTTACGCTACTAGCACCCAGAGCTGCGTTCACACGTCCTATGCTACTACAGGTTCTTTCCAGGCCCATTTCAAGAACTGCATTCATGTCGCTGTTACATCTATGTTAGGCCTCATGCACACGGCCGTGTTCCGCGGCCGAGAGCGGTCCGTGGTAACCCGCCCGGGATTCCTGCTGACAGCAGGAGCGCACGGTGTCATTGGTTGCTATGACGCCATGCGCTTCATGCTGCCGCTGCTGTACAGTGATACACTGGTATAGATCATACCAGTGTTTCACTGTACAGCAGCGGCGGCATGAAGCGCATGGCGTCATAGCAACCAATGACACCGTGCGCTCCTGCTGTTAGCAGGAATCCCGGCCGGGTTACCACGGACCGCTCTCGGCCGCGGAACACGGCCGTGTGCATGAGGCCTTATGCTCTGTTCACAACCAGAGCTGCTGTTATATCAAATTTCATGCTCTGCTTATACCCAGAGTTGTGTTCACACTTCTACTGCTACACCAGGTCGTATACCCCACTCACCAAAGCCGCTTTCCATGTCTGCTGTCACATCAAGTTAATGTTCCGTTCACATCCAAAGCTGCGTCTGCATGTCTGCTTTTACATCTTGTCCTATACTCCATTCACTACTAGAGCTGCGTTCACGTGTCTGCTTTCGCATCACGTCAATACTCTGCTCACTTTCCGATTGCATTCATACGTCTGCTTTATACCATGCTTTTCATGCTCTACCCATACTCAGAGCTGCGCCCATACCATGTTTTTTAGGTACCACTCGCATCCAAAGCTCCATTCACCCATTTTGTTGTTACATCATGTGTTGTATTCTGCTTCCACTCAAGCTGCATTCTCCTGTTCATTTCTACGTCATGGTTTTACTCAATCTCACCGGGGCAGTCTGCACCCACCGCTCTGGTACCTCTCTCCCGACAAACAAAACTGCGTTCTTATCAGGCTTGCGTTCCTTTCCTCGGTGGTCTGTTACATTCCATAGGCCTACTCATCTGTTCACCTCAGGGAGAAAATATATATATTTTTTTGGTCGTCTTTAACCACCTCCGGACCGCTGTACGCCCAGATGCGTCCTGGAGGTGGTTAATTCATTCCGAGTGGACGCGCCGGCGCGTCCTCTCGCGATGGCCGAGATTTCCTGTGAACGCGCGCACACAGGCGCGCGCGCTCACAGGAACGGAAGGTAAGAAAGTGGATCTCCAGCCTGCCAGCGGCGATCGTTCGCTGGCAGGCTGGAGATGTGATTTTTTTAACCCCTAACAGGTATATTAGACGCTGTTATGATAACAGCGTCTAATATACCTGCTACCTGGTCCTCTGGTGGTCCCCTTTGTTTGGATCGACCACCAGAGGACACAGGTAGCTCAGTAATATGTTGCACCAAGCACCACACTACACTACACTCCCCCCGTCACTTATTAACCCCTTATTCACCCTTGATCACCCCTGATCACCCCATATAGACTCCCTGATCACCCCCCTGTCATTGATTACCCCCCTGTCATTGATCACACCCCTGTAAAGCTCCATTCAGATGTCCGCATGATTTTTACGGATCCACTGATAGATGGATCGGATCCGCCAAACGCACACGGACGTCTGAATGGAGCCTTACAGGGGCATGATCAATGACTGTGGTGATCACCCCATATAGACTCCCTGATCACCCCCCTGTCATTGATTACCCCCCTGTCATTGATCACCCCCCTGTAAAGCTCCATTCAGATGTCCGCATGATTTTTACGGATCCACTGATAGATGGATCAGATCCGCAAAACGCATACGGACGTCTGAATGGAACCTTACAGGGGAGTGATCAATGACTGTGGTGATCACCCCATATAGACTCCCTGATCACCCCCCTGTCATTGATTACCCCCCTGTCATTGATCAACCCCCTGTAAAGCTCCATTCAGATGTCCGCATGATTTTTATGGATCCACTGATAGATGGATCGGATCCGCAAAACGCACACTGACGTCTGAATGTAGCCTTACAGGGGCGTGATCAATGACTGTGGTGATCACCCCATATAGACTCCCTGATCACCCCCCCTGTCATTGATCACCCCCCCTGTCATTGATCACCCCCCCCTGTCATTGATCACCCCTCTGTAAGGCTCCATTCAGACATTTTTTTGGCCCAAGTTAGCGGAATTATTTTTTTTTTTCTTACAAAGTCTCATATTCCACTAACTTGTGTCAAAAAATTAAATCTCAGATGAACTCACCATACCCCTCACGGAATCCAAATGCGTAAAATTTTTTAGACATTTATATTCCAGACTTCTTCTCACGCTTTAGGGCCCCTAGAATGCCAGGGCAGTATAAATACCCCACATGTGACCCCATTTCGGAAAGAAGACACCCCCAGGTATTCCGTGAGGGGCATATTGAGTCCATGAAAGATTGAAATTTTTGTCCCAAGTTAGCGGAAAGGGAGACTTTGTGAGAAAAAAATAAATAAAATCAATTTCCGCTAACTTGTGCCAAAAAAAAAAAATTTCTATGAACTCGCCATGCCCCTCATTGAATACCTTGGGGTGTCTTCTTTCCAAAATGGGGTCACATGTGGGGTATTTATACTGCCCTGGCATTCTAGGGGCCCCAAAGCGTGAGAAGAAGTCTGGGATCCAAATGTCTAAAAATGCCCTCATAAAAGGAATGTGGGCCCCTTTGCGCATTTAGGCTGCAAAAAAGTGTCACACATCTGGTATCGCCGTACTCAGGAGAAGTTGGGGAATGTGTTTTGGGGTGTCATTTTACATATACCCATGCTGGGTGAGAGAAATATCTTGGCAAAAGACAACTTTTCCCATTTTTTTATACAAAGTTGGCATTTGACCAAGATATTTATCTCACCCAGCATGGGTATATGTAAAATGACACCCCAAAACACATTCCCCAACTTCTCCCGAGTACGGAGATACCACATGTGTGACACTTTTTTGCAGCCTAGGTGGGCAAAGGGGCCCACATTCCAAAGAGCACCTTTCGGATTTCACAGGTCATTTACCTACTTACCACACATTAGGGCCCCTGGAAAATGCCAGGGCAGTATAACTACCCCACAAGTGACCCCATTTTGGAAAGAAGACACCCCAAGGTATTCCGTGAGGGGCATGGCGAGTTCCTAGAATTTTTTATTTTTTGTCACAAGTTAGTGGAAAATTATGATTTTTTATTTTATTTTTTTTTTTCTTACAAAGTCTCATATTCCACTAACTTGTGACAAAAAATAAAAACTTCCATGAACTCACTATGCCCATCAGCGAATACATTGGGGTGTCTTCTTTCCAAAATGGGGTCACTTGTGGGGTAGTTATACTGCCCTGGCATTCTAGGGGCCCAAATGTGTGGTAAGGAGTTTGAAATCAAATTCTGTAAAAAATGACCAGTGAAATCCAAAAGGTGCTCTTTGGAATATGGGCCCCTTTGCCCACCTAGGCTGCAAAAAAGTGTCACACATCTGGTATCTCTGTATTCAGGAGAAGTTGAGGAATGTGTTTTGGGGTGTCTTTTTACATATACCCATGCTGGGTGAGATAAATATCTTGGTCAAATGCCAACTTTGTATAAAAAAATGGGAAAAGTTGTCTTTTGCCAAGATATTTCTCTCACCCAGCATGGGTATATGTAAAATGACACCCCAAAACACATTCCCCAACTTCTCCCGAGTACGGAGATACCAGATGTGTGACACTTATTTGCAGCCTAGGTGGGCAAAGGGGCCCACATTCCAAAGAGCACCTTTCGGATTTCACAGGTCATTTACCTACTTACCACACATTAGGGCCCCTGGAAAATGCCAGGGCAGTATAACTACCCCACAAGTGACCCCATTTTGGAAAGAAGACACCCCAAGGCAGGGCTTCAGATGGCGACCAAAATGGTCGCCAATGCGACTTAGAATTTACAAATGGCGACAAGACTTTTTAGTCTTGTCGCCATTTGCGACTAGACCCGCCGCCGCAGCTCTGCTCAATACAGCGGCGGCACAGGAGATGATCGTTCTCAGCAGCGCAGGAGGACTCTCTCCCTCCCCCCTGTGCTGCTGCTGCCGCCGCCTCCACCAATAAGAAGAGAGACAGGAGGAGGAGGGGAGGGGCTGTGGCCACTGCGCCACCAATGAAGATAACTGACCTGTAATACAAATACAGGAGGCGGGTGCCGGTATCAAATAGCCGACACCCGACCTCTATGACAGGGAGCTGCGATCAGCTGCAGTTGAGTTAACCCTTCAGGTGCGGTACCTGAGGGGTTAATTGTAGCTGATCGCAGCCCCCTGTCACAAAGGTCGGGTGCCGGCTATTTGATACCGGCACCCGCCTCCTGTATTTGTATAAGAAACGTTGGTGGCACAGTGCGCCCCCCCCCCCCCCCAGTATAAGAAACGTTGGTGGCACAGTGCGCCCCCCCCCCCCTTCCCCAGTATAAGAAACGTTGGTGGCACAGTGCGCCCCTCCCCCAGTATAAGAAACATTGGTGGCTCAGTGGGAAGTGCCAATGAGGGTTAAAAATAATAAAAGAAAATTTACTCACCTCCTCCAGTTGATCCGTAGCTGCCGGTCTCCTGTACTTACTTCTTTCTTCAGGACCTGTGGTGACGTCACTGAGCTCATCACATGGCCCATTACCATGGTGATGGATCATGTGATGAGCACAGTGATGTCACCACAGGTCCTAAAGAAAAAAGTAAGTACAGGAGACCGGCAGCTACGGATCAACTGGAGGAGGTGAGTAAATTTATTTTTTATTTTTTAACCCTTATTGGCACTTCCCACTGCGCCACCAATGTTTATTATATTGGGGTGATGGGGGGGCACACTGCGCCACCAATGTTTATTATATGGGGGGGCGCACTGCGCCACCAATGTTTATTATATTGAGGGGGGGCGCACTGCGCCACCAATGTTTATTATATTGGGGTGATGGGGGGGCGCACTGCGCCACCAATGTTTATTATATGGGGGGGGGCGCACTGCGCCACTAATGTTTATTATATTGGGGTGATGGGGGGGCGCACTGCGCCACCAATGTTTATTATACTGGAGTGTTGGGGGGGCACACTGCGCCACCAATGTTTATTATATGGGGGGGGGCACACTGCGCCACCAATGTTTATTATATGGGGGGGCGCACTGCGCCACCAATGTTTATTATATTGGGGTGATGGGGGGGCGCACTGCGCCACCAATGTTTATTATATGGGGGGGGCGCACTGCGCCACCAATGTTTATTATACTGGAGTGTTGGGGGGCGCACTGCGCCACCAATGTTTATTATACTGGAGTGTTGGGGGGGCACTGCGCCACCAATGTTTATTATACTGGAGTGTTGGGGGGCGCACTGCGCCACCAATGTTTATTATATTGGGGTGTTGGGGGGGGCGCACTGCGCCACTAATGTTTATTATACTGGCGTGTTGGGGGGCGCACTGCGCCACCAATGTTTATTATACTGGAGTGTTGGGGGGGCACACTGTGCCACCAATGTTTATTATATTGGGGTGTTGGGGGGGCGCACTGCGCCACCAATGTTTATTATATTGACCTTCTACTTAGCAGTCTGTATTCAGAATGCTATTATTTCCCCTTATAACCATGTTATAAGGGAAAATAATAATCATCGGGTCTCCATCCCAATCATCTCCTAGCAACCGTGCGTGAAAATCGCACCGCATCCGCACTTGCTTGCGATTTTCACGCAGCCCCATTAACTTCTATGGGGCCTGCGTTGCGTGAAAAACGCAGAATATAGAGCATGCTGCGATTCTCACGCAACGCACAAGTGATGTGTGAAAATCACCACTCATGTGCACAGCCCCATAGAAGTGAATGGGTCCGGATTCAGTGCGGGTGCATTCCGGTATTCTGAATGCCGGATCCGGCACTAATACATTCCTATGGGGAAAAATGCTGGATCCGGCATTCAGGCAAGTCTTCAGTTTTTTTCGCCGGAGATAAAACCGTAGCATGCTGTGGTTTTATCTTTTGCCTGATCAGTCAAAATGACTGAACTGAAGACGTCCTGATGCATCCTGAACGGATTTCTCTCCATTCAGAATGCATGGGGATATGCCCGATCAGTTCTTTTCCGGTATAGAGCCCCTGTGACGGAACTCTATGCCGGAAAAGAAAAACGCTAGTGTGAAAGTACCCTAAAATATTAAGTTTAAATCCCCCCTTTCCCAATTTTACATATAAAATATATAAACATTAAATAAACATATTACATAGCGCTGCGTCCGAAAAGTCCAAACTATTAAATTATTAAAAAATATCTCCTATGCGGTGAGCATTCGCCATTTTTTAGTCACCTTGTCACCCCAAAAAATAGCATAGGACTGTTCTATTATGGGCCGAACGTTTCATAAAATGCTAAATGCACGCAGCTTTTTTTGGTGTTTTTTATTTTATTTTTTTGCGCGGTATTGAGTATCGCAATACTTTTTTATGGTGACGAAAGCGAATCAAAATTTTGGTTTCAAAACAACCCTACGCCGATCTGATCAGCGTAGCGTTGTCACGATAGCAAAATTTTGATTCAGTTTCGATTTGGCGACTAAAAATTTGATTTCTCGCCCATATTCCTTGGGGGACACAGGAAACCATGGGTATAGCTCTGCTCCCTAGGAGGCGTGACACTAAGTGAAAGCTGTAAGCCCCTCCTCCATCAGCTATACCCTTCAGCCTGGAGAGAGAGACTCCCAGTTTTTGCTTAGTGTCCAAGGAGGCAAGACACTCCCTGCTTAGGCAGGGTTGTTTTCCTATAATTTTTTATTTTTTGCGTTATTTGTTGTTTTTAATTCGGTTTTTTTCTACTTGCAGGGACAACAGAGGCGCACTAGACCCCTCTGTTTTCTCCCGGGGTTGAGTCGCGCCAGTGCCGGTAATACCGCACTGCCGCCTCCCCCACAGAAGACAAGGTGGACCAGGGCAGCCTCGCTCCCCTGCGTCCCGCCAGCTCAAGGGTCGCCCGCACGCCAAGTCCCTCCCCCGGCTTCCTGCCACTGCGGTGCCAGTGGCTGAAGGGGCGACCCTGCTGGATGGATTGAGGGCGAAGACAGCGTATGGTGAGAGTGGCTGCTCCAGCCTCCCCTTCCCTCCCTCCCTCCCACCGCTGCTACATCTCTCCGTGGTGTCCATCAACCCCCCCCCCCCCTCCCCCATGGGCATATCGGGGCCGGCAACTTTACCGGCCATCATTTGGGGGGGACTTCGTTCTGGTGTTGCAGACCCAGGACAAGGTGGTTCTTAGGGGGGTGATTACCTCTTTAACGGCAGGGCAGTCAGGGGGACGGCTGTATGCAGGAGTCGTCACATTCAGGCGCGGCGGGGGCCGCTTACTTGGCGCGAACGGCACCTTTTTCATTTTGGCCGGCACTTCATCTACCTAGGGGGTTAAATCATTTTGCCGCGCGCGCGGCTCTGCTTCTCCTTCAGCGCGGCAAGGGGGGGGGCGGAGCTTCCTACATGCGCTCCGCTACTTCCTGTTTCGTCGGGCTCCACATCTCAGGTGCTGCGTGGAACCCTCTCTGCCGTCCGATCCTGAAGCTATTCATCTCCGTGCCTGCCGCCTCTCCTCCACAGCCTCCCTTCAGTCTGCTGCCCTTGCTGTCTGCCGCTTGCATCATCTGGGTCTGGTAGGACTGTTAACCCCCTCCGTGCCACCAGTACTGTTGCTTGGGTGTGATCCCCGTTTTTCACCTGGGGTCTCCCACTTTAAGTGCAACTTTTTTTCCACCATGTCAGACCCTTCTGCAGCTGCCAAGCCTTGGTACCATGCCTGTACCGCTTGTAGGGAAGCCTTTCCCCGGGGGCAGTCTGATCCGCACTGTCCTGCATGCCGAGCTCCACCGCAGCCTCAGTCACCCGCTGTGTCGCTCCCTGCTTCCTCTGACCCGCCTGACTGGGCTAGATCCCTGTCCCAGGCCGTGGAAAGCCTCACTCATGTCGTGGGCCGCCTAATAGACAGGCCGCCTACCCCGCAGGACGCCACTCTTACTGTCGCGCCCTCCGGGTCCATCGCTTCTGCCGCTGCGGCGGGTTCACCCTCTCTTAGTGACCCTTCCCGAGCTAGGCACTCTCAGAAGCGTTTTAGAGTAGAGCGAGCCTCCTCCTCGGATGCCTCCCTCTCCCCGCCACGCGTGCGCACTCAGACGGGCCTCTCCTCTCCAAAGGATTCGCTCTCTGAAGGTGAATTGGCGGTTTCAGATTTGGAAATGGACTCGGCCCTGCCGTCCAAGCTAGCCTCAGCGATGGGTCAACTCATCTCTGATATTCGTGACACCTTTAAGGTGCAAGATGACCCCCCTAGCTCTGACGCAGCTAGCGTCTCCTTTATCAGACCCAGGCAGGCCTCAAAGGTTTTTCCAATCCACTCTGATTTCTCCTCCGTGGTGTCTAAGGCTTGGGCTCGCCCGGACACCCGTTTTGTCAACCCCAAGAAGCTGGACATTTGCTATCCTTTTCCAGCCGATGTCGTGGCCACCTGGTCGTCCCCACCCAAGGTGGACCCCCCTGTGGCCCGTTTGTCAAAGAACACGGCCATCCCTGTTCCCGACGGGTCCTCTCTTCAGTCAGCGGAGGACCGTCGCATGGAGACCCTTTCCAAGGGCATTTTTGCTGCCTCCGGTTCTGCCCTCAGACCGGTTTTTGCCTCTGCTTGGGCAGGAAAAGCAATTTCTGCTTGGGGTGCGCAGCTGGAGCAGGAGTTGGACTCGGACGTCCCCATCCAGGACCTACGTTCCTTGGCCCAGCTTATTATTCGGGCCGGGAATTTTGTTTGTGAGGCCTCCCTTGATGCGGGAGCCCTTATAGCACGCTCCTCCGCCCTGGCAGTTTCTGTCAGGAGGGAACTCTGGCTGAAGGTTTGGAAGGCGGACGCTGCCTCCAAACGTTCCTTGGCGGGGCTACCGTTTGCGGGTTCCCGCCTTTTCGGGGTCCGCCTAGACGAGCTTATTTCGGAGGCCACGGGTGGTAAAAGCACCCATCTTCCTCAACCCCAAGCCAGGGGCGCCCCCCGCGGACGACCTAGTGCATCTCGTTTTCGGTCCTCCCGCAGGACCTCTGGGGCTCCCCCCACAGCTGCCGCTTCAGTCCCTCCCCAGGATAAGCGTAGGAAGCCGTTTTTTCGGGCGCAGCCCTCCTGGCGCAGGCTGCCCGCACACCCGCAGCAAAACAGTCCTCTGCCTGAAGGCGCGCCCCCACCCACCCGGGTGGGGGGCCGGCTCCTCCTTTTCAGGGACGTCTGGATGGCTCACGTCTCCGACGCCTGGGCTCTCGAAATTGTGTCCTCCGGATACAAAATCGAATTCGCGTCCTTCCCTCCAGATCGGTTCTTTCGCTCCCGCCCGCCGCGGGACCCGAAAAGCGCGGCTGCGTTCTCCGCGGCTGTTCAAGCCTTACTGGACAGAGGGGTGATTACCCCCGTTCCTCTAGAGGAAAGGTTCCAAGGGTTCTATTCGAACCTCTTTGTAGTTCCCAAGAAGGGAGGTTCGGTGCGGCCCATTTTGGACCTCAAAAAGCTCAACCGTTTTCTCCTCCTTCGACGGTTTCGGATGGAGTCCCTCCGTTCCGCGGTGGCTTCCCTGGAGCGGGGAGACTTCATGTCTTCCATCGATATACAGGATGCCTACCTCCATGTTCCGGTAGCCCGGTGTCACCATCGCTTCCTCCGATTCGCCGTGGGGGACCTCCACTTCCAATTTGTCGCCCTTCCCTTTGGGCTGGCAACAGCCCCCCGGGTGTTCACCAAGGTCCTGGCCCCGGTTTTGGCCTTACTCCGTTCCAGGGGTGTTTTTCTGCTACCGTACTTGGACGATATCCTCATCAAGGCTCTGTCCCTTTCTCAAGCGGTTGCCAGCGTGGATCTCACTCTAGAGACTCTGGCGAGGTTCGGTTGGGTCATCAACTTCCCCAAGTCCTCCCTTCCCCCCTCCAGACAACTGGTCTTCCTGGGAATGCTTTTAGACACGGGAGCGGCGGAGGTACGTCTTCCCTCGGAAAAACGATTGACCCTCCGCCGGGCGATTCGGGGTCTCCTTCTCCACCGTCGACCGTCCTTCCGCTTCTGCATGCGGGTCTTGGGGCAGATGGTTGCCTGCTTAGAGGCGATCCCATTTGCGCAGTTTCACTCCCGCCCTCTCCAACGGGCGATCCTCTCCTCCTGGGACAAATCGCCGCAGTCTCTGGATCATCCCTTCCATCTATCGCCTCCGGTGCGGTCATCTCTCCGCTGGTGGTTACAGTCCCCTCTTCTGGGCAGGTCCTTTCTGCCGCTCAACTGGTTGGTGGTTACAACCGATGCCAGTCTCTTGGGCTGGGGAGGCGTGTTTCCTCCCCGATCCGTCCAGGGCATTTGGTCTCCATCGGAGTCCAAACTCTCGATCAATGTCCTGGAGCTGAGAGCGCCCCTTCTGTCTCTGCGACACTGGACTCATCTGCTGAAGGGTCATCCAGTTCGTGTGCAATCGGACAACGCCACGGCCGTGGCATACATAAACCACCAGGGGGGCACTCGCAGCGCTGCAGCGATGCGGGAGGTCACCAGCATTCTCCGTTGGGCGGAAGCCCACGTCCCGGCTCTATCGGCAATTTTTATTCCAGGGGTGGACAATTGGGCGGCGGACTTCCTCAGTCGCACCACTGTCGACCCCGGCGAGTGGTCTCTTCACCCGGAGGTATTCGAGGCCATTTGCCTTCGTTGGGGCATGCCGGACGTGGACCTCATGGCCTCCAAGTTCAATCACAAGGTCCCCGCCTATCTGTCCAGGGCCAGGGATCCGGGAGCTTGCGGAGCCGACGCCCTCGTTCGTCCTTGGCGAGGCTTCGCGCGTCCGTACATATTCCCTCCCATCCCACTCCTGCCCAAAGTCCTTCGGAAGATCGCGGCGGAGGGCGTCTCGGTGATTCTGGTCGCTCCGGACTGGCCCCGCCGGTCTTGGTATGCCGACCTCATGCTGCTCCTGGCAGACGCGCCCTGGCCGCTGCCCGCCAGGGAAGATCTTCTCTCTCAGGGACCGATCTTCCACCCGCGTTTAAGGTCCCTACGTTTGACGGCGTGGTTGTTGAGACCACCGTCTTGACACGTAGGGGTTTTTCTGCGGACGTCGTCCGCACCATGATCCGTGCCCGCAAGCCGTCCTCTTCTAGGATCTATTATAGGACCTGGAGGACCTATTTGGGGTTCTGTGCCGATCTGGGGATTCCTCCGCTCCGCTTTTTTCTCCCCACTGTTTTGTCCTTTCTGCAGAGCGGACTTGCCCAAGGTCTGGGTCTTAGTTCTTTGAAGGGTCAGGTGTCTGCGCTGTCCATTTTGTTTCAGCGCCCACTGGCCCCCCTTGGTCCTGTCAAGACCTTCCTTCAGGGCGTGGCTCACGCGGTTCCCCCGTACCGCCCTCCGGTACCGCCCTGGGACCTGAACCTGGTTCTCTCAGCGCTCCAGGCTTCTCCTTTCGAGCCTCTGCGGACGGTTTCCTTGCGACTTCTGTCCTGCAAGGTTATTTTCCTTGTGGCCGTCACCTCTCTTCGGAGGGTGTCCGAATTGGCTGCACTCTCCTGTCTGGAACCTTTCCTAGTGTTCCACCAGGACAAGGTGGTCCTTCGTCCGGTCCCTTCCTTCCTTCCTAAGGTGGTCTCCGCCTTTCATCTGAACGAGGACATCGTTCTCCCCTCTTTGTGTCCTTCCCCTTCCCACCCCCGGGAGAGGGAGCTTCATCGCCTGGACGTTGTCAGGGCGCTCAAGGTTTACCTGGAGGTGACCAGCTCTTTCAGGCGTACTGACTCGCTCTTTGTGGTTCCGGAGGGGTCGCACAGAGGGATGGCGGCGTCCAAAGTTACTATCGCCCGTTTGGTCAAGATGGCTGTTACTGAGGCTTATCTCGCCAAGGGCAAGGTTCCGCCCCTTGGTGTTACCGCTCACTCCACTAGAGCGGTCGGTGCTTCCTGGGCTCAGAGGAATCGGGCTTCTACGGAGCAGATTTGCAAGGCGGCCACGTGGTCCTCCTTGCACACTTTTACCAAGTTCTACAGGGTGCATACTCATGCGTCGGCTGACGCTGCTTTAGGCCGTCTGGTGTTGCAGGCGGCAGTTGATTGATGCCTCTGGTGTTGGTCTAGTTGTTCTGGTCCCTCCCTTCTGGGACTGCTCTGGAACGTCCCATGGTTTCCTGTGTCCCCCAAGGAATATGGGCGAGAAAAGGAGACTTTTGTATTACTTACCAGTAAAGTCTCTTTCTCGCTCTTCCTTGGGGGACACAGCACCCACCCTTCATTTGGGTTTACAGTTGTGGTTCCGGCTTGGTTGCCCCCGTTGGGGCTTGACAGTTCTTTTTTCCGGTTGGTGGTTATCTTTCACTACTTGGACACGCAACTGGTAGTCTCTCTCTCCAGGCTGAAGGGTATAGCTGATGGAGGAGGGGCTTACAGCTTTCACTTAGTGTCACGCCTCCTAGGGAGCAGAGCTATACCCATGGTTTCCTGTGTCCCCTAAGGAAGAGCGAGAAAGAGACTTTACTGGTAAGTAATACAAAAGTCTCCTTTTGGCTCCTAAATTTTTCAGTTCAGGAGCCAATGGCTACTAGGTATTTTTTTTAGTCTGGAGCACTGCAAGGTATTCCGTGAGGGGCATGGCGAGTTCCTAGAATTTTTTATTTTTTGTCACAAGTTAGTGGAAAATTATGATTTTTATTTTATTTATTTTTTTCTTACAAAGTCTCATATTCCACTAACTTGTGACAAAAAATAAAAACTTCCATGAACTCACTATGCCCATCAGCGAATACATTGGGGTGTCTTCTTTCCAAAATGGGGTCACTTGTGGGGTAGTTATACTGCCCTGGCATTCTAGGGGCCCAAATGTGTGGTAAGGAGTTTGAAATCAAATTCTGTAAAAAATGACCAGTGAAATCCGAAAGGTGCTCTTTGGAATATGGGCCCCTTTTCCCACCTAGGCTGCAAAAAAGTGTCACACATCTGGTATCTCCGTACTCAGGAGAAGTTGGGGAATGTGTTTTGGGGTGTCATTTTACATATACCCATGCTGGGTGAGAGAAATATCTTGGCAAAAGACAACTTTTCCCATTTTTTTATACAAAGTTGGCATTTGACCAAGATATTTATCTCACCCAGCATGGGTATATGTAAAAAGACACCCCAAAACACATTCCTCAACTTCTCCTGAATACAGAGATACCAGATGTGTGACACTTTTTTGCAGCCTAGGTGGGCAAAGGGGCCCATATTCCAAAGAGCACCTTTCGGATTTCACTGGTCATTTTTTACAGAATTTGATTTCAAACTCCTTACCACACATTTGGGCCCCTAGAATGCCAGGGCAGTATAACTACCCCACAAGTGACCCCATTTTGGAAAGAAGAGACCCCAAGGTATTTCGTGATGGGCATAGTGAGTTCATAGAACTTTTTATTTTTTGTCACAAGTTAGTGGAATATGAGACTTTGTAAGAAAAAAATAAATAAAAAATCATCATTTTCCGCTAACTTGTGACAAAAAATAAAAAGTTCTATGAACTCACTATGCCCATCAGCGAATACCTTAGGGTGTCTACTTTCCGAAATGGGGTCATTTGTGGGGTGTTTGTACTGTCTGGGCATTGTAGAACCTCAGGAAACATGACAGGTGCTCAGAAAGTCAGAGCTGCTTCAAAAAGCGGAAATTCACATTTTTGTACCATAGTTTGTAAACGCTATAACTTTTACCCAAACCATTTTTTTTTTACCCAAACATTTTTTTTTTATCAAAGACATGTAGAACAATAAATTTAGAGCAAAATTTATATATGGATCTCGTTTTTTTTGCAAAATTTTACAACTGAAAGTGAAAAATGTCATTTTTTTGCAAAAAAATCGTTAAATTTCGATTAATAACAAAAAATGTCAGCAGCAATGAAATACCACCAAATGAAAGCTCTATTAGTGAGAAGAAAAGGAGGTAAAATTAATTTGGGTGGTAAGTTGCATGACCGATCAATAAACGGTGAAAGTAGTGTAGGTCAGAAGTGTAAAAAGTGGCCTGGTCTTTCAGGGTGTTTAAGCACTGGGGCTGAGGTGGTTAATCCTGGTTCATAATCACTCAGACTGGTCTCCTTTTACTTCTGGTTCGTATTCACTCAGATTGGTCTCCTGCCCCAGTTCACCAAACAGTTCCTCAGCGGAGGTCAGTGGGCCAATAGGAGTAAGTTTCCTGCTATGTTTTCACAAGCTGTTCGTCACAATAAGAGACTTCTCTTAGCGAACTTGCAATGCCTCAGGCTCTTGTTTTCTCCCTCTGTTTCAATTTCATGTTTACGTTTTATGGTTCGCGGTGGTTAGTGTTTTTATGTATGCATGTGCTTCGGATTAATAATGTCTGTATTTTCAACGCCTGTTGGCAGTTATGTTCTTTAGGCCACCTTCTAGCCAATCCAATCATTCAAGTCGCTGCATATCCCATCAGGTCCGGCTTACGTTTTAATTACTTATCGTCACCGCAATGTCATTCCTCTGGCTTCGGGGGCCCTATGACTGATCCGGCCTCATGGCTCTGGGGGCCCCATGACCGTTTTTCATGTTTTGTTTGTTAGGGGTACGACATGGTTTTAGGCTGGTTAGTGTCCCATGTTTGCTGTTGGAGGGGGTCATGGTTATGCGAGTCCTCAAGGCATTCTGGTGCTGCATAAGTGGTTTAAAAAAAAAACATAAGGGACTCGCACGCGTGGCTCCCGCCATAAGGGACTCGCACGCGTGGCTCCCGCCATAAGGGACTCGCACGCGTGGCTCCCGCCATAAGGGACTCGCACGCGTGGCTCCCGCCATAAGGGACTCGCACGCGTGGGTCCCTGCTTAGAGGATTTCACAATTGTCATCGACATTGGTAGGTCATACGCCCATCTGATGCTATTTTCCATGGCACACTTTTCAGAAGTTTTCTTTTGTTCATTTATATTTTACAGATTAATACTTGCGGTTCATTTCAGCCTTATTTCATTAAGAAGCTTTACCCCATGTCTTTGTCTTTCTAGGTTATCGAGTCCCGGTTGATTACTAAACCCGTCGGGTTAAGCCCCAATTATTTCCCCAGTCGTCCTTAATTCTAAGGTTCGCATCCTGGCAGCTGCCCGGTCCCATGGGCCCCTGGTGGTTGCTTCGGCCCCATGGCTTCAGGGGTCCGACCAACGGTTGACTGTGCAGCTATGCTTTTGGTTTTGAATGACTCGCATCTTTACCTGCTTGCCAGCTTATGTTATTTAGGTTTTATTTTAGTTAATTATTAATCTCCATTTTCTGTCACGTTTCCCTTCGTCTTTTCAGGTCATGCAGTTGAATTTTTGTTGGGGGTCACCTTCCACGTCAGTCAGGTCTCGTTCCTAACGATATTTCGCCTTGCATTTTATTCAGGCCACGTAGTTTATCTTAGGTATCGCCTGCCACATCGGTCAGGCTCATGGTTTAATTTCACCTGCACCTTATTCAGGTCACTTATTATAGTTATAATTTCTTGATAAAAAAAAAAAAAAGCCCCATGGCTTCAGGGGCCCGATGACTGTTTTCAGTCCTGCTGGGCTGATTGCCTGGTTGGTTGTCCATCTGGGCTGATTTGGCCCGTATGTATCACATACATACCTGCTTCCCTAATTTCCTAATAATCCATGTTGATCGCTCACTTTATGTTTTGACCGCAAACTGGTCTGGTTCGCCCTACAGCATCATTGTCATGTCTTACGCAGATATTTTGTCTTGCTTTAATTGTTCATGCTTTCGTTCAGGTCCTGCCAGAGGAGAAACAAGTAGGGTAATTCCCTCTAGCATTTCAGTCTCTGATCGTAGTCGATCATATCTTGTCAACCAGGTCCCCGCGCAAAGTCTTTGCCTTTTTACCACGACCAGGAATTCATTTTCGCCGATAGCTTCATTGCATTTGCATTCCCTCACTCATGGGAGGGCATAGACAGAATCTTGTATATTATGGCTTCGTAGCTTCTTGCCGCACTAACCTCAGACTCCCTACAACCACGTTGAATCGGGTTTTGGACAAGGTTCAGCATTTCCTCACGAAGATTCACGTAGAAGATTCAGATAGTAGGTCGGTCTTCACGTCTCAAGCGTTAAAACAATTCTCAGGGGCTCACAGTAGAACAACGCGCGGACCACGGCTAGCAGATAGCTGTTGTATGGGGAACTATTCAAGGATTCTCTCCCTATCTACATAGTTCTTTTTGGCCCTCATTCCTGCATAGTCTAGGCAGTTAGGTTTTAGTCCCACGATCACCTGAGGCTAGGGCATTGCCAGTACTCCCTAGAACCAAAACTTTACAAGGTTCAGTTGGTTTTCATGATCCATTTGACAACGTATTCCCGGTCCTCCATTCCGCTTTGGGGCAGTATCCGCAATATTAAGCACCATGTCTCTGGCCTTGTCATCCACAAGATGGGTTGTAGGTCTCCTTCTGGCCTTGCCTTATACACCCCGAATTTTTCGCTCTAGATCCCTGATGCCTTGCAGTTGGCTTGGGGATTAGTTTGCACATGCCATTCGAGTTCCTTTTCTACCCTACTTGGCTTGGTTTTTGCCCACTTATAGGCCTACCCACGATCATGGTTTAGGGCACACAACAAGCCATTTAGTCAGGTTAGCTAAGACACACCTAGCTGGGTTAGGTTGTTCCCGTTGTTTCCTTCCCTAGGGTTTTTTGGATATCTCTTGGCCGTAGCCATGACCACAATTACAGTATATGCATTTCCATACTTATTTGCAAGGAAGATTAATGGGGTAGTCTGGCTTTTTTTTTTTTTTTAATCAGTTTTTATTATCAATATTCCACAGAATAAAGAATGCTTGTACAATTTCTTGGTAATAAAGAATAAAGCGGTTACAAATATCATCAGAGTCAGTCTGTTCATTAAGCGCATAAAAAGGATATAATGTACTCGATACAATAATAAAGGTCAACAGTGACCGCCATTACAGTATGTTATGGTCAATTGTACAAGGCATATACATCGACTTTTTCACTTTTAAATAATGAACAAAAAATTTCCCACCCAACCAACCAAACTCCCCCCCCCAGGCAGTGAAACGGGCACTAGGCTTCCAACCCAGTACAATGTTAACTCTAATGGTCAATACCTGAAGTACCACCCATGTAAGTACAGCAGGTATTATCCTACCATAACAACGGTATTTCAATTATACATACCAGGGAACCCAAACTTGGCGCCATGTATAAGCATCATAGAATCTACATCCTTAGTAAGGGAGACTAGTCGGGAAAACTATAGGATACGTTACCCTAAGTTTCCCATATCTTATCAAATTTCGCCACACACTTCTTTTAACATAAACACCTTTTTCTAGTCGCAAGACAACCTATTTAAGAAATCTTTCCTAGTCGGAGCTTGGGTCGAAGCCAGTGTTTGGCGACCAATTTCCTGGCCTGAAAAAGCATGCGTTGTACTCCCAGACGGTGATGACGATTTTTAATACCCAATATCCCTGTAGTCGGGCTTTTTAACATTGATGACCCCCGCTGATCAGCTGTTTAAGGAGATGTATCCCTTCTGTCTTCCTGTCTGCTTCTATATGTCTATGGACAGCAGCAGCGGGCACTGCCCATCTGCCCGTACAGCCGATCGGTGGAGGTGCAAGGTGTCGGACCCCCGCCGATCTGATATTGATGACCTATCCTGAAGATAGGTCATCAATATTAAAAAGCCCGGACAACCTCTTTAACACTCAAAAATTGTAACGGGTATATTGAGGGACACTAAATTACTCTCCCCACCTATGTGTTAAATAATACCATCATTTTTTTTTTACCCAGAAAGACTCACTGTGTAAAAAAATTATGTATTCTTCTCGACTTAAATAATTCTATGACTCATATGTCTCCTCTCCACACATTCCTTCATTATTCCTACTAGAAGTTTATGAATGAATTGCTGATAGTCTGCAATAGATTCCAACTGGGTGTTTCCAGTGGGGTTTGTGTCCCTGCATAGTCTGACACTGGCAGCATTGATTAAATAGTGTTAGACTGGGCAGGGACACCCATCAACTGCTAACAGCCAGATGGCATTTCATTCATAAACTTCTAGTAGGATTAATAGGGGAGAGTTCAGGTACACTTTTTAGAGGTGTACCTATCCACAGATCTGGGGTATAATACATGGATCTATACTTTTGGCGCAATCACCTGACATATATTTGATATACCATCTTCCTTTAGGAAGTGACAGTCAAGTGACTATATTGATACGGATTATTGCTTGTGATATTTTGCCGAACATGGTGTAATTTTTTTTATACCTAGGAGTATGTTTACATGATATATCTGCATGAGCTACTTATATACTTACCTCACCGGCGAATGTATAGTGTACTATACTGTTACATTGTAGGGTGTGTATTTTCTTAAGGTGTTCAGTATAGTATTTTAAATTTTTTTAATTCTTTCACAATCATGTCTATGTTGATCCAATTTTATTAATGTTTGTTTACCCGTAAATAATCTCTTATCTAACACAAGTGACAAAAGGTGGTGTGCCCGCCTATTTGCATCTTTTGAATTTTCCTTTATACTGGGTAGGTGACCCAGTTGGCAGTGAACCTACCGCTATCCATTCCTCAGGGTGTTTGAGCCCTCCATTCTTGTTGTGTTATACCAATGAAAACTACAAGTCCTGAAAAAACAAGGCCTCACACAGCTCCATAGAAAGAAACATACAAAATGTATGGGTCTTGGTATGTGGCGATGCACAAACATTTTTTTAACCACTTCCCATCTGGGCCCTTTGCCCCCTTCCTGACCAGGCCAAATTTTGCAAACCTGACATATCTCACTTTATGTGGTAATAACTTTGGAACGCCTTTATTTATCCAAGTCATTCAGAGATTGTTTTCTCGTGACACATTGTACTTCATGATAGTCATAAATTTGAGTCAAAATATTTCACCTTTATTTATGAAAAAATCCCAAATTTACCCAAAAATTTGAAAAATTCGCAATTTTCTAAATTTCAATTTCTCTGCTTTTAAAACAGAAAGTGATACCTCATAAAATATTTATTACTTAACATTCCCCATATGTCTACTTTATGTTGGCATCATTTTGGAAATGTCATTTTATTTTTTTAGGACGTTAGAAGGCTTAGAAGTTTAGAAGCAATTCTTCAAATTTTTAAGAAAATTGCCAAAACCCACTTTTTAAGGACCAGTTCAGGTATGAAGTCACTTTGTGGGGCCTACATAGTGGATACCCCCATAAATGACCCCATTGTAGAAACTACACCCCTCAAGGTATTCAAAACCGATTTTACAAACTTTGTTAACCCTTTAGGCGTTCCAGAAGAATTAAAGGAAAATGGAGATCAAATTTTTAAATTTCACTTTTTTGGCAGATTTTCCATTTTAATCAATTTTTTTCTTTAACACATCGATGGTTAACAGCCAAACAAAACTCAATATTTATTACCCAGATTCTGCGGTTTACAGAAACACCCCACATGTGGTCATAAACTGCTGTATGGGCACACGGCAGGGCGCAGAAGAAAAGGAACTCCACATGGTTTTTAGATGCCATGTCCCATTTGAAGCCCCCTGATGCACCCTTACAGTAGAAACTCCCAAGAAGTGACCCTATTTTGGAAACTAGGGGATAAGGTGCCAGTTTTATTAGTACTATTTTTGGGTACATATGATTTTTTGATCATTCATTATAACACTTTATGGGGCAAGGTGACCAAAAAACTGGTTGTTTTAGCACAGTTTCTATTTATTTATTTTTACAGCGTTCACCTGAGGGGTTCAGTCAAGTGACATTTTTATAGAGCAGATTGTTACGGACGTGGCGATACCGAATATGTATACTTTTTCTCATTTATTAAAGTTTTACACAATAATAGCATTTTTGAAACAAAAAAATTATGTTTTAATGTGTCCATGTTCTGAGAGCTATAGTTTTTTTATTTTTTGAGAGATTTTCTTATGTAGGGGCTCATTTTTTGCGGGATGAGGTGACTGTTTTATTGGTACCATTTTGTGGGACATACGCGTTTTTGATCACTTGGTGTTGCACCTTTTGTGATGCAAGGTGACAAAAATTGCTTGTTTTGACTGTTTTTTTTTTTTTTTTTTTTTTTTTACGGTGTTCACCCGAGGGGTTAGGTCATGTGATATTTTTATAGAGCTGGTTTTTTTACGGACGCGGCAATACCTAATATGTATACTTTTTTTTATTTGTTTCACTTTAACACAATAATAGCATTTTTGAAACCAAAAAAATGATGTTTTAGTGTCTCCATGTTCTAAGAGCTATAGTTTTTTTATTTTTTGAGAGATTTTCTTATGTAGGGGCTCATTTTTTGCGGGCTGAGGTGACGGTTTTATTGGTACTATTTTGTGGGACATACGCGTTTTTGATCACTTGGTGTTGCACCTTTTTGTGATGCAAGGTGACAAAAATTGCTTGTTTTGATACAGTTTTTTTTTTTTTTTTTTTTTTTTTTTTTTACGGTGTTCACCTGAGGGGTTAGGTCATGTGATATTTTTATAGAGCTGGTTTTTACGGACGCGGCAATACTAAATATGTCTATTTTATTTTATTTTTTCTATTTTTAATTTTTTTTTTTATTCCTTACTTGGGATTTTTTTTTTTTTTACATGTGAAACTTTTTTTTATTTTATTTTTTCAACCCTTTATTTTATTTTTATTTTATTTTACACTTTTCGTCCCCCATAAGGTCATACAAGACCTCTGGGGGACATTTGCTTCACTTTTTCATTTTTTTTTCACTGTTGATTTCTCCTGTAACTGGGGCTGACATAGTAGCCCCAGTTACAGGACAAATGCACCCCTAGAGAGGCTGTACAGCAGCAATCCAGCGCTGTACAGCCTCACAGCAGGGCTGATCGAGGTCTCTGAGAGACCTCACACAGCTCCTGCACACTCCGGTCACGGCGGTCACATGACCGCCGGGCCGGAACAGGAAGCGCACAGCGCTTCCTGCTCTGCAGACACAGCGCTCGGTGAGCGCTGTGTCTGCAGCAATCGTGAACTGTCCCTGCCTTGTGTTAGGGTTGCCCTGCTGTCACTGACAGCGGGCAACCCGATCAGCAGCTGCACGATTAGCGTGCAGCTGCTGTTTTTGAAAAGACGTTTTAAAACGTGCATTAGGAGATAGACGTCCACCCATAGGACGTTTATATCCTATGGGCGGACATGAAGCGGTTAAGTAAACAAAAAAAAAATTTTTTACTGTGAAAAAGTAGTAAAACTTAAAAAAAAATGTGGAATCTCTGTAATCATACTGACCCAGAAATCATGTTTTTTATGCCGCAAAATTTAGAATGTAAAAACTCATTGGCAGTATTTTCTGATCCTTCCCGCCCCAAGAAAGAGTTAATAAAAGTTGTGTCATTAAGAACTTGACCTGCAAAAAAACCAAGCCCTCATACCACTACATCGTCGGGAAAATAAAAAAGTTTTGGTCACGAAAGCTGAAAGCAGGCTGGTTAATAAGGGGTTAAGCCAGGGCCAGCTATAGGACACTAGGGACAGCTTTGCTTTGGTATTACTTTGCTTTATACATGTGAAGGAAATTAGACTTGTGTGTGCCCTCTTGAGAACTGAGAAGACATGGGGGGATCACTTTCATCAGTGAGTGTATAGTATGCTCCTGACACAGGATGCGGTGTTCTGATAGGATTACATTGTACTTGCAGAGCCTTGGATATACACCAGACTTCATACACACGGCTATGGCCCCATATCTGAAAGACCTTCATAAATCAGGTATTTTATGTCATTCATTTGTTAAATGATTATTCTACACTCACCCAGATTACACCAAATGTCTTGTTTTGCGTGTTAAAGGGATTGTCCACCATAGTAACCTATCGCCTGTTCACAGGATAGCTGATAGGTGTTTGATCAACCACCGGTGATTATAAGGATGGAGATAGCCAAGTGCCATGTTCATCTCTCTTTGGCAGCCCTGTAGTGTTGAATGAAGCAGTGATCTCCACTGCTTTCACCCCAGGGACTCCAGCATCTCATTATTGTGATTAGTGGGGGTCCCAACGATCAGATACTTGTCCTTTATTCTGTGGATAGGGGATACGTTTTTATGTTTGAACAACCTCTGTAATGTTTCCATTCACAGACAGCAAGCACAAATATTGGCAATGGTGAGAAATGTCAAAACTTTCCATTATATTCTGGTAGGTAAAACTTATCCCCTATCCACAGGGGATAACTATCAGATCGGTGGGAGTTCTACCTCTGGGACTCCCACCCATCACGAGGACGGGGGCCCCATACCCTCTTCAGGCCGCTTGCTGCTCCCCTGAAATGACCAGAGTGGCTGGTCGCACAGCTCTCCACTGTCTCCAGAACTCCCATAGCAATGAATGGAGAAGCTGCACACATGTGCGGCCAGCCGCTCTGGTCATTTCAGGGGAGCAGCAGGGGGCCCCTGTTCTCGTGATTATCCCCTATCCACCGATCTGATAGGGGATAACTTTTACCTACAAGGATATCCCGTTAAGCTAGATGAACAGTTCATTTTACTGATGTATTAATAATAATGTATCTATTTTGCCAGGTATTCGTGTAGTCAGTAATGCTGGAGGTACAAACCCTCTGGCATGTGCTGCTGCTTTGCATGATATTGTGAAGAAAAATGGTCTAGATCTGAAAATTGCCGTTGTGACTGGAGATGACTTGATGGAGCAGGTAAGTTTTAAGGTTTCTGTAGAACAACAGAGAAGTCATCCTGTATATAGTAAGTAACCCATCAGTCCCCATAATATAGGGTTGAACTGTAAAAAAGAGATGATCTCCTCCCTTCTGGCTAATTTTGCCTGTAACATGCACTTATTTGCTACAAGAGTAAATGCAATCCTTCTCAGTAAAGCTGCACTGATGGTGTGGAGGACCTTGCATTTTTACAATGGTAGTTCATACCTGCAGTTCATCAGATCTTAGAGCGCTTGGTTTTATTATGACCAAATATACAAAAATCTAAATTCAGATATTCCTCTGGCGTGGGGATGGTCTGTTTGCTGGAACACTATTTGCTAGACAGAAGAGGCATCAGTGCATTTCAGCTTTTAGCCTGGAGATATCTGAGCTAAATGTAATTTCAGGTGACATGACATTATAAAGTGCGTTGTGTAGTACATGAGCCATTATTTGTCTTGTATCCTGCATTTGTCACCAGACAGTCAGGTCCATAAATATTGGGACATGGACACAATTGTAACATTTTTGGCTCTATACACCACCACAATAGATTTGAAATGAAACGAACAAGATGTGCTTTAACTGCAGACTGTCAGCTTTAATTTTAGGGTATTTAAATCCAAATCAGGTGAACGGTATAGGAATTACAACAGTTTGCATATGTGCCTCCAACTTGTTAAGGAACCAAAAGTAATGGGACAATTGGCTTCTCAGCTGTTCCATGGCCAGGTGTGTGTTATTCCCTCATTATCCCAATTACAATGAGCAGATAAAAGGTCCAGAGTTTATTTCAAGTGTGCTATTTGCATTTGGAATCTGTTGCTGTCAACTTTTAAGATGAGGTCCAAAGAGCTGTCACTATCAGTGAAGCAAGCCATCATTAGGGTGAAAAAAACAAAACAAACCCATCAGAGAGATAGCAAAAACATTAGGCGTGGCCAAAACAACTGTTTGGAACATCCTTAAAAAGAAGGAACGCACCGATGAGCTCAGCAACACCAAAAGACCCTGTAGACCACGGAAAACTACTGTGGTGGATGACCGAAGAATTCTTTCCCTGGTGAAGAAAACACCCTGCACAACAGTTGGCCAGATCAAGAACACTCTCCAGGAGGTAGGTGTATGTGTGTCAAAGTCAACAATCAAGAGAAGACTTCACCAGAGTGAATACAGAGGGTTCACCACAAGATGTAAACCATTGGTGAGCCTCAAAAACAGGAAGGCCAGATTAGAGTTTGCCAAACGACATCTAAAAAAAGCCTTCACAGTTCTGGAACAACATCCTATGGACCGGTGAGACCAAGATCAACTTGTACCAGAGTAATGGAAAGAGAAGAGTAGGGAGAAGGAAGGGAACTGCTTATGATCCTAAGCATACCACATCATCAGTGAAGCGTGGTAGTGTCATGGCGTGGGCATGTATGGCTGCCAATGGAACTGGTTCTCTTGTATTTATTGATGATTTGACTGCTGACAAAAGCAACAGGATGAATTCTGAATTGTTTCGGGCAATATTATCTGTTACTATTCAGCCAAATGCTTCAGAACTCATTGGACGGCACTTCACAGTGCAGATGGACAATGACCCAAAGCATACTGCAAACGCAACCAAATAGTTTTTTAAGGGAAAGAAGTGGAATGTTATGCAATGGCCAAGTCAATCACCTGACCTGAATCCGATTGAGCATGCATTTCACTTGCTGAAGACAAAACTGAAGGGAAAATGCCCCAAGAACAAGCAGGAACTGAAGACAGTTGCAGTTGATGCCCGGCAGAGCATCACCAGGGATGAAACCCAGCGTCTGGTGATGTCTATGCGTTCCAGACTTAAGGCTGTAATTGAATGCAAAGGATTTGCAACCAAGTATTAAAAAGTGAAAGTTTGATTTATGATTATTATTCTGTCCCATTACTTTTGGTCCCTTAACCAGTGGGAGGCACATATGCAAGCTGTTGTAATTCCTACACCGTTCACCTGATTTGGATGTAAATATCCTCAAATTAAAGCTGACATTCTGCAGTTAAAGCACATCTTGTTCGTTTCATTTCAAATCCATTGTGGTGGTGTGTAGAGCCGAAAATGTTAGAATTGTGTTGATGTCCCAATATTTATGGACCTGACTGTGTATCTCCTTTGTTTGCTCCATATCAAATTTTTCATTTTCCCTGGGCTCAGCTCCTGGGTGGATAAATACTAGTTCCTGCGATGTCTCCCATTCACATCACACATGGGGCAGAGTAGATCCTGCTTCTGTAGCATGGAGGACATTGTACAGCAGTACTGAGCAGTGTTGCTGTAAATACAGCACTGTGGTGAGATGGAAAGTGTACTAGAGCCTGCAGCAGCATCTCTGTGTATTTCTTCTTCTGTCTCCCTCTAGTAGCTCACTCCTTCCCCTCCAATAGACTTCTATGGGCAGCATGTTACCTGATGTCTCTCATTTTACACAGAGAAAGTCCAGCTCACTCAATCATTTGAATCACCCGTGTGCACGGAACAGTTCCAGCACTCACGATTTCTTGGTAGCTAAAATCCTTGTCTTTATTCAGGTAATAAAAAATAGTGTACAGGACATCCACCCACTAGTGCAGCAACATTGACGCGTTTCGAACAGAGTTCTTATTCTTAACTGTGAGCAGTGTCTTTTCCAAAGATTAAATACTGGTCTGGGAGCACCTGGTTCCACCCCCACCTGGAGGGCGGGGGCATGGAAAGGAGGAAAAGGTGGAACCCTCCGCTATCTAGATAAGGCTGTCCAAAATAAAAAAAATGAATATCAATGTCCAAAAGTTTAAAACCTATAACCCTGGGTTTTATCCAACTATGTCCAGAACAGCCAATATGGACATTTTCCAGGATATCATAGAAAGGGAATTAAAGGAGATACATAGTCGCTGCCATGACGAGAGCGGACATAACAATCTATCAGCCAGCCATAGAAAAGCACTTAAGGAATTATTTGATAATAATCGCATTATAACGAAAATGGCTGACAAAGGAGGGTCCATTGTCGTCCTGGACAGGGACATGTACTGCCAACAAATGAGTAATCTCCTGTCGGATCCCACCGTGTACCGAAGGTTAGATACCGATCCTTTACGACGGTACAGGGTGGAATTCCTTGAGGTCTTGCGAGTGGGCCTAGAACAGGGTCATATTAACCAAAAGCAATTCAACTATTTGAATATGGAGACCACAGTCACGCCCATAATGCATGCCCTTCCCAAAGTTCATAAGGGTCAATTTCCTCCTCCTTTACGCCCCATAGTCAGTGGGATTGGATCTTTGACAGAGAGACTGGGAAATTGGCTAGACTGTATTTTGCAGCCGTTCGTCAAGAGAATCCCAGGCTATGTCAAGGATACTTCATCGATTTTAAGATCCTTTTATGACATGACCTGGGCTGAGAATTTCAGATGGCTGACGATAGATGTAATATCGCTATATCCTTCGATACCACACCATGTGGCGATGCTTGCACTTGAATTCCACCTGTATAAATATAGTGTTTTTTCCGATGATTTCATCGATTTATGTTTTGGTTGTGGTTCAGTTCCTGATGTCTCATAATTATTTTTCTTTCAATTCCATATACTATGTACAAATCTCAGGTGTGTCAATGGGTGCGAAATACTCACCATCATTGGCTAACCTGACAATGTCCTACTGGGAGGAGACATATGTTTATAATACTAAAAATCCATTCTCAGAGTATATAGTCTGGTATGGTAGGTACATCGGCGATATGCTCTTGATATGGAGTGGCGATGTACCTGCCATACAACGCTTTATGCAATACCTCGAAAATAATCCTTACAACTTGAATTTCACATATACTGAGCATCCCGAACGTGTCAATTTCCTGGATCTTACACTTTCGGGAATACCCGGTCAGATTATACAAACAAAAACATTTCGTAAGGAAGTGACAGGAAACACAATATTGCGTGCTGATAGTCACCACCCTGCCCACACGATTAAATCAATCCCTGTGGGAGAGTTCACACGTGCCTATAGAAACTGCAGTACTCCTGCGGCTTTTGAAAGGGAAGTTCAGATTGTTGAAAGGAGGTTAGCACAGAGAGCTTGCTTATCCGAGGTGGATGATATCCAGAGGTTTAGCTATCACCAGGAATAAAACTAGAGAGGAATTGCTTTTTCCAACTCATATTTCCCTCTTTGGAGATAGGAATGAAAGTAAAAAGAGAAAAAAACCAAAAACAGAAGGGTACATTATGTTACGATCATATGAGGGACATTAAGCCCACAGTTTCAATGGTTGAAAAGGGTGAGACCAAAGAGAATATACCTACACTTGTCTTAACATACAGCAAGCATTTTGAAATAATTCAGCAAACAATTAAGAAATATTTGCCTATTCTTTATGATGATGATGTACTGCGCTATATGTTGAGACAAGGATGTAGAATTGTCTCCAGAAGACCTCGAATTATAGGGAATGATATATCTCCCTCTATGTATATGCAACGGGCTAAACAAAAAGAGGATTCCTGGCTCACCTATAAAGGTTTTAGCAGGTGTGGAAGCTCACGCTGCCGCACTTGTACTTATGTAGTGAATATGAAAACTTTCCATGATGCGAATAATTCTCATATATACCCGATAAAATCGTACATCAACTGCAATTCGATAGGGGTAGTATATGTCATTAAATGTGTAGCCTGCGAGATGATGTATGTGGGATGCACCACCAGAAAATTCAAGGTTCGAATTTTGGAGCATCTCAACTACATCAGTAATCCCGACAGTGTGAACATATCCAATGCGGCTAAGCACTTCATTTGTAAACATGACCGTAAGGTGCGAAATTTTAGGGCTTTTGCGATTGAACAGGTGAGGCTACCGAAAAGGGGAGGAGATCTAAAGCGATTGGTGAGATTGAGGGAGGCTTTTTGGATTTTTAAGTTAGATACCAGACACCCGAATGGTCTTAACATGAAAAATGAACTTATGCATTTTTATTGACCATTTTATTTTTGATTGATAATGGAGACTTAGGATTTATTTATGTTGGAATCAGCATATGCTATTAAAGATACTTATACATGATAATCTATATCAGTATTTATATGTATACTGTGTATTTTTATTTTTATTTCTGCATATGAAATTTTACATTTATGTTCACTGTTTTGGTTATGGAATTTTTCACATTATATATGTAAGATTATTGACTTTATATGGATGCTAAGTGCATCCCCATTGTAGGGCAATGTGAACAGTGCCTTATCTAGGGAGCGGAGGGTTCCACCTTTTCCTCGTTTCCATGCCCCGGCCCTCCAGGTGGGGGTGGAACCAGGTGCTCCCAGACCAGTATTTAATCTTTGGAAAAGACACTGCTCACAGTTAAGAATAAGAACTCTGTTCGAAACGCGTCAATGTTGCTGCACTAGTGGGTGGATGTCCTGTACACTATTTTTTATTGCCTGAATAAAGACAAGGATTTTAGCTACCAAGAAATCGTGAGTGCTGGAACTTTATTTTTTAATTAATGTCTCTCATTTTACCATGAAATTGAGTGTGAATGATCAGTGCAGTAGATAGGGAGAAGAAAGGACTGAAAAGTGGAGACAGAGGCCTTTTCTCTAATAACACATATTACAAAGTTTCTTATATTCACTTGTACTAGTGCCTTATGCAAAGTTTGTTGAATGGTACAGAGGCTATTTAGGAATGGAATGGGGTGTATTGTATGGACCAGTGTAACATTTACGTAGCTCAGTGATGGGGAGATCATGTTAGCAGTCAGAGGAGTCCCAGCTCAAGTATCCCACAACTAAGGCTACTTTCACAGTAGCGTTAATATTTTCAGGTATTGAGATCTGTCATAGGGTCTCAATACCGGAAAAAAAACGCTTCATTTTTGTCCCCATTCATTGTCAATGGGGACAAAACGTAACTGAACCGAATATTCCAAAATGCATTCCGTTCCGTTTGGTTGCGTTATCATACCAGAGAGCAAACCGCAGCATGATTCGGTTTGATTTCCATAATGGGATGTGGAGCAAATCGCATCCGTCATGACCCACAATGCAAGTCAATGGGGACGGATCTGTTTTCTCTTGACACAATAGAAAACTGATCCGTCCCCCATGGACTTTCAATGGAGTTCATGACGGATCCGTCTTGGCTATGTTACAGAAAATACAACCGGATCCGTTCATAACGGAAGCAGATGGTTGTATTATCAGTAACGGAAGTGCTTTTTGCTGAACCCTGCCGGATCCAGCAAAAACGCTAGTGTGAAAGTAGCCTAAAAAAAAAAATCACATCAGTCATTCTAACTGGTTTTACAAAACTGGAGGAATTTATTAGTAGCCTTAAAAAAGGTAAGGCTCTTCTGTTAAAAACTTTAAATGCATAGATCCTTATCTGTTTAGGCATTGTCTGCGCCAGGCAAGTGTAAGTGCATACTTGGAGGTGGTTTCCACCTAGGTCCAGCTATGTTTTGGCACGCAAGCTTTTCTAAGGCAGCTTAACCTGTGACTGTCCTTGACTAGTGTTGAGCGAATCGAAGTCCAAATTGGAGTTCTATCCAAATTTTTGGGAAAATTTGATTCGCTGCGAAGCTGAATTCTCTTGTGCTTCATGGTAGCGAATCGACTTTCCCTGAAATGGCAGTAAAAAAAAAAAATCCTAGTTACCTCATCCGTTTCAGCGCGAAGACCAGACCGCCGCCATCTTGATTGAAGATCATGCCCAAAATCCCGTAAGCGGTGACCTATGATGTCACTACGCCAGCCGACATACTAACTTGTGCCATTGCATAAAAGGTAATGTGGCCTCAAACGTAAAGGACCTCTAAGGCCCCAGTCACATGGCAGATTTTTCAAAGGGTTCTGCCTTGGTTTTTCAGTTTTAATGACATGGACCCATTGAATGGATCTAAACGGCAAACGGACACCCAGCATGGTTCCAATGGCATTTGTCTGGACACCGCAACAAGAAATGATATGTCCTTCCTTGGCACAATTGCGGCTTCACACCACCAACCACACAAACAGCAGAGAAGCTTCCCATTGGAAACAATAGGCCACCAGCTGAAGCACAGCCGCAAGAGGCTTTTTGACATCAAAATTCTGGCATTGAAAGACACAATGTGAACGGGGCCTAACAGTAGCATGTTTATTTCCACTGTGATTAATAATTTAATGAAACCTGATTTCTAGTACTGTATTCTGCTCTTTGGTTTCCAGAAAGATGCATTTAAAGAAGCTGGGATCACTGATATGGACAGCGGGAAGCCCTTTCCTGACCATGTCCAAAGCATGAATGCGTACTTAGGGTAGGTCACTCTAATCATTATGACCTGCATATGCTAATCATAGAATCTTATGCTGCTATCCCCAATTAAAGGGTACCCCCCTAAATGTATTAGGGAGAGAAACTCACTTTCAGCTGTTGCATTACCCCAAGCAGTAAGGGCCCTTGCACACGACCGTATGCCCTCTGAGATATACGGTCCGTGAGCGGGCCATATGTCCTGGAGCAGCATTGATCGTGCGCACGGGAGCGCACAGCATCATAGATTACAATGATGCTGTGGACGTCGGGCCGCCCGCTGGACTATTGTCCCACACTCCTAAGATCATATGAGTGCAGGACAATAGCGCCGTGGGCGGCCCGGCGTCCACAGCATCATTGTAATCTATGATGCTAGGTGCGCACGATCAATGCCGCTCCGGGAAATATGGCCCCCTTACGGACCGTATATCTCGGAGGGCATACGGTCGTGTGCAGGGGCCCTAAGGCATATTTTCAGGATTTGAACCTCTTGCCCCTTTGAGTTTGACATTGATTGCATAGCGTCAGGGAACCAGTTTAGGCACCATGAAAAAGGCATTTAGGTGGTAATAGTGTATTTGCATAGTAGATGTAGATTATATCCATGTGTACATATTATCTGGCTGTTACAGCTGCAGCAGTGAACTACATATACTGATAAAATGTGTGTGTACCAAGGAGACATGATAAACTGTATCTCCTTATGGAGAGTGCCTAATCAGTATGAGGAGTCTTATAGGCCAGGCAACGCTCCCCAGGCATTCTGGGAAGACGTTATGCAAATGCATTCTTAGCAAGCTCTGGCTCTTTCTATCCTATAAGTCAATGTTCAACAGGCCTTGAGACATGACAAGTGCACTGTCGAGTCGTTCTCCCCTATATCCCCCCCCCCATTCCCAACCAAATAACAACACAACACCTCAGGTGGATTTTATTGGCCACAGCAGCCATTTTATTAAATAAAAAACATAAATAACCAACCCCAAAGGCCTTCCCACCTGAAGGCCCGCCCAAGGAAAACATAAAACACAGGGAGGGTCCTTGGAGCCCCACAAACGTAACGGGTAACAATTACCTTTAGCCGATAAACACCAGCTCAGAGGCAGAAAAAACGGTAACCATGGGCAGCAAACGTGGGCAGATACCCGCCATATCACGCCCCAAATTCCAGTACCTGGGGAGTCCAGAGCCCACTTGGCTCCCTCCCCACCACGCCAGATCCACCAATTCCAAGGACCCACCACCTCCCCGGCCGCTATGACATTTGAAAACAGTACCTGCCTGACCAAACCAAAAACCACCCATAACCACTGTGCCATAAACCAAGAACCTCCAACACTCCAGGAAACCAAACCACCTCTTGAAAAAAATGGGTGGGTGGGTGTTAGCTGGTGCAGATCCGCTGTCCCTGCAAAATGGCCCCTTTTCCTGCTCTTCCCACCCCTTTTAAAACCTTAACCCCCTCCCCTAATGCAACGCCCACACTTACCTACCAATTAACCCCCATAACTCCCTAACAGCTCCACTCCCTCCAAGCCTCTGTCATGCCAGGCCTCCCCCAGGCTTGCAGCCCTAAGTCCGGCCTGTACTTGACTTAAAATAATTAAACGGGTTGTAAGGGAAATAATAATGATGACCTATACTCAGAATAGGTCCTTATTATCAGATTGGCCAAGGTCCGAGTCCCAGGAGCCCCTCCGATCAGCTGTTAGAGGGAGCTACCATGCTCACCGGAGCTCTGGTCAGCGCAGCAGGCTCCTGGCAACTCTCCAAACACAACTCCGTACAGTGCTTGGTATTGTAGCGTAATCCCGTTTACTTCAGTGGGGCTGAGCTGCAGCTAGGCCAGGTGACCGATGTACAGTGATGTCACTGGCCTAGGAAGAGGCCACGGCACTAACGGAGCACCAAACCTCTTCTATCAGCTGATCCTGAGGATAGGTCACCAATATTAACAGATTACTCCTTTAAGCTTGTACCATGAAGAGTAATGGCTAAATGTGATTTGCTACATTATCACTACTAAATAAGTGCGTACCCTTTATAAAAAGTCTTATATCGGAGTATAAAGTGCTGAACTGCACTCCAGACTTATTTAGGCCTTGGGTAGCAAACAGCAGAGGTGAAACCCATTCTGTCGGATTCCCAGATGGATAATTACAGTGCGAATGTCAACTTTGTTTTTTTTGTTGTTTTTTTTGCTAATGCATCAGCACTATGGAGGACAGGATCTTCCAGGTATTTTTTTTATAGTTTGGCTCTTTAATGCAAAACACAAAAAAGTATGTACTGTATATGTACTATGATGTCTTTTATTATAAGTGTTCAGTGTACACAGAAGGCATGACAGTATTATGTAGGGAACAAGACCCTTCACAAATTTTTATTATTTTACCATGATACATATTCAGACCTTATGTCATAAGCCCCCTGCTGTTATGGCTACAATGTGCCAAGGTTACCACTTTATATATAGGCATATTCCGTGCTATTAGCATTGCACACATTATTACTGTAAGCTTTCATCTTCAACTCTTTATTTCATTACAGTTAATTGTTATATTGTCTTTTTCTAGGGCAAGACCGATTAGCAGGGCCCTGGATCTTGGGGCCGATATTGTTATCACTGGACGATGCGTGGACAGCAGCCTTGTTCTGGGACCACTAATACACTCCGTATGTACTTTATGTTAATCTGAAATAAACCGGCTACAGAGAGCCACGTCCCATGTCTGTCACACCTTGGCTGACAAATCTAGATTGATGCAAGCCAAAATGATTACATTTATAGTACCATAGGTGATCCTGGTAGTAATATTACTTCCAGCAATTTTCTTGATATTGACCATAACAAGCCTTCTTTTTACTTTCATAATTGGTTGGTCTTAAAAGTATAATAGTTGGGGATGACTTTAGAGCCCCCCATAGTTACCAGCAGTGGCTTAGGTACCATAGGGACAGACCACAACAATGCTACGGGACCTGTGATGAGGGAGGACCTGGCACTGTGTGCCGTCTTCTTCCTTGCAAAATAAATCATGGGCAACTACCTACAGCCGCCACTAGGGGGAAAGAGTTTTCTATTACTTAGGCTACATTCACACGAACATATTTTGTTTCCGTGTCGACTCCGTTTTATTTTTTTTTGCCGATTGGATGAGGACCCATTTATTTCAATGGGTCTGCAGAAATCTGTATGTCCGTTCCGTAGCCCCGCAAAAAATATAGAGCATGTCCTATTCTTGGTCATTTTGCGGACCATAAAATACATACGATCGTGTGAATGTAGCATTACATTAAGTTCTGTGGAAGCGGTATATATTCCAGTGCACTGATCTGCCCCTAGTGGCGGCTGCTGACAGCCAGATGTATCACATCTTGTTTGATAAGAAGCAGGAGACACAGCACCATATTCACAGTATAAATCATTGTTTTCACTTTTTGCAAAACAGAAATTAAGGGAAGTGGGCGTTGTGACTTTCTTGCCCATAATTATTGGGGGACACAGGAACCGTGGGTATAGCTATGTCCTCTATGAGACGTTGACACTAGATAAAGCTGTTAGCTCCTCCCCTGGCAGCTATACCCCCTCCAGCCTGGAGAGAGAGCTTCAGTTTTTTCTAGTGTCAATGCTCTGCATTGTAGCTCCTGTAGATTTTTTATTTAAGTTTTTTTATTTTTTCCTTCTTTTTCCGGCTGGAAAACAGTGGTCACCTAGCCTCCCTGTTCTCCCGGGGGAGTACGCCAGCTTTGCCCCGCCACTCTGCCTCCTCCCCCACAAGAAGACAAGGTGGACCAGGGCAGCCTCGCTCCCCTGCATCCCCGCAGCAGAAGGGTCACCCATCCAAGTCCCTATTCCAGTATCCTGCCACTATGGTGCCAGTAGCTTAAGGGGTGACCCTGCTGGAGAAGAGGAAGGGTGAATATGGCGGCAGGAGAAGAGAAGAGGATGAAGATTAGGTGAGTACACGGGACTAGGTAAGTATGTTTAACCCTCTTCCCCCTCCCTCCCTCCCTCCCTCGGTGGCAATAGTTTTCAGGGGTTAACAGGCACAGGGCTTCATTTAGCGTAGCCCAGGACCCCTAAAGCCATTCCCTCTCACTTCCCCTTTACAACGGCACATAGGGGGTTAATGCATGGAACCCCCTGGCAGGCGCTGTTCTAACAGCAGGAGGCTGAGCGCACCGCTGTGGACCGGGAGCACACTGTCAGACATGCAGAGAGGGGAGCGGAGGAGGCTCCCGCTCCCCGACACCTACTGTCATGATCCACCCCTTTCGGGAGCGGACGCCGGGCTCCAGTCCCTCTATGGTCCAGCCGGTGCAACTGATCAGCTGTGTGCAGGGGCTTTGGACCGCCGCTTCGCGGCCTGCTGGGCCGCAGCTTTTGTCCCCTGGTAGTAGAGGGGGGGCGCACTCTGGCGCGAATACTTCCCCCTCCCCCAGAAACCTGCTGAGCTCCGCCCCCGCTCCTCAAGACAGCCTTAACCCATTCCTGGCCAGCCACCTCTTTTTAGGCCGGCACCAGATTATCTGGTGTTCTACATCTAGTGCAGTGTGCCGTAATGTGGAGGAATTTAACCCCTTTCCTGCCTCTTGTTCACTTGAGGCCGGCATCACTGCAGAATCACCCTGTCTGTGTGGTACCAGACTTGGCCCGTGTCCTATCTCGGATAAGGAGGACCTCTCATAGTTCCCAATCCGCCCTCCGGGGCCGTTTGGTTGATGATTCTCCACCTTTGCAAATCCCGTGGAGGACAGCTGAAGTATTCCCAATCCACCCTCCTGGGTCGTTTGGTTGATAATTCTCCACCTGCGCAATCCAGTAAAGGAGCTCTGAAGGATTTCCTATCCGTCCTCCGGGGCCGTTTGGTTGATAATTCTCCACCTGCGCAATACAGTGGAGAACCTCTGGAATTCCCAATCCACCCTCCTGGGTCGTTTGGTTGATAATTCTCCACCGGCGCAATCCAGTGGGGGACCGCTGGAACCTCCCAAGCCACCCTCCGGGGTCATTTGGTTGATAATGCACCGCCTTCGCAATCCAGTGGAGAGACCTCTAGAAGCTCCCATTCCACCCCCTGGGTAGTTTGGTTGATAAGTCCCCACCTGCTCAGTCCACAACTGCCAGGGGCGAAATTCTGAGGGGTAGACCTACGCGCAAGCTGACCACAGTAGGACATCTTTTCTCCTCGAATATCTCCGCTCCCCCACCCTTCCTGGTTCTTCACAAGGATAAGGCGGTTCTCCGGCCCATTCCTTCTTTCTCCCGAAGGGGGTCTCTGACTTCCATATCAATGAAGAAATTGTCCTTCCTTCACTGTCCCTCTCCTTCACACCCTAGGGAAGGGAGTTACATCATTGGACGTTGTCAGGGCTCTGATCATTATTGGCAGCCTCCAGTCCCTTCCTGCGTACGGAACCCCTTTTTGTCATCCGGAGGGTCCTCGCAAGGGATTGGCGGCCTCCAAGGTGGCAATTGCACATTGGATTCAGTCTGCAAGTGCTGAAGCATACAGCGCCCGGGGCAGGTTTCCGCCCTTAGGTGACACGGCTCACTCCACCAGAGTGGTGGGCGCTTCTTGGGCTCGGAGGAATCGCGCTTCGGCTGCACAGTTGTGTGAGGTGGCTACTTGGTCCTCCTTACACACATTCACAAAATTTTGCCAGGTGCATACTTATGCATCGACAGACGCTGCCTTGGGCCACATGGTCTTGCAGGCGGCAGTTTCTTAGATGCCTGCAGGGACGCTTGCTTCCATGGGTCTGTGGTTTTGCCCTCCCTGTGGTCTGCTTTTGGACGTCCCACGGTTCCTGTGTCCCCCAATGAATATGGGCGAGAAAAGGAGATTTTTGTATAACTTACCAATAAAATCTTTTTCCTGCTCTTCATTGAGGGACACAGCACCCACCCAGTATTGTTGTTCGGCCACAGTTGTGACAGTTGCTGGTTAGAACCCCGTTGGGTCTTTTGGCATGGTTGGTGTTCCATGTTTTTACTTTGGTTGGCTTGCTTTTCCTACTGCTTGTGCACAAACTGAAGCTCTCTCCAGGCTGGAGGGGGTATAGCTGCCAGGGGAGGAGCTAACAGCTTTATCTAGTGTCAACGCCTCCTAGAGGACATAGCTATACCCACGGTTCCTGTGTCCCCAATGAAGAGCGAGAAAGAGATTTTACTGGTAGGTTATACAAAAATCTCCTTTTTTTAATTGAAAGATTCCTCCACACTAGGTGAGGGGCATACTGTAACGGATCTCCTAGCACCCCGACCGGGTACCTCCGTTGATAGGTGCTCCTAGTGCTTCCCGAGGTCTCCAAGCGCTCCACTTGGAGACCGTAAGCGCTGCAGACCCCACAAACTGCCGAAGCTTGGTTGACGTCTCGCCGTCTCCTACCCACCCTGGACCTACGACCAGGCTCCAGTGGGTGAACCTCTCCTAATACCAGAGAGCAGGAACAGCTCTTACAAGAGCTAGTAGCTATAGCCAGGGGAGTATAGCAAATAGATAAAACAGGAACTCTTTATTGAGGGCTACCCGCCCGTATTTATTCAGGTCCCCATCTGGTGGACACTCCCCTAGGGGACCAGATGGAAGACTGTGACACAGGACAGATATGCAGCAATTCAGGATACACAGACACAATACATCCCCACAATGCATCATGGTTTCCTCCTCTCTGCCCTGGAGACACCCGAGGAGTAATTCAATTACCTCTCAGGACAAAGGGAAATCGCCAATACACATGTGGGGACAACAGGACAGAAATCACCATTTAAACATACAATGTCACAACCCTTACAGTAAACACAGACATTTAACATATCCCCAGATAGCTCAAGTCTGAGTGCATATTATTAGGTGAATGGCACTCAGACTACACGAATACAATACAATTAGCTATCTGGGTACCCTCACATAACATACAATACAATTCCAAAGACAGATGGTTCTGTCACACACCTCAAAACCCCACATATCCCCATAATGTATACATCCATGGATAGCTCTGATCTGGGTGAACAACATATCCAAAAATCACCCAGATCCGAGCAGGGTTTCCCGAATTCCATGGAAGTCACATTTGGCCGGCCGCAAGCATGGCTTTCCTGCCCAAAACAGTCTGTCTTTTCCTTCAAAGTTAGGTATGGGCCATAAATTCCTGGGGCAAGAGGCTGGCAACCAGGCCCCTCCAAAACCCACTGGCGAGGTTGGGTTCGCCACACATACTAAATTTTGCTAAAGGGCCCTATAATATCTGTGTACACCTTTGGTTACCGAGAACATAGGGTCTCAATGGTCAGACACAACAGGGGCTTGTTATGGGAGAGTTCCTTTAGATAAGGATAGCAGTTTGAGGCTATCACGCAGCAAGATATTTTAATTTCTCTCTATTCACAGTAGCTCAGTATAGTACATGGAGGGTCCAGAGAATATGGGAATGGATTGTCCAAAGGATAAGATGAGGAGACGACAGCAATATATAGAATAACAGTGATGATAAAATCTTGCAGTTCTAATGATTATAGACATAATGGAAACAATGTTATGGGAAAGTTTCTTACTGGGCCTTGTTGACTTCTTTGGGACACATTTCTCTCTAGTACATTTCTTACTTTTGGACAAGAAATTTCTTAATGTGCCCAAGACAAAGGACATTATAGGTTAGGCTGTTTTCACACTTCATCTTTTTGGTTAGTTTGTCGTATGCACCAGTAACAGAACCATAGGCCCCACTACACTGACAGAGTATACTTTTTGCCCTTTTTCTTTACTCCATTGAATGGTACAGTAGACTGCATGCAGCCCTGATCTTTGGGGGTCCAACTCCCAGCACCCCTGCCAGTCAGCTATTTGAAGAGGCCGTGGTGATCTGGAGAGTGCTGCGGCCTCCTCACAGCTTACCAAGCACAGCGCCGTACATTGTGTAGTGGCTGTTCTTGGTATTGCAGCCCAGGCCCATTCACTTGAATGAGAATTGGTTGTGCCTAAGCCATGTGACTAATAAACGTGATGTCTCTGGCCTAGAAACAGGCCAAATCACTCACTGGTGCACTGCAGCCTCTTCAGACAATTTTGTCAAACCCCCAACGATCAGGTATTGAGAATCTACCCTGAGAATGTGATCAGTATTGTACTCCTGGAAAACCATTGAATATATAACCAAGAGCATGCCTCTACTGGGAAAGACAATAATTCATTCACTTTTAATTAGTGTAGATAAAATACAAGGCCCAAAACACCTTTTCAAATAAAAGAGGAATCTGGCTACAGTGTAAAATGAATACTCCACTTTTTGCACGGTAGCCGGATTCTATTAGGTTATATATATATATATATATATATATATATATATTCAATGTGATTCTCTGACAATATTTTTTGGAGACATACCATCAAGTGTGTACCACCATCTACTGTGGTTATTTATAGTTTGTTCTCCTGGAAAACCCCTTTAAATACAACTTACTTTTTAACATATTCTTCAAGTACGGACAAAAGCCACATGCGTTCATTTTATGCATGCAGGTTTTTTTGGTTTATCCTGCTACAGGCCATCTTAATTCAAAAGTCATTATCTTGCCCCAACCTGAAGTGTAAGTAGTCACAAGCGTAGTCCTCAATAAAATTCAGACTGGGCACAATTGTAAAAATTGGTTTGAACTATTTTAGGAAAAGTTAAACCTGCCATCCTACGCATTACCAGCAGGTGGTGCCAGTAGCGTTGGTGTTTGCTTCCTGAGATGGAACAATAATTTTACTGACAAACATAGATAATATAGTTCCTTCCCATGGCAGATGGAGTTACGACATTGAACAATTCAGTGAGGTGTCCGGAAACAAAACGACTTACTTGCTTGGCTAAATTCTGCACATTTGTTGAAAGTTTGTTTTGTATTATGGTTTGAATTTAAACTATTGTATTGCATTATACCCAAACACCTCTGTTGTGTTAATTTGTACATGGAGTAGTATAGTATCATAAAAACTGCGGGAAATACAGTAGCTTGCTTGTTATTTTTTGTTCATTGAGTAAGAAGTAACGGTTTCTCTCACTGTCTCTCCTTTTGTAGTTTGGTTGGAAGAGAAATGATTTTGACCTACTTGCTGCTGGAAGGTAATTATTACTATTATGATGAAATTTGACTTTACTTGATGCTTTTCAATCACATTAGTTCAGTATTTTTTTCCAGGGAGAATTTTTTTTTTTTTTTTTTAAAGGGGCCAGAAGATGTTAAAAATGACAAAGAATCATTACTCACCTCTGTCAATTTCTCAGATGCTGCAATGTCACCACTGCCTGCCCTTTACTGCTTTCTACTTACTGTTTTGGCTCAATGTAGCTGGAAACTCTGGGAAAGGCCATCTCAGCAAATCAGTGGCTGAGACGAGTCACCGCTAACGTCTGTGATTGGCTGAGCTGGCCTTTTCTGTCCCGTCTGAGTCAAGCCGGGGCAGGAAATGCGGAGCAGCGGGGACCAGGGATCAGTGGAGGTGAGTTACAATTCTTTGTTATCTTTAAAGGGGTATTCCAATCTCAGACAATGGGGGCATATCACCAGAGCACCTATCTCGTAAACGCAGCCGGCAAAGTGAAGGAGGGCGCACCGTGCATGCGCGGCTGCCCTCCATTCATTTCTATCGGGCTGCCAAAAATAGCTGAGCACGCTGCCCAGGTATTTTCGGCAGGCCCATAGGAATGCTTGGCCCATAGCCACCACTTTGCCGGCTTCGTTTTCGGCTGCATTTACGAGATAGCAATATGCCCCTATTGTCTGAGATTGTGATCCCTGGCCACATTCCTATAACTGATGCTAAACGTGGTGGGTACAGTTGAACATATGTTGCCAGATACCATTTTGCTGCAGGCACTGTGCACTGTACCTATTTACAGGCAGGAATACTGCAAGTCATTTACTATCAGTGCTGCCTTGTTCTCTTTTGAAGATGTAGGTTCACTTGACCAATTTTCAGAGCAGCATTGAAGACTCTGATTTCCCCATTTTACTTCTCTGTGTAGTGATGTGAATAACTGTAGATGCATAACGTACTGAATAACGTAATGCATAACGTTTTTTAAGGGTGAGCTAGATCAGCATTTTGGATTAGTGGTTTTGGATTGGCTGGATAACAGCCTTCTTTCTGTAAAGCGTTGGGCAGTGCCATAGGTGACTATAGCCATAGCACAAGAGGCCCAGAGGTGGGGGCCCAATCAGGTGCAAGAATATTGTACCTTTTTGTGCAAAATAACAATGTCTGCTTTATGCTATGCTGCCAGTTTTCTCATATATGGTGCTATTGGACATACCTTTAATTATTGCTACTTGTGCTGCTGTTTTAGGGTAAATGCACATGTTCAGGATTTATGTACGGACAATCCACACTGAAATCCGCAGGTGTTCGCAGGGAAATCCGTGCTGTCATCCGCATCAATTGGTGCAGATTTACATGCGGATTTGGTGCGGATTTTCCACATGTGGATTTTACTCTAACCATTGAAGAGAATGGAGAAAATACGGTCAGGAAAAATAAAATAAATTGACATCCTGCGGAATCCGCATGGAAAACATCTGCATCGTGTGCATGAGAATTTCCAATTCTCCTAGAATATAATATACATGACCTACGGTGTGGATTTTCCGCACGCAAATCCATGCGGAAAATCTGCATGCAATCCTGATGGTGTGCATTTAGCCTAAATGTTCTTACACTAGGTGGTGGGGGTCCCATCTTATTTTGCTATAGAGCCCAATGAATTATAGTTATGCCCCTGGGCAGTGCATAATATGGCAATAAAACTGAGTGACTGGAGGGAGAAAGTCATTAATTAGTAAGCCAAGATTGACTTTCTCCATTTCACCTGGGTAGAATAAGATAGGAATATTGCCAGAACAAAAAAATAATTCTAGGCTTATATGCTTCCATATATGACTGTCATGTCCAGTGTGACGTAATGTAATAAATGATTTAGAAATTGTATATAAAATATACAACTAAGAGATAATGTATAGATTGCTTCTTAGGTTTGGCAGGACTGTACTTTTGTTAATGGTATGTAGACGTTTGTAGTCTTTATTTATTGCTTCAATTAAGGCAAATTAAATAATGAAGCATTTTATGTGTACAGTTCATATGCAGGCCTATGTGTTTCCATGGTTATAGACTACAAAAAACTTTGTGGAGTTTGAAACCATTCATTTACTTTGGCTTGCACTGGAATGCTATAAAAATAATGGTTTCACGACACGTGTGTATAACCTGTAATTTACATTAGTGCTAACCTACGTCTTCTGTTCTTGGCAGCCTTGCAGGTCATCTTATTGAATGTGGTGCACAGTGCACTGGTGGGATATACACTGACTGGTATCTTGTACCTGACTGGTAAGCTGCATCAATGCGTACATATGGTTGACATTTACACGTCCACAATATCGGGAACAGGTGCGGACCCATTCATTCTCAGTGGGGCAGGAATGGATGCAGGGAGCACACTATGTGCTCTACGCATCCGTATTTCCGGTGCATGGCCCCGAACTTCCGGGCTTCAGCCCCAAACTTCCGGGCCACGGCTCCGCAAAAAAATAGAACATGTCCTATTCTTGTCCGCAATTGCAGTGAAATAAATAAAAAAAAAGTAGACACATTAGGTATCGCCGCATCCGTAACAACCAGCTCTATAGAAATATCACATGACCTAACCCCTCAGATGAACACCATAAAAACAGTGCCAAAAAAGCAATTTTTTGTCACCTAACTTTACATAAAGTGCAACACCAAGCGTTCAAAAAGGCATATGCCCTACAAAATAGTACCAATCAAACCGTCACCTCATCCTGTCAAAAATGAGACCCTAACTAAGACAATCTGTCAAAAAATATAAAAGCAATATCTCTCAGACTATGGAGACTCTAAAACATAATTTTTTTTGGTTTCAAAAATGCTATTATTGTGTAAAACTTAAATAAATAAGAAAAAGTATACATATTAGGTATTGCCACTTCTGTAACTATCTGCTCTTTAAAAATGTCACATGACCTAACCCCTCAGGTGAACGCTGTAAAAATAAACAAATAAAAACTGTGCTAAAACAACCAATTTTGTGGTCACCTTGCCCCATAAAGTGTAATAATGAATGATCAAAAAATCACATGTACCCAGAAATGGTACCATAAAAACGTCAACTCTTCCTGCAAAAAACTAGCCCCTGCACAACACGATCGGCAGAATGGGGGGCTTCAAATGGGACATGGCATCTAAAAACCAGTTCAGCAAAACCTGCCTTCCAAAAACCATACTGTGCTCCTTCTCTTCTGTACCCAGCTGTGTCCTTACATCACCTTACATTACGACCACATGTGGGGTGTTTCTGTAAACCTCAGAATCAGTGTAATAAATATTGAGTTTTGTTTGGCTGTTAACTCTCGATGTGTTAAAGGAAAAAATTGATTAAAATGGAAAATCTGTCAAAAAAGTGAAATTTAGAAATGTCATCTCCATTTTCCTTGGAACACCTAAAGGGTTAATAAAGTTTGTAAAATCAGTTTTGAGTAACTTGAGGGGTGTAGTTTCTACAATGGGGTCATTTATGGGGGGGGGGGGGTTCCATTATGTAAGCCCCACAAAGTGACTTCAGACCTGAACTGGTCCTTAACCCCTTAAGGACACATGACGTACCGGTACGGCATGTTTCCCGAGTCCTTAAGGACACATGACGTACCGGTACGTCATGGGTTTAAAACGCGATTGCGGCGCGGCGGGGGTTAATCGGAACTAGATGTCCGCTGAAATCATTCAGCGGGCATCCTGTCACAACGCCAGGGGGGTCATGTGCCCCCCCTCCCCCCCCGTATCGGCGATCGCAGCAAACCGCAGGTCAATTCAGACCTGCGGTTTGCAGCGCTTTCTGCAGTTTCTGATCCCCGCGGTCCCTGACTGCGGGGATCAGAAACTTCAAAATGCCTAAAATAAAGATTTTTTCACCCCCCCTGCACCCCTGAATGATTTTATGCCGGCGGGTGGTGCAGGGGGGCGGGAGGCGGGCGGTGCGGGAGGCCTCCTCTTGAATATTCATTGGCGTCTAGTGGGTATACCAGGGTGTCAGCACATTGCTGACACTCTGGTATAAACAGCTGACATCTGTGCTGTGATGTCAGCCGTTTAACCCTTTAAGGTTAACAGTCAGGGAGCTCCCTCCCTCTCCCATCGGGGGGGGCTGCTGTGCCTTTGCAGCCCCCAGACAGGATGGTGTCAGAGGGAGGGAGCCCGCCTCCTTCCCCGTCTGCTCAGTTGTGGCAGACGGGGAAGGTTCCCATGGCAACAGGACGCCTTCTCAGGCATCCTGCTGTCCATGGTGCTGAACAGATCCGTGCTAAAGGCATAGATCTGTTCAGACAAAGTGTAAGTAAAATACAGTACAGTACACTATATAGTGTACTGTATTATACAGACATCAGACCCACTGGATCTTCATGAACCAAGTGGGTCTGGGTCAAAAATAAATAAGAAAAATAGTGAAAAAAGTAAAGATAAAAAAAACACATTTATCACTGAATAAAATTTTTAAAAAATAAATTACACTACACATATTTGGTATCGCCGCGTCCGTAACAACCTGATCTATAAAACGGTCATGTTACTTTCCCAGCACGATGAACGCCATAAAAATAAAAAAATAAAAACTATGAGGAAATTAAAATTTTGCCCACCTTACTTCCCAAAAAAGGTAATAAAAGTGATCAAAAAAGTTGCATGTAATCAAACCGTCACCTCATCCCGCAAAAAATGAGCCCCTACATAAAACAATGGCCCAACAAATAAAAAAACTATGGGTCTCAGACTATGGAGACACTATAACATGATTTTTTTTTTTGTTTCAAAAATGATATTATTGTGTAAAACTTACATAAATAAAAAAAGTATACATATTAGGTATCGCCGCGTCCGTATCGACCGGCTCTATAAAAATATCACATGACCTAACCCCTCAGATGAACACCGTAAAAAAAATAAAAACGGTGTAAAAAAAGCCTTTTTTTGTCATCTTATGTCACAAAAAGTGTAATAGCAAGCGATCAAAAAGTCATATGCACCCCAAAATAGTGCCAATCAAACCGTCATCTCATCCCACAAAAAATGAGACCCTACCGAAGATAATAGCCCAAAAACTGAAAAAACTATGGCGCTCAGACTATGGAGACACTAAAACATGATTTTTTTTTTTGTTTCAAAAATGAAATCATTGTGTAAAACTTACAGAAATAAAAAAATTGTATACATTTTAGGTATCGCCGCGTCCGTGACAACCTGCTCTATAAAAATACTACATGATCTAACCTGTCAGATGAATGTTGTAAATAACAAAAAAAAAAACTATTTCTTGTTACCTTGCCTCACAAAAAGTGTAGTATAGAGCAACCAAAAATCATATGTACCCTAAACTAGTACCAACAAAACTTCCACCCTATCCCGTAGTTTCTAGCAAAATCTGCCTTCCAAAAACCATATGGCATTCCTTTCCTTCTGCGCCCTGCCGTGTGCCCGTACAGCAGTTTACGACCATATATGGGGTGTTTCTGTAAACTACAGAATCAGGGCCATAAATAATGAGTTTTGTTTGGCTGTTAACCCTTGCTTTGTAACTGGAAAAAAAATATAAAAATGGAAAATCTGCCAAAAAAGTCAAATTTTGAAATTGTATCTCTATTTTCCATTAATTCTTGTGGAGCACCTAAAGGGTTAACAACGTTTGTAAAATCAGTTTTGGATACCTTGAGGGGTGTAGTTTCTTAGATGGGGTCACTTTTTGGAGTTTCTACTCTAGGGGTGCATCAGGGGGGCTTCAAATGGGACATGGTGTAAAAAAAAACTGTCTAGCAAAATCTGCCTTCCAAAAACCGTATGGCATTCCTTTCCTTCAGCGCCCTGCCGTGTGCCCATACAGCAGTTTACGACCACCTATGGGGTGTTTCTGTAAACTACAGAATCAGGGCCATAAATAATGAGTTTTGTTTGGCTTTTAACCCTTGCTTTGTAACTGGAAAAAAAATATTAAAATGGAAAATCTGCCAAAAAAGTCAAATTTTGAAATTGTATCTCTATTTTCCATTAATTCTTGTGGAACACCTAAAGGGTTAACAACATTTGTAAAATCAGTTTTGAATACCTTGAGGGGTGTAGTTTCTATAATGGGGTCATTTTTTGGTGGTTTCTATCATGTAAGCTTCACAAATGGACTTCAGACCTGAACTGGTCCTTTAAAAAGTTGGTTTTTTAAAATTTCTGAGAAATTTCAAGATTTAATTCTAAACTTCTAAGCCTTGTAACGTCCCCCAAAATTAAAATGTCATTCCCAAAATGATCCTAACATGAAGAAGACATATGGGAAATGTAAAGTAATAACAATTTTTGTAGGTATTATTATGTATCATAGAAGTAGAGGAATTGAAACTTGGAAATTTGCTAATTTTTTAAAAAATTGGCAAATTTGGTATTTTTTTTATAGATAAAAATGATTTTTTTTTTGCTCCATTTTTACCAGTGTCATGAAATACAATATGTGATGAAAAAACAATCTCAGAATGGCCTGGATAAGTCAAAGCGTTTTAAAGTTATCACCACATAAAGTGACACTGGTCAGATTTGCAAAAAATGGCATGGTCCTGAAGGTAAAAATGAGCCCGGTCCTTAAGGGGTTAAAAAGTGGGTTTTGGAAATTTTCTTAAAAATTTGAAGAATTGCTTCTAAAATTCTAAGCCTTCTAGCGTCCTAAAAAAATAAAATGACATTTACAAAATAATGCCAACATAAAGTAGACATATGGGGAATGGTAAGTACCGTATTTTTTGCCCCATAAGACGCACTTTTTCCCTCCCAAAAGTGGGGGGAAAATGCCCCTGCGTCTTATGGGGCGAATGCTGCCATTTTACATCGCAGTCTGTGATGCTGCATAATCGCAGACTGCGATGTATCAGCGGGGAGGGAGGAGGGGCCAGAGTCCGGGAACTTGCGGCGGGGTCCTGTGCAGTCACTGTTCTCTTACAACGGGCCCCACCGCTCACAACAGTATTGCTAAACCGTAATCCGTAACCTCTTAATAATTTTAACTAAAGTTGCGCTCTCCTTTGTATCAGCACTTACTAACGAGCATCCGGAGCAGGCAGAGCAGCTGGCAGCGTTACGTCACTCACTGACGTCGCGCGCCTGCTTTTCCCACTTTATGAGTGAAGCGGGAGGAGCAGGCGCGCGACGTCAGTGAGTGACGTTACGCTGCCAGCCGCTCTGCCTGCTCCGGATGCTCGTTAGTAAGTGCTGATACGGGGGAGAGAGCAACTTTAGGTAAAGTTATTAAGAGGCTAAGGATTACGGTTAAGAAATACTGTTGTGAGCGGCCGGTGTATTGGGGGACAATGTTATGGGGGGGAATCTGTGAATAACACATATCTAGCAGTGTCATCCACAGATCTCCCCCATAACCGTGTCATCCACAGATCCCCCACTCCATAATAGTGCCATCCACAGATCCCCCACCCCATAATAGTGCCATCCACAGATGCTTCTCTCCATAAAAGTCCCATCGACAGATCCCCCATAACAGTGCGTCATCCACAGATCCCCCATAATAGTGTCATGCACAGACCACCATTAGTTCAAAACCCACCAAAAGCACACCTTTTGGTAAAAAAAATATATATTTTTCTTATTTTCCTCCTCAAAAACATAGGTGTGTCTTATAGGGCGCAAAATATGGTAATAAATATTTTATGAGGTATCCCTTTCTGTTTTAACAGCAGAGAAGTAAAAACTTTAAAAATTGCGAATTTTTCGAAATTTTTTGTAAATTTTGATTATTTTATAAATAAAGCTGAAATATATTGACTCAAATTTGCCACTGTCATGAAGTACAATGTGTCACGAGGAAACAATCTCAGAATGGCTTGGATAAGTAAAAGCGTTCCAAAGTTATTACCACATAAAGTGACACTGGTCAGATTTGCAAAATTAGGCTCTGTCAGGAAGGGGGTAAATGGCCCAGACGTGAAGTGGTTAGGAAAAACAGTAAAATGTTATTGGCCTTTTTGAGACTAAACCACTCTGAAATGTTCCTGCATAAACAGTGGCCCACATTTACTAATGCCACTTACCAGGAAAAGGGTGTGACCTAATAGGTGCTATTTACTATCACAATTGGGCCATAATTCTGGGGTAAAATTCTGTTAGGCTACATGCACACGACATGCACATGCAAACTGACATTTTTAATGGACGTTTATTTCACTGATGCCTTTCTGACAGGCGGATGTTAAAATTGGACCCATTCAATTGTATGGGGGTAGTCTGTCATTGAAAAACAAACGAGATATAACCTGTTCTATTTTTTTACGTCCGTTTTTTACTGAGTCAAAAAAACTGCCGTGTGAATAACCCCATAGACTACCATTGGTCTTAAAACAGACGTGTGATGGCCGTTAAAAATGTTTACATTGCATGTCGTGTGCATGTAGCCTTAAACACGACCTGTCACCGCTCCTGACATGCCTGTTTTAATAGCTTCATACATTTCCCATGTAATAACAATTGTGGAGCATCTATTCTTATGGCTCTGTGTTGCGCCATTCCTGTATTATTTCAACCAGTAGTTGGGGGTGTGTACCTGCACAGTCTGACAATGACCGAACTGACTGGATCGAGTGAGACTATGCAGGGACACACCCCATCTGGTTACCCCCCCTCTGTACCCTTACTGCAGACTGCTAGGAATTCATTCATAACTTCTAGTAGAAATAATAAAGGAACGGCATAACATAGAGCCATAAGAATAGATGCTCCAGAATTGTTATGTCATAGGGAATGCATGTAGCTATTAAAACAGGCCTGTCAGGAGTGGTGACAGGTCCTCTTTAAACAAAATTATCTAGCCGTTGTGTGAGACAGGAAAAGTGTTGGGAGTGTTGTTCTATTTCCCCAAGATCCCTCCCATATGTGTACTAGGCTCCTGGGAAAGCTAGATGAGATATAAGGAATCCCAGAAAGCTGAGTATCCCTAGCAAAGTTTGCTAAGGACTTTGGTACTGTAGTATTTTATACTATACTATTATTTATTTTCCATGCATTTTCTATATATTCTGTAATTTATTGAACTGTTACTTGTATCTTCCCTTCTCTCCAAAGTGAGATTTGATGCTTTTCTTACCAGGCATAATATTGGCTTTCCAATAGTGGAGTGTACCTCAGATGGGAAGTTTACTATATCAAAGCCTCAGGAAACTGGAGGACTTATCTCTTTTGGCACTGTTGCTGAGCAATTAGTTTATGAAATTGGTGATCCTGAGCACTATCTTCTTCCAGATGTATCCTGTGATTTATCTCATGTTTTTATAAGTGAACTTCAAGGTATGTAGATTTAATAGCATCTCGCATTATATTATTATATTATCCCAACATATATTTAGAAGAATATTTCGGTATGGTTTGAAAACAGATTACAGTGCTGTGAAAAATGATTTGCTTGAATGTTCAGAACACAAAATGCTGTTTTTCAATGACCTGCCAAAATATCACTAAGAACACATCAACCACTCATCCAAGAGACCACAAAAGAACCCATGTGAATATTTAAAGAACTGCAGGCTTCACCTGCCTCGGTTAAAGGGGTTGGCCCTTTTCATACATTAGGGCATATTGCAAGGATATGACCCCAATGTCTTATAGGTGCAGGTCCCACCTCTTGGACCCACACCTATCTCTAGAACAGAGCCTACCAAGTGAAGAAGAGCGGACCTGCATGCACAGCCACCCTCCATTCATTTGTATGAGAGTGCTGAAAATAGCAGAGCGCGCTATTTTCGGAAGTGCCATAGAAATTAATGGGAAGCACACCACACAAGCGCTGCCAATCGCTCCATTCACTTCTGTGGGGCTGACAGAAATAGATGATGCAGTGCTCGCCCCACACCCATAGAAATTATTTGAGGGCAGCCATTCTGAGATAGGTGCAGGTCCTGCACCTATCAGATATTGGTGGCAGAGATATGCCCCCAATGTATGCAATGGGCCCACCCCTTTAAGGTTGCAATAAGCCCACCCCTTTAAGGGCAATGTACATAATTCCACAAATAGGAGAATTGTATGATGCAGACCACTACTGAGAAGAACACAGAGGCTTGTATTGCATTTGCAAAAATCATCTAAGGTGAAACTCGAAAAATTATAATATCGTGCAAAGTTCATTTATTTCAGTAATGCAACTTAAAAGGTGAAACTAATATATGAGATAGACTCATTACCTGCAAAGCGAGATATTTCAAGCCTTTATTTGTTATAGTTTGGATGATTATGGCTTATAGCTTATGAAACCCCAAATTCACAATCTCAGAAAATGATAATATTGTGAAAAAGTTCAATATTCTAGGCTCAAAGTGTCGCACTCTAGTCAGCTAATTAACCCATATCCCCTGAGCAAAGGGTATCTGAGCCTTTAAATTGTCTCAGTATTTCAGTTTCAGTACTGAAATAAATGAACTTTTGGACAATGTAGTGTACCACTTTTAAGTTAATATTCTGTGAACTTATTTGTCAAAGGTGGAACTTTGGAAAAATTACAGTAGGTCACGTTACATTAGGCACAAAGGTATGTCACATTTGACCATAATAACATTATACCAACAGTTAAACATGGTGGTGATAGTGTCATGGTCAATGACTGCTTTGCTTCTGCAACATCTGGATGACTTGTCTTAATTTCTGGAACCATGAGTTCTGCTCTCTATCAGACAGGGGCAGACTGGGAATTTAAAGTTGCCCTAGAAAAAAACAACTAAAAGAGGCCCCATTTTGTAGTCTGGTCCAAATTGACAGAAGGCAGGGCCAACATAAGTAGATAGGGCCAGCAATACCATATTGTGGCACATTATACCACCCAGCAGCACAAAATACCTTCCCAAAAACGCCATTCTGTGGTGGCACAGCCAGCTACCACATTCTGTCCTACTCTAGTTGCCTCAGGATGGCAATACGGCTGGCGTCAGATCATTACTTACCTGGCTGATGGCCGTGAGGAGGGCTCAGGCAGCCCTCCTTCCCTGGACATCAGCCCACCGGGAAGTTTCCCTGTAGGGTCTATGTCCAGTCAGCCCCTGCCATCAGAAAATCCTAAAGGACAATGTCTGCCCATCAAATTTTGACCTAAAGCTCAAACACAGTTGAGTTATGCAGCAGGACAATTATCCAAACCAGACAAGGCAAGTCTGCCTCTCAATGGCTCACAAGAAACAAGATTAAGGGCCGAGTCAAAGTCCTAACTTAAATCCCATTGAGATGCTGTAACAACACCTTGAATGGGTAATTCATGCTTGAAAACCCTCCAGTGTAGAGGAATTAAAACAATCTTGCAGAGAAGAGTGCGACAGAATTCCTCCACAGTGATGGAAAAGACTCATTGCACATTATTACAATTGTTTGAATTATTTGCAATTGTTACTGCCAATTGTGGCCAACCAGTTATTACACTAGGTGGTCAATTACTTTATCACATGGGTGATATATGCTTTGAATAACTATTTTAGCATTTTGTGCTTACTCGTGTTGTTTTTAGCTTATATTAAAGAGGCTCTATCAGCATGATCAATGCTATTTAACCAGGCATACTGCCTGGTAGGGCTCATCATGCTGATTAAAACAATACTTTTCTTTTGTCTGTATGCTAAACAGAGATATCTGCATTTTTATTTATATGCAGATGCAAAAGTTGGAGCCCCAGGGTGTGGGCTGGATCCTTGGAGCATTGCTTCTGTAATACCTCTGTGCTCTGCACATTCTCCCTCCCCTTGATTGACAGGGCTAGACATCTACATGCTGAGGGCAGAGCTGTGTCCTGGTGTGTAGATATCATATAAAAATCACACTGGTGGAGAGAATATGAGGGAGATATATTCACTATGTATTAACGTCATAACAAGGCGTAATAAGAGAGGTGCCTCTGAATGTTGGGGGAGTAAATATGATCTTACACATTTATCCTATATATTTACTCCCCCAACATTCAGAGAACCTCTCTTATTACGCCTTGTTATGACGTTTATACATAGTTAATATATATCCCTCATATTCTCTCCACCAGTGTGATTTTTATTTTTTATATATACACTCACCTAAAGAATTATTAGGAACACCATACTAATACGGTGTTGGACCCCCTTTTGCCTTCAGAACTGCCTTAATTCTACGTGGCATTGATTCAACAAGGTGTTGATAGCATTCTTTAGAAATGTTGGCCCATATTGATAGGATAGCATCTTGCAGTTGATGGAGATTTGAGGGATGCACATCCAGGGCACGAAGCTCCCGTTCCACCACATCCCAAAGATGCTCTATTGGGTTAAGATCTGGTGACTGTGGGGGCCATTTTAGTACAGTGAGCTCATTGTCATGTTCAAGAAACCAATTTGAAATGATTCGAGCTTTGTGACATGGTGCATTATCCTGCTGGAAGTAGCCATCAGAGGATGGGTACATGGTGGTCATGAAGGGATGGACATGGTCAGAAACAATGCTCAGGTAGCCCGTGACATTTAAACGATGCCCATTTGGCACTAAGAGGCCTAAAGTGTGCCCAGAAAACATCCCCCACACCATTACACCACCACCACCAGCCTGCACAGTGGTAACAAGGCATGATGGATACATGTTCTCATTCTGTTTACGCCAAATTCGGACTCTACCATTTGAATGTCTCAACAGAAATCGAGTCTCATCAGACCAGGCAACATTTTTCCAGTCTTCAACAGTCCAATTTTGGTTAGCTTGCACAAATTGTAGCCTCTTTTTCCTATTTGTAGTGGAGATGAGTGGTACCCGGTGGGGTCTTCTGCTGTTGTAGCCCATCCGCCTCAAGGTTGTGCGTGTTGTGGCTTCACAAATGCTTTGCTGCATACCTCGGTTGTAACGAGTGGTAATTTCAGTCAACATTGCTCTTCTATCCGCTTGAATCAGTCGGCCCATTCTCCTCTGACCTCTACCATCCACAAGGGATTTTTGCCCACAGGACTGCTGCATACTGGATGTTTTTCCCTTTTCACACCATTCTTTGTAAACCCTAGAAATGGTTGTGCATGAAAATCCCAGTAACTGAGCAGATTGTGAAATACTCAGACAGCCCTGTCTGGCACCAACAACCATGCCACGCTCAAAATTGCTTAAATCACCTTTCTTTCCCATTCTGACATTCAGTTTGGAGTTCAGGAGATTGTCTTGACCAGGACCATATCCCTAAATGCATTGAAGCAACTGCCATGTGATTGGTTGACTAGATAATTACATTAATAAGAAATAGAACAGGTGTTCCTAATAATTCTTTAGGTGAGTGTATATGTATACTATAACACATGATCTTACACATTTATCCTATGTGTTATAGTATATGTGTGTGTGTGTGTATGTATGTATATATATATATTAATAAAAATCACACTGGTGGAGAGAATATGAGGGATATATATTCACTATGTATTACGTCATAACAAGGCGTAATAAGAGAGGTGCCTCTGAATGTTAGGGGAGTAAATATATAGGATAAATGTGGGTAAAAAAATCTCTAAGTCCCTACCTCTATCTCCCCTTCTTATTCCAAAGGCTAGGACGGAGACTAAGTGGTAATTCATGCGGAGTGGCATCTTCATCTTCATTACGAATCAGTCTTCCAAGATATAGCGCATGCGCAGCCACTTAGCCTCCCGGAAACGAACTGATGGATAAGTGTATTCGATCCATAGTACATGCGCAGAAGAAACTCACGATCTTAAACAAAATTAAAAGTTTTCGCGCATGCGCATGGACTTTGAAGATACTGGCGACACGTAAGCTTGACGAATTAGCGCTGACTGAGGCGATTGGTCAGATTGCACTATTACCACATGAGCGCCGGATACTGATTGGACATCCGATGAGTAAAGACCCACCCACGGTAGTTAAAAACACTGGCTCGGATGGCGCTCGTGTTGACAGTAGCTCCATTTCCCCTGAAGACGCCACATCTGTGGCGAAACATGTTGGGGGAGCTGCAATCCAGCTTTTAGTTTAAGTGTGGCTGAAACTCAGTGATCGCACTTGGTGTACTGCAGACACCTCGTGCAAAACACACAAGCGGCAGGGTGCTATATTAGAGCACAAACAAAGTGAAGTTAGGGATGAGACAAACCTCAATAGACATGCTGCCTCCCCGAATGTGACTTATATAGATACAGATTTAAGATCCCAGCTAGCAGGACAAATAGGCGGAAAGCGGAGATCTGAAAAAAATCAGTTTAAATAACTGCCACGACACGGATAGTTACATTCGAGCAGGCATAGTATATAGGTGAAGTAACCTATATCCCCAGCTGCAGAGTTCACCAGCACTTCAATTTTTAAATCTTTTTCTTTCTTCCCGATTTATACCAGTCTTAATAAAATGAAATAAACGTATGTTTTAAATGACCAGAAACGGGAATCCATTAGCCTTAGGCTATTTGAACCTTAATAGATATCATGCACACTTCTTACTATAGCCTTACCATGTTGAGAAAAGTAGATTTCTATGCTTAGAAAGCTAATATACATATTACTGCTTTATTCACAAGCACAATATATGATAATAATGAAACCAGTAATATGTGTTAGCTGTCTATAGAAAAAAAACACAGTCCTCCAATATGATCAGGCTGTATCCTGGAGGTAAGTGGTCAGCCTTGCATGTAAAGATCCCACGGTTGAATCTTGCAAGAGACTTTCAGATTTGTTTCTTCAGATATTTTTTTTCTCCCTCATTTAACCCATAATAAAAAGCTATGGGTTTATCATATTGAGAATAATGTTTTTGATGAACTATGAAAGCTTGAAATAAGCCTAGGGTCAGTGAAATGACCTTCATCGCATTTTCCATCAAAGCTATCAACTACACAAAGTACATAAACCACATAGAATAATTCACCGATGATAAGAAGAGAAAATAACTGCACTTAAAGGGGTATTTCCATCTCAGCCTTTCCACAGACTATGTAATAAAAGTCTGATAAATGCGGGTCACATCTCTGGGACCCACATCTATATCAAGAATGGAGCCCCATTTGCCAGATGCACTGTGTGGAAAGGTGGCCATGGATGCAAAGCTTTCTCAGTTCTCTTCTGTATGAGTTCCTTGAACCATCTTTAATGGTTTGGTATGAAATGGTTGTTATTCTGGATGAATAAAGGTTAAAGGGGTTCTCCATGCTTTTAATATTGATCACCTATATTCAGGATAGGTCATCAATATCAGATCGGTGGGGGTCCAACAGGTGCTGTCTTCCTTCTCTCTTCCTGCTTTGCTGCTGCTTTGCCATAGACATAGCAGCAGCGAGCAGGAAGAGAGACGGGATAGGTCATCAATATTAAAAACCAAGAGAACCCCTTTAAAATGATAAGGTGCAAATCTGTTTGGTACAAACAGCTTTACATGTATCTGACATTGCAATCTTTCTTGTGAATGGCATTGGGGGGACACAGCACCATGGGTATATGCCCAGCTGACACTAGAAAGGAAAAGTGTTGGCTCCACCCAGATGGGCTATACCCTCTGCACAGATACTATGACCTGCTCAGTTTTTTTGCAGGTCTTGCTGCTTTTTATTTTCTATTTTATTTTATTCTTTTTTTCTCTTCTGCAGGTCTCGGCTTGCTGCAGGATGGGGCTCCATCGTGGATATCCACTTTAGTTGCACCCCCTGCGGGCGCGTACTCTGGGTGCCTCGCCGGTCACCCAGTCCCCCATTACTGCATCCGCAGTGGCATGCCGGCAATCCCACATGTGTGCGAGTTTGCCGAAGGGGTGACCCTGCATCGCCTGAAGACACTGGATGGTGAGCATTCTCCCCTGCGTCCTGGTAAGCCTTCACATCCCTGGCCACTTATAACCTCTCCCTGGCCTTCTTCTACTTTAGTCCCTGGCTTCTGCCTGGGACTGGTCTGCATTTTCTCTGCCTTGTCATCCGGCCCTGGTGCTCTATTTGCCCCGTTTTTTCCTCCCTGAGCGTCTCTTCTCCTAAGGAGCCCCCCCCCCCACACCTTTTTTTTTTTTCCTTCCGGAGGGCCTCCGGTCTCCCGCGGTTCTGTCCCGCCAACGGCGCTCCTTTTTAGGCCGCTCCATTAAAGGGGTTGTCCAATCTAGCAATTTCATACTCACCTGCTGCGAGCTGCGCTGTTCACGTCCTGGTTTCCGGCTTGTGAGGCTGGGCGGGCTTAGTGAGCTTGATCGAAGGCTTGTCCCTGCCGGGTCGCGCATCACTGTCTTGAACATGCACGCTGCCGCGCATGCGCCATGGTGACTTCTTCCTGACCAGTATAGTACAGAGCCGTGAACACACATGCCGGCGCGCATGCGCAATGGAGAGTTCTTCCTGGCCGAGTATAGTACTGAGCTGCACTATATACAGAGCATGCGCGTCTCTGTACTATACTCAGCCAGAAAGTCACCATTGCGCGTGCACGGCGGCATGCGCGTTCGCGGCTCTGTACTATACTGGACAGGAAGAAGTCACCATGCCGCATGCGCGGCGGCGTGCACGTTCAAGACAGCGATAAGCGCGTTCAAGACAGCAATGTGCGGCCCGGCCGGGGGAAGAAAATGTGTTCTACACAGGCGCGGCCCACTGATGTGGCAAACAAGCGGTGGCCGTATCTAGTGGATACCAGAAGATAACAGTGGGGTAGGATTGAAAGATTTTTTCCAAGATAAGTAGGGATATGCTAAAGTAACATAATTACAAAAATGCTCACAGGCACTTCTATAACAAATTAAAATAGGATCAATGAGATGGGAATACCCCTTTAATCGAGGCCCCGGCTTTTCCGTTACCTAGGCCGCACCCTTCTCGTCTCCCCCTCGCTGCTTCCCGGGCTTTTTTCTTGGCCCCTCCCCAATTCTCTCGGTCCCAGTTAAGCGCAGACTTTTGCCTGTGGGCGGAGTTTGCCTAGTTTTTGCTTGATCTTTCCTCTGGGCCCCCATCTTGCCAGCACTCCTGAGGGACGCTCTCCAGATCCCTCCTGCATACCCTTTTGCACTTTCCTATGATTGCTGCAGCACCTCTTTGGGGACACAGCACCTGGGGTCCTGTAGGACAGCCTCTGGATGGCTGCTTTTCCCTTTTTTCAGGCTCCCATTCAGCCCTCATCCAGAGAAGACTTTCATCCCCAGCCCTCCCTCGGGGTCGCCACGTAGTATACATGCGCCTGTTGTAATAAAAAGTTGCCATGCGGTCATCTTGAACCTGTTTGTGCTCAGTGCCTTGCCCCCAGACCCTCTTAGGACACCCTGACCAATCCTTCTGTGTCTTCTTCCCTGTCTCAAGCCATAGGGAACCTTGCCTGACTCTCCCAATACATGGTTGAGTCGCTGGACCACTTGCCTACCCAAATTGCAGCCTCCTCTGCTCCTCCCAGGGACTTCTCTGTCCGTGCTGTCCCAGTTCGGCTGGCTGGTGAATCACTCCCAAGTCCTCCCTTGTTCCTAGAGGATGGAATTCCTATGCATGGTCCACGACACTCGCCTTGGCTGAGTGTTCTGTCCTCAGGACAAGGTAGTGACTCTCTAGTCAGGGATGGCTCACCTTCGCGAGCCGTCTCCTCTGTCCATCAGGGTGTGCATGCGCGTTCTGGGCCGGATGGTTTCCGCCTTCAAGGCAATTCCTTTTGCCCAATTCCACACCCGGTCTCTTAAGCTCTCAATTCTTGCCAGGTGGAACAAGTCTCCGTCAGGCCTCGATCGCTCGATCCGCCTGTCCCCTCAGGTCCGCCAGGACTTGCGCTGGTGGCTGAACCCGCTAACCGTCTCCCTCAGCAGATCCTTCCTTCCCCTCTGTTGGCAAGTGATCTCCACAGATGCCAGCCTCACAGGTTGGGGGGCAGTCTTCAGGTCTCTCACTGCCCAGAGTCAGTGGTCGATGCGGGAGTGCTCCCTACAGATCAATATCCTCAGGGCCGTTTACCTAGCTCTGTCCTGTTGGACTCATCTCCTCTGTGGTCATCCTGTCCGTATTCAGATGGACAACTCCACTGCGATGGCTTATTTGAGCCGCAAGGGGGCACCAGAAGCGCGGCGGTCCTGAAGGAAGCCTTTCACATCCTGCATTGGGCAGAGGGACAGGTGCCCGCTCTCTTCGCAGTCTACAGCACCGGACAATTGGGCAGCTGACTTCCTCAGTCGCCAACGTCTCGAGCCAGGCGAGTGGTCTCTCCATACAGAGGTGTTTCAACAGCTCTGTCAGCGTTGGGGAATCCCAGACGTGGATCTTTTCGCCTCCCGTCTGAATCACAAACTTCTGCTTTCCGTCGCCAGGTCTCGGGATCCTCAGGCTCTGGCGGTAGACGCCTTGGTGCTCCCGTGGTCCCAATTCAGTCTCAGCAGATTCACACCAAGCAAAATAAGCTTTCCAGGTACGATGGTAAATCCTGGCCCACTAGGGTTTACGAGCATAAAGCATAGTCTGGATGATTGACTCGGAGAGACCGCAGAATCTCAGGACAGCAGCTTCAACAGCCACGCCGTTAAATGAAGCCAAGGTAAACTGGGGTGGAATAGCGGACCTTGGGAAAGGAGGTCGGGGCGCAGAGGTAGCCGCCATGGGGCGTCGGCGAGCAGGAAGACTAGATCTGCGTACCACTACCTGCGGGGCAAGTCCGGAGCCATCCATATCGCCGGAACCCGATCCATTTTGAGGAGTTTGAATACCCGAGGAAGAAGTAGAAGGGGAGGGAAGAGATATAGGAGGTTTACCCTCTCCTTTTTTCCATCCCTAGGATTCTTGCCTTTCTTCAGGCCAGCCTTGAGAAAGGTCTCCGCCTGGCCTCTCTCAAAGGTCAGGTCTTGGCCCTGTCTGTTCTTTTCCAAAGGCCCTAGGCTTCTCGTTCCCAAGTTAAGACTTTCCTTCAGGGGGTGGCTCATCGCGTCCCTCCCTTCCGTTCCCCAGTGGACCCTGGGATTTGAATTTGTTCCTAGATGCCCTTCAGTCATCTCCCTTCGAGCCCTTGAAGGAGGTCTCCCTTTCTTATGTCTCCTTTAAGGTTGCCTTTTTAGTCACGATTACTTCCATTCGCAGAGACTCCAATCTGGCGGCGCTCTCTTGTCAGTCCCACTTTCTATTTTTTTCACCAGGACAAGGTTGTCCTGCGCCCAGTTCCCTCTTTTCTTCCCAAGGTTTCCTCCTTCCATATTAATGAGGAGATTGTCCTGCCTTCATTCTGTCCCAACCCCTCTCATCCCAGAGAGCGGTCTCTCTAACGTCTGGATGTGGAATGAGCGCTCTGGCTGTATCTACAGTTAATGGAGTCCTTTCGTCGTTCTGACTCTCTCTTTGTCGTCCCTGAGGGCTCACGTAAAGGGTTTACAAGCCTCCAAAGCTACCATCTCATGTTGGATTAGGTCAGCTGTCAAGGAAGCCACTAGGGCGGTCGGGGCATCATGGGTGGTCCGGTATCTAGCCTCTGCTTCCTAGGTCTGCAATGCCGCCACCTGGGCCTCAGTTCACACCTTCTCCAGGTTCTACCATATCCATTCCTTGGCCTCTGCTGATGCCAGTTTGGGTTGCAGGGTTCTGCAAGCGGCTGTGCACTAGGTTCTTCGCATGGCTGTTTCTTCCCACCCTCAGGGACTGCTTTGGGACGTCCCATGGTGCTGTACATTCATGAGAAAATTGGATTTTTATACTTATCGTAAAATCCTTTTCTCGTTGGACGCATTGGGGGACACAGATCCCGCCCTTGTTTTTTTCTTTGTTCAGGTTTTCCGGGTTTCCCGGGACTCTTTGATAATGGTCCTCTTTCTAATGGTCCTCTGTCGTTTCAGACATGTTGGTTTCACTTTTCGCTCTGGTTTTTTGATGCTCCTACTGCTTTAGGACCTACTGGTTAGTTTAGTGTCTGTGCAGAGGGTATAGCCCATCTGGGTGGAGCCAACACTTTTCCTTTCTAGTGTCAGCCTCCTAGTGGCAGCTGGGCATATACCCATGGTGCAGTGTCCACCAATGCATCCAACGAGAGAGAATTTTTCGGTAAGTACAAAAATCCATTTTTTGTGTCGCATACAAAGGGTGACTGACAGCAATAAGTGGTTGAAATAAGTCATTAGGGGTGACCAGTGTAAGGTAAAATCACCAGTGTAAGGCCAGCTTTAGCTGAACTATGAGGAGTCACTGGTTGCCTCTTCTTTGTTTCTGTTATTAACCTGATCCATCCATCTGCTCCAGTGAAAATGTTCTTCTGTGATAAGGTTATTGTGCTGCAAACATGCAGTGTCTTTTCTCTTAGAACAGTGGTGCCCAACCATTTTTCGTCTGAGGGCCGCACTAGACTTGGTATAAATTTTGCGGGCCAGAACCAGGTAGCTTTGCCAGAAAGAAATGCAAACGCTATGAGGGGGTACGTGTGAGCATTACTACTGTGAAGAGGGGACATATCTGGCATAACTACTGTGAGGGGGCACATATCTGGGCATAACTACTGTGAGGAGGGCACATATCAGGGCATAACTACTGTGAGGAGGGCACATATCAGGGCATAACTACTGTGAAGAGGGCACATATCAGGGCATAACTACTGTGAAGAGGGCACATATCAGGGCATAACTACTGTGAAGAGGGCACATATCAGGGTATCACTACTGTGAGATGTGAGGAGGCACGAGTGAGCATTACTACTGTGAAGAGCGCACATATCTGGCATAACTACTGTGAGGAGGGCACATATCAGGGCATAACTACTGTGAGGAGGGCACATATCAGGGCATAACTACTGTGAGGAGGGCACATATCAGGGCATAACTACTGTGAAGAGGGCACATATCAGGGCATAACTACTGTGAAGAGGGCACATATCAGGGCATAACTACTGTGAAGAGGGCACATCTGGGCATAACTACTGTGAAGAGGGCACATCTGGGCATAACTACTGTGAGGGGGCATGTGTGAGCATTACATCTGTGAAGAGGGCACATATCTTGGCATTATTACTGTGAGGGGGCACATATCTGGGCATAACTACTGTGAGGGTGCATGTGTGAGCATTAAGTCTGTGAAGAGGGCACATATCTTGGCATTATTACTGTGAGGGGGCATGTGATGTATACATGTGTGTAATGTATGTAGTGAAGTATGTGATGATCACACACTGCACTACATACATTACACACATGTATACATCACATACTGCGCTGTCACCACCTTCTGCAGGTCTACCTTGATGTCTGGTCTTTAGGCTTCAGTCAGATCCTGTACCGCCATGCTTGCGCCGTGTGCCCGACACCACCAAGAGCTGGCCCCTCCTCCTTTCATCTCCCGCCGGCTTCTCCTACAGCAGGGCGCTCTATCGCTCCATGGCCCGCGGGCCGTAGGTTGGGCATGACTGTCTTAGAATATGTGGGCACAAAAAATAAGCAAAACATCTTCGTGTAAAAACATTATTTACTTAACAAAAATTTGCAAAAGTAGGTGTGATCTTTACTCCAGTGGAGAGTTGTCCTAATGTAAATTTGAATAACATTTCTAGATTAAACTGTAATGTTTAAGGCTACTTTCACACCTGCGTTAGGTGCGTATCCGTCTGGTATCTGCACAGACGGATCCGCACCTATAAATGCAAACGCTGGTATCCGTTCAGTACGGATCCGTCTGCATAACTAGTCTAAGTGTAAGTCAAACGGATCCGTCCTGACTTAACATTGAAAGTCAATGGGGGACGGATCCGTTTACAATTGCACCAATATTGTATCACTGTAAACGGATCCGTCCCCATTGACTTACATTGTAAGTCAGGAGGGATCCGTTTGGCTCCGCACCGCCAGGCGGACACCAAAACGCTGCAAGCAGCGTTTTGGTGTCCGCCTCCAGAGCGGAATGGAGGCGGCACGGAGCCAAACTGATGCATTCTGAACAGATCCGCATCCATTTAGAATGCTTTGGGGCCGCTTGTGAGAGCCTTGAAATGGATCTCACAGGCAGATCCAGAAACGGCAGTGTGAAAGTAGCCTAAAGAAGCTCCAAATTTATCAAGCAATGTGCAACGCTTCATTTGCCCAAAATTCCAGTAACTCAGAAAAAACTGACTTCAGAAGTTCCCCTCCTGATAAATTCAGTCAAGATTTTTTATCAAGGTAGATCTTTAGAAACTACCATAGTATTGCTGTAATAGAGCTCTTACCTCACTAAGGTTGTCTCCCCCTGCCCCTGATTGAATGAAACACCATTCTACGTTTTGTTGATTTGTGGGACGCTTTGGATAGGTATTTTGTGGAGAGAATTCCCAGTTCTTCCCTGAGTAATATCGAACACTAACTACTATTCGAGAGTGATAAAAAGAGACAATAAGGCTACATGCACACGACCGTTGTGTGTTTTGCGGTCCGCAAATTGCGGATCCGCAAAACACGTATGGCGCTTGTGTGCGTTCCGCAGTTTGCGGAACGGCACGGACAGCCTTTAATATAACTGCCTATTCTTGTCCGCAAAGCGCGGACGAGAATAGGACAGGTTATATATTTTTTACGGACCACGGAACGGAGCATCGGATGCGGACAGCACACGGAGTGCTGTCCGCATCTTTTGCAGCCCCATTGAAGTGAATGGGTCCGCATCCGAGCCGCCAAAACTGCAGCTCGCATGCGGACCAAAACAACGGCCGTGTGCATGAGGCCTAATTGTGAGTAGTTAAACTTGTTGTGTGGTGGGACAACATCTGCATGGAGTTTGTATGTTCTCCCCGTGTTTGTGTGGGTTTCCTCCGGGTACTCCGGTTTCCTCCCACCCTCCAAAGACATACTGATGGGGACCTTAGATTGTGAGCCCCATTGGGGACAGTTGGATGATAATATATGTAAAGCGCTGCGGAATATAGTAGCGCTATATAAAATGCATAAAATAAAAATAAATGAATATCCATGCATGTTTTTTTTAATTGAGGGCCTTCTATAGATGGCAGCTGATGTGGTCATTTATAATACAAGGCAAAAAGAACTCTACCAGCTTCTTTCCCAGACTACTAAACTGCTAAATGATTTCATAATAAATGGAGGGTAAGGCTGTCCATGAAGACTTGGGTTTTTTAGGTCTTCCTCTCCTCCACTGACATTCATGTCATCCATGAACAGGCTAGGGAACAGCAGAGGTTGGGATGGAAGCTAATGTGAACATACTAGCCTATAGATGACCTCTAATATATGTGTGCTTTATTTCTTTCAGTTTTGTTATTTATGACACTTCAGTTGCATATGAGAGACTCTGATTTTCCTAAAATTACTTTTTGTACTCCTCTAAGTGTATATGCATGTAGTGATTTATGTACTACCATCTGAAATCTGATGGGCTATGTACTAGGTTTAAAGCCGAAGACAGATTGGGAATGTAAATGTTTACCTAGTGATCTATATTCTATTGACTTATAGCCACAAGTGTATTTTTCAGGGTTGATGTGAAGAAATGTATTTTAACCTCCCAATGAACTTTTACCTTGACAAAAACTTAATATAACATGGTTGAACTCTAAATGAACTTTCCTGTGAACTTTTTAAACATTCTCTGGAGCGGATGGTAAAAACATAGATCCCTTACACAATTTAGACTCAAGTGCTTTGACACGTACAGAAGCAGATTGGAAGTCAATGTCTTTTCATTTGCCATTCATTATTTTTGTTAATTGAAGTTATCTGTGCTGTACATACTTCCTGTGGACACTGTATGAACTGAAATTGAACTTTTCAGGCTATGTTTTTCATCTGTTTTGTTCACCCAAAATTAGTGCAGAAGGTAAAAGCTCACCTTGGAAAAAGTGCTTAAGTGTTAACAGTTCAGTATTCGATGGAGAGCATTTCCTTATGCAGACTGAGGTATTACAGTCAGGTCCATAAATATTGGGACATCAACACAATTCTAACATTTTTGGCTCTATACACCACCACAATGGATTTGAAATGAAACGAACAAGATGTGCTTTAACTGCAGACTGTCAGCTTTAATTTGAGGGTATTTACATCCAAATCAGGTGAACGGTGTAGGAATTACAACAGTTTGCATATGTTAAGGGACCAAAAGTAATGGGACAGAATAATCATAAATCAAACTTTTACTTTATAATACTTGGTTGCAAATCCTTTGTAGTCAATTACAGCCTGAAGTCTGGAACGCATAGACGCTGGGTTTCATCCCTGGCGATGCTCTGCCAGGCCTCCACTGCAACTGTCTTCAGTTCCTGCTTGTTCTTGGGGCATTTTCCCTTCAGTTTTGTCTTCAGCAAGTGAAATGCATGCTCAATCGGATTCAGGTCAGGTGATTGACTTGGCCATTGCATAACACTCCACTTCTTTCCCTTGAAAAACTGTTTGGTTGCTTTTGCAGTATGCTTTGGGTCATTGTCCATCTGCACTGTGAAGCCCCGTCCAATGAGTTCTGAAGTATTTGGCTGAATATGAGCAGATAATATTGCCCGAAACACTTCAGAATTCATCCTGCTGCTTTTATCAGCAGTCACATCATCAATAAATACAAGAGAACCAGTTCCATTGTCAGCCATACATGCCCACGCCATGACACTACCACCACCATGCTTCACTGATGAGGTGGTATGCTTAGGATCATGAGCAGTTCTTTTCCTTCTCCATACTCTTCTCTTCCCATCACTCTGGTACAAGTTGATATTAGTCTCATCTGTCCATAGGATGTTGTTCCAGAACTGTGAAGGCTTTTTTAGATGTCGTTTGGCAAACTCTAATCTGGCCTTCCTGTTTTTTGAGGCTCGCCAATGGTTTACATCTTGTGGTGAACCCTCTGTATTCACTCTGGTGAAGTCTTCTCTTGATTGTTGACTTTGACACACACTCCTGGAGAGTGTTCTTGATCTGGCCAACTGTTGTGAAGGGTGTTTTCTTTACCAGGGAAAGAATTCTTCGGTCATCCACCACAGTTGTTTTCCGTGCTCTTCCTGGTATTTTGGTGTTGCTGAGTTCACCGGTGCGTTCCTTCTTATAAGAATGTTCCAAACAGTTGTTTTGGCCATGCCTAATGTTTTTGCTATCTCTCTGATGGGTTTGTTTTGTTTTTTCAGCCTAATGATGGCTTGCTTCACTGATAGTGACAGCTCTTTGGATCTCATCTTGAGAGTTGACCGCAACAGATTCCAAATGAAATGGCACACTTGAAATGAACTCTGGACCTTTTATCTGCTCATTGTAATTGGGATAATGAGGGAATAACACACACCTGGCCACGGAACAGCTGAGAAGCCAATTGTCCCATTACTTTTGGTTCCTTAACAAGTGGGAGGCACATATGCAAACTGTTGTAATTCCTACACCGTTAACCTGATTTGGATGTAAATACCCTCAAATAAACCTGACAGTCTGCAGTTAAAGGGGTTGTCCGGGATCAAAGTAATTTTTAAAAACGTTAATAATCACCTTGATATTACGCAGTAAAGTCATTCTGATGCTCTGTGTATTTTTTTTTTCATCCTCTTTGCTCCTATGAGTCTCTAATACTGCTGTCAGTATTGTTTACATAGCAGCTCCTGTGCTATGTCATTTCCGGCCACACTGCCTTATGGGTCCCACAAGGCTGCGTGACTCTGCAGCTGGATCTTACAAGCCTTTCCACTCCCCCTAATCAGTATTCCGCCTCCTGCCACTCATACTCCTCATCAGTATTCCTCCCCTAAAACCACCTTTTTCTAAGCCTACAAACTGAATCCCTCCCTGCTTCCATGTATCTGCTCTCTGCTAGCATTGCATAAAAGACAATAGTGGCAGGGAGCTGTAGCACATCCCATTCATTGCAACTGACCATGGGAGGCGTGCACTATGCTAAATAGCATAGTTTGCTGCCTCCAATAGAACCTCCTACTCCTAATAACACTCCTCTATGGCCGGTGACATCATCGGCAGAGGGGGGCGTTCCTTAGTGAGGCGAGTTCCCTCCTCCAATACTGCCTCCTTCCTCCCAGACTAACGCCCTCTGTGCCCAGTGATGTCACAGAGGGGCGTGGTTTAGCTCCGACATTTCCCTCCTACTGACAGCCTCCTTGCTAGCTGCAGAACGATCCTGTGTGCTGGTGACGTCACCGGGCTCCTTGCTAAGCGGAAGGAAGAGGCTTAGCACACCAGTAAGGAGTCGGTACGTCACTGAATCTTTGAAAAGCTGAACTTCCGGCTGAGAATTTATGAAAGAAATACAGGGCATCAGAAAACTCTGGCAAAGGTAGGACAGGAATGTATGTAATATTTATGTGCTTGTTGTACCCTTACAACAATGTCCCCAATCCCGGACAACCCCTTTAAAGCACATCTTGTTTGTTTCATTTCAAATAGATTGTGGTGGTGTATAGAGCCACAAATGTTACAATTGTGTCGATGTCGCAATATTTATGGACCTGGCTGTATGTACCTCTTCTGTACATTAGAGCATTGGCTGCAGCTACTAGTTCCCTTCTTTTTTGCTCATTTGGCTGTTGGAAGGTACTGTTTTTCCTTGCTGCTTACAGTGTGCAGACCATCTACAGTGTATTTGGAAAGTCTTCAGACCCTTTCACTTTATTTATTTATTTTACTCTATTATAGCGATTACATATTCTGCAGCCCTTTACAGACATTATCACTGCTTGCTGTCTCCAATGGAGCTCACAATCTATCCCTATCAGTAAGCCTTTAGAGTGTGGGAGAAAATCCATGAAAACATATTTTAAAAATCTTTGCTAATTGTATTGAAAAGGAACAACTAAAATATTGCATTAGTCCAGTAACTTAGATTGTTAGCCCCATTGGGGACAGCTTGATGCTAATGTCTGTAAAGCACTGCGGAATATAGTAGCACTATATAAGTGTATAAAATAAATACTAAGTTGAAGCACCTTTTTGCAGCAATTACAGCCTCCAGTCTTCGTTATGATGCCACAAGGTTTGCACACCTGGATTTGAGGATTTTCTGCCATTCTTCTCTGCAGATTCCCTTAAGCTCAGGTTGGGGACCGTAGGTGGCCAGCTCATTTTCAGGTCTCTCTAGAGATGTTCGATTGGGTTCAAGCCAGGGACTCTGGCTGACCCACTCAAGGACATTCATAGAGTTGTCCCTCCGCCACTCCTGTGTTGTCTTGGCTATGTGTTTAGGGTCATTGTCTTGTTGGAAGGTGAACCTTTGGACCAGTCTGATGTCCAAAGCACTCTGGATCAGGTTTTCATTAATAATATCTCTGAACTTTGCTCCATACAGCTTTCCTTTTTTTCATCAAACCAGAGAATCTTGTTTCTCATAGTCTGAGTCCTTTAGGCTTTGATGTGTCTTTTTTATTGAGGACAGGCTTCTTTCTGGTGACTCTGCCAAAAAAGTTTGGTGCAGTGCTGCAGTGATCGCTGTCCTTCTGCACCCAGTATCTTTTGAGCTCATCCAGAGTGACCATTGAGTTCTTGGTTAGCTTTCTTACCAACGCCCTTCTCCCATGATTACTTAGTCCCATGATTACTTAGTTTGGAGGGTGGCCGCACATACGCAGTGCACCTTCCTGGACATTGTGGGCTCTGTTGTAAATATAGGTGCGGGTCCCAGAGGTGGGACCCACACCAATCAGACATTGGTGACATATCCTTGCAATATGCCCCTATGTCCAAGATGGGAATACCCCTTTAAGTCCAGCAGAAATTTATTTGTACCCTTCTCCAGATCTGTGCCTCCACACAATCCTGTCTCTAAGCTCTACAGATAGATCTTTCCTCTTCATGGCTTGGTTTTTGCTCTGATATGCTGTGTCAGCTGTGAGACCTTATAAAGACAGGGATGTGTCTTTGCAAATCATGTCCAGTTAACTGAATTTACCACAGGTGAACTCCAAGTAGGGTGTAAAAACATCTAAAATGTTTCCCTTTTTAATACATTTACAAAAATTTCTGGTATTCTGTTTACACTTAGTCATTACAAGTCATTAAGTGCAGATTTATGCACTGTACAATCACGTATGTGAATAGGGAATATTTAGCAGCAGGCTACACAGACCTGATTGTTCTCAGCAGTTTTGTGACTTGTGTGGTAGAATACAGGCTGCCATAAATTGCTTACTTAGGCACTGAGATCACTCTGGAGAAAGGTGCCATAATGTGCAGTTACAAAGAGTTCTGTTTAGCTGATATTTAAAATATCAACCCAGAGCTGGTAAAATTGTTTTAATTGATGAAACTGACCATTTTTCAGGCTTAGGACATGGACCTGGAATCTGCACATGCAGTAGTCACTGTCACAGTGATTTCAACAGTTTGTCTACAATGTGTGAATATGCTGTAACTTGGCCAAATATATATGTTATTAATTGCAGCATGCAGTCAGTGAGTTTTGGTTCTGGTTGGCAGATTTCTCCTTATGCACAGTAATAGGAGAATGCTATCAATCAATGGCTAGTGGGCAAGGTAGACCACAGCTCATGAATATGCCAGACTCCTTGCTTACAGTGCTGGCAGCACACTGCAGAAAGTATAATGTAAATTTGATATCAGCATGCGAGTGACTACTGCATGCTATGCTGAGCGAGGGCAGCATGAAGTAGGTGGCAGGTTTCCTAAAATATACATAAAAAAAGAATTTATGATTTCACTGACTAGTTGAGTTTAGCCACTTTCTGTGGATTAAACCGAGTACCTGAGTGTAATATATTTGTTTATCTTCAAAATAAAGAACTATTTAAAGAAGCATAGAAGTCTAATTTATTCCAGCTCACCGTTGTGTTTTGCTTTCTCAGACGCTGAAGCTGTCTCTGTCCAAGGTGCCCGAGGAGTGCAACCTTCCTCATTTTATAAGGTTTGCCCTTTTTAAAAAGCAGTATACATAGTTAATAGATATGTTTTGTACGATATCATTGTAAGTAAAATAAGGCCGATGCAAATAAGTGCCTATGGACATGCTATCATCATTAGGTGCATGCACTGACCAAACATTGAGTAGTGTAATATAACCTCTAGGTTTGTAAAAATGTCAGAGAACTGCATAAAGAGTAGCTCTATGCACCGTACTGTAGAGGCAGTTCACTTCCATTTTAGTTTCTGAAAAAGTGCTAAATCAAACTACGTTGACAGTAAATATAAGCCATTCACAAATGTTTGCCACATGCTTGACCTCTTGAACCTGTAGTACATCAGTACATTGTACATGTTTTTGTATAATAAATTTTGTTATTCCGTACATGGTTACCGTATTTTTCCCTATATAAGACGCACCAGACCATAAAATGCACCTAGGTTTTAGAGGAGGAAAAGAAGAAAAAAAAGATATTCTCATCAGACCTCAAATCAGACCCCCAATCTTAATCGCACCACAGATCAGCCCCCCTAATGTTAATCAGACCTTAGATAAGACCCCCAATCTTAATAAGACCTCAGTTCAGAGCCCCCACAATGTTAATCAGACCTCAGATCAGACAAAAAAAAAATAGATAAAAACTTTCTCTCTTTGTTCGGACAACGCTATTACTTGGGACATCTAGCACGCTCTTCCTGCAGCGCTGCACTGTGACCTGACGTCACACAGCTGTATGCAGTCATGAGACAGCAGAGCTCGATCACCACTGTCTGGTCCTTCTGTGTGCTAGTGAATACTTAATGGAAGAGCTCATTAGTATTTGCTTTTTACCATGCACTACCATTTCCCCCCCACTTTTGAGAGAAAAAAGTGTGTCTTATAAAGCAAAAAATACAGTAACATGAATTACAAAGTAGTGGTAATATTTCTCGCTCGTATTATTGGGGGACACAGGACCGTGGGTTTAGCTGCTTGCTGCCACTAGGAGGCAACACTAGGCTAGAAAGTGATAGCTCCTCCCCTGCCAGCTATACCCTCCCCAGCCAGGAGAGAGCATATCAGTTTTTAGCTTAGTGTCATAGGAGGCAGACCTCCCTGCATATTGCAGGGCGGTTTTTTATTAAGATTTTCTTAATTTTTCCCTTTTTCTTTCTCCTTAGGATGGGAAACAGTCGCCTGCCTCTCTGTTTTCCCGGGGTGTATAGCCGGTGTCGGATTCCCTCACCGACTATCCTCCCCCTAAGAAGCCATTGTGGACCAGGGCAGCCTCGCTCCCCTTCTTCCCTCCAGTCTAAGGGTCACCCATGTCTCCAAGCCTTCTGTTCCAGCTTCCTGCCACCTAGGTGCAAGTGGCTGAAGGGGTGACCCTGCTGGTTCTGCCGGACGGAAGAGGACGTGGATAGCATCGAATGGCTGACACTAGAAGTAAAAAAGTGTTGGCTCCTCCTATCTGGGCTATACCCACTGCAGATGCAGGAGCAAACCAGTTTTTTGTCTTTAGGAGGCAGACACAACCTGCTTTTTTCCTGCAGGTCTTGCTGCTATTTACATCAGCTGCGTTTAACGGCGTGGCTGTTGAGGCCGCGGTTCTGAGGTTCCGCAGTCTATTTGAGTCCGTTATCCAGACTAAGCTCCACGCACGCAAGCCCCAGTCTTCAAGAATTTATCATTGTACCTGGAAGGCTTATTTTTCCTGGTTCTGAGGCTGCTCAGTTCCACCCTCTCTACCTTTTATATTCCCAGAGTCTTGTCTTTCCTCCAGGCGGGCTTTGATAAGGGCCTTCAGCTGGCCTCTCTCAAGGGTCAGATTTCGGCCCTATCTGTTCTTTTCCAGAAACCCCTGGCTTCTCACCGCCAAGTGAGAACTTTTCTGCAGGGGGTCGCTCACCGCGTTCCGCCTTTTTGTCCTCCTGTGGAACCGTGGGACTTAAACATTGTCCTGGACGCTCTCCAGGCCTCTCCTTTTGAGCCTTTACAGGATATTTCTCTTTCCTTTGTCTCGTTTAAGGTCGCCTTTCTTGTGGCGATTACTTCTATTCGCAAAGTTTCTGAACTGGCTGCGCTCTCTTGCAGATCCCCTTTCTTAGTGTTTCATCAGGATAAAGTGGTTCTGCGTCCGGTCCCTTCCTTCCTCCCTAAGGTGGTGTCCTCATTCCACATTAATGAGGAGATTGTTCTTCCGTCCTTCTGTCCTAACCCCTCTCATCCTAGGGAGCGTTTTCTTCACCGTTTGGATGTTGTTAGGGCGATTTGCCTCTATCTTCGGTTGACTGAGTCATTCCGCCGGTTGGACTCCCTCTTTGTGATCCCTGAAGGTCCTCGCAAGGGCCTGGAGGCTTCCAGGGCCACCATATCCCGTATTAGGTCGGCAGTTAAGGAGTCCTAAGTTCCTCCCTTTCGTGTTCCTCCCTTTCGGTTGACCGCTCATTCCACTAGGGCGGTCGGGGCTTCTTGGGCGGTTAGACATCAGGCCTCTGCTTCCCAGATCTGCAAAGCCGCCACCTGGGCCTCTGTCCATATGTTTTCCAAATTTTATCACATCCACTCCTTGGCTTCTGCTGATGCCAGTTTGGGTCACAGTGTTCTGCAAGCAGCCGTGAGTTAATTGCGTTGCATGGCTGTTTTTCTACCCTCCCTTGTGGACTGCTTTAGGACGTCCCATGGTGCTGTCCCCCCAATGCATTCAAGAGAAAACTGGATTTTTGTACTCGCCGTAAAAATCCTTTTCTCGTAGGATGCACTGGGGGACACAGATCCCACCCTTTTGTGGCTAAGTTTTTTCTGCTGGTCCTCTCTGGTTTAGGACTTGTTGGCTTACAGTTTTTTCTTGTGCTCCTACTGCTTTTCTACCTACTGGTTTGCTCCTGCATCTGCAGTGGGATAGGAGGAGCCAACACTTTTTACTTCTAGTGTCAGCCTCCTAGTGGCAGCTGGGCATATACCCATGGTGCTGTGTCCCCCAATGCATCCTACGAGAAAAGGATTTTACGGTGAGTACAAAAATCCTGTTATCCGTTGCTGTATGCAAGTCTTGGGGGCTATGGTCGCTTCCTTCGAGGCGATTCCATTTGCACAATTTCATTCCCGTCCGCTCCAACTGGCGATCCTGACTCGTTGGGACAAATCTCCAGAGTCCCTGGACCGTCACATTGTTCTGCCCACAGAGATACGGCTAGCTCTCAGGTGGTGGCTCTGGACCCCGACTTTGCAGTCGGGGAAGTGTTTTCTCCCGGTCTCGTGGACAATCATTACCACCGATGCCAGCCTTCAAGGATGGGGAGGAGTCTTCCCTCCCAGGACGGTCCAGGGCTTATGGTCTCAATCGGAGTCCAAACTGCCAATCAACATCTTGGAACTCCGGGCCATTCGTCTCTTCCTTCTCCATTAGGCCCCTTTTCTGAAGGGCCAGCCAATACGGATTCAATCTGACAATGCCATGGCTGTGGCTTATATCAACCACGCAGTCCTGCATTGATGAGGGAGTCGGCAAAAATCCTAAGGTGGGCAGAGTTTCATGTCCCTGCTATTTCAGCAGTGTTCATTCCGAGAGTGGAGAACTGGGCAGCGGATTTCCTCGGCCGGACGACTCTGGACCCGGGGGAATGGTCCCTGCCCCCTGAAGTGTTTGAACAGATCTGTCTCTGGTGGGGTCGTCCGGATGTGGACTTGATGGCGTCCAGGTTCAACCACAAGCTCCCTACCTTCTTCTCTCGCACAAGAGATCCCAAGGCATGCGCCGCAGATGCTCTGGTAGCGCTGTGGGATGGGTTCTCTCTAGTGTATGTGTTTCCGCCTCTGCCGCGTGTTCTATGCAGGATCAAGACGGAGGGCGTCCAGGCGATCCTCATCACCCCGTACTAGCCCCATCGGGCATGGTACTCCGACGTCATCCTCCTCCTAGGAGACGCACCGTGGCCCCTTCCACTCGGGGCCGATCTGCTCTCTCAGGGACCTGCCTTCCATCAGCATTTATAATCACTACGTTTGACGGTGTGGCTGTTGAAACCCCCATTTTAAAACAGCGAGGTTTCCCTGATAGGGTTATTCACACCATGATCAGAGCCAGGAAACCAGCCTTATCCAAAATTTACTACAGGACTTGGAGGTCCTAACTGGGCTTCTGTGAGAAACGTAATCTCCCTCCACTATGATTCTCTTTTTCCACTCTTCTCTCTTTTGTGCAATCTGGTTTAGAATTGGGACTTGCCCTTAGCTCCTTAAAGGGCCAAGTGTCAGCGCTGTCCGTTTTGCTTCAACGCCCTCTGGCTTTCAAAGGCCCGGTTAAAACCTTCCTCCAAGTGGTGGCTCATATTATTCCCCCCTATCGGCCCCCCTTGCTTTCTTGGGATCTGAACCTCGTGCTGGGTTCACTCCAATCGGCTCCGTTTGAACCGCTACGGACTGTTTCTCTCCACTCTCTTTCTTGGAAGGTTGCATTCCTGGTGGCTATCACGTCCATCAGGCATGTCTCAGAGTTGGCAGCGCTTTCCTGTAGGGAACCTTTTTTAATCCTTCATCAGGATAAGGCGGTGCTCCGTCCCATTCCTGCCTTTTAACTGCAGGTAGTTTCGGCCTTCCATGTTAACGAGGACATTGTCCTCCCTTCCTTTTGCCCAGCTCCCTCGCATCCTAGGGAGCATTCTCTTCACAAGCGTGACGTTGTTCGAGCTCTGAGAATCTGTCAATCTGTAGCTCTTTCCGCCGCACGGATGCGTTATTTGTGCTTCCTGACGGTCCTCGTAAGGGATGCGCAGCTTCTAGGGTGATGATTGCCAGGTGGATACGCTTAGCAATCACTGAAACATACAGTTTCCAGGGCAGGACTCTGCCCCTGGAATCACGGCCCACTCAACCAGAGCGGTTGGCGCTTCCTGGGCCCGCTTCCATCATGCATCAGCTGACCAGTTGTGTAAGGCGGCTACGTGGTCTTCCTTACACACGTTCACAAAATTTTACCAGGTGCACTCCTTGGCGTCGGCAGATGCTGCACTGGGCTGTAAAGTATTGCAGGCAGCTGTGTCCTGAGCGTCCGCGAGGGCAGTTTTTCCATGGGCGAGTATTGTTTTTCCCTCCCCGTGGACTGCTTTGGGACGTCCCACGGTCCTGTGTCCCCCAATGATATGAGTGAGAAAAGGAGATTTTTGTGGACTCACCTGTAAAATCTCTTTCTCGCTGAGTTCATTGGGGAACACAGGACTGTGGGTATAGCTGCTTGTTGCCACTAGGAGGCGTCACTAGGCTAGAAAGTGATGGGTCCTCCCCTGCCAGCTATACCCTCCCCAGCCAGGAGAGAGCATATCACTTTCTAGCCTAGTGTCGCCTCCTAGTGGCAGCAAGCAGCTATACCCACGGTCCTGTGTCCCCCAATGAACTCCGCGAGAAAGAGATTTTACAGGTGAGTCCACAAAAATCTCCTTTTTTTCTGGCAAATTAAAATTAAGAGCTAATACAAAGCATTATAACAAAAATGAAGCATACAATTTCCTTGTAAAGCATTTTCGTATGTCTTTGCAATGCATTTTACAACAAATCCAAGCAATGAATTTTAAATGTAACAAGTATAATAACCATAACCAGGTTTGTGCCACATATCTTGATGGATACAGAGCTACTGCTGTATGTGCTGTGGCAGGGCCAAGGTCAGCAGAAAAAGGAAGGCGCACAGCAGAGAGCATTCTGAAAAGGTAATAGAACTTGGCTCAATTTCGCCTTTCTCTAAAAATATATTTAATTGTACATCTAGTCATACTCTCGTCTAGCATACTCTCCAGTCTGATCTCACAACTGTGTGGAAAGATGCAACTGCAAGCTGGGTGGTTCAGTTGCCAGGGAAACCGTACAGTGCCCACTGGGTATTGATCATGGGTCATCTTTAGTGTTAAGCGAATCGAGCTCCAGATCATAGATCTGAAGTCAATTCATTGTACATCATTAAAATAAAGTGTTAGAGAGACCTGTCTCCATGCAGCATTAAAATGCATTGCCTCCGTGAAGGAAAAATTATGTTTCACCCAAAGACGCACTAGACTTCGGTGAATGAATTCAGTATTAAGTTCTACGTCTTTAAAAACATTTAAAATTAGCAATCTGAAGTCAGGTTTGGTACCGAGGTACTAGCCGGTACCAAACCCGACTTCGGATGCTAAACAGGTCTACGTACAGCATTAAAACTAAGTGTTTGAAGGAATCGACTTAGGATCTATGATCCGAAGCTCAATTCGCTCAAGCCTAGTCATCTTAAAGGGCTTGTCCGGGCTTTTACTATTGATGACCTATCCTCAGGATACAGTAGGTCATCAATATCAGATCAGCGGGGGCATGTGCCGTCTCCCTTCTCTCTTCCTGTATGCTAGTGCTGTCTATGGCAAAGACCATAGACAGCAGCAGTGGACAGGGAGAGAGAAGGGAGATGGCTCGTGCGCACTGCGCGTGCCGTCTCCTCATATAGCTGATCGCAGGGGTGCCAGGTGTCGGACGACGTTGATCTGATATTGATGACCTATCCTGAGGATAGGTCATCAATAGTAAAAGCCCGGACAACCCCTTTAATTAGAATATAAAGTACAAGATGAATGATGCAATCTAGCTTTGTCTTTGCAACAGCTTTGATGTCTCTCTTTCCATTTCAAAATGTAATTTTAATCCCTTTAAGTAGAATCTGACAGTTTGATTAGGATTTTATATTACACTCCTCAGCATTAAAATACCAATAGCAAGTAACTTCATGAAGAGGCCCTCACAAGGGACTGTCACACCGGTACTACTCCTGGGATTATGGTGTGAGGTGTAATAATGTATGATAGCCAGACCCTTCTAGTCTTCAATTTAGGTACACTAACAGCTCCGTGTTACATTGATTTGGTGGTGGAACCAGTGGTATGGCCATTTTTCCAAAGTGTCCCTGGAGTTGTTTTTCAACAGGGCAACACCAGGCCACACTTTGCTTGCGCCACTGTGAGCATGGCCTAAATGTGCTACCATGGCTTGCGGCATCTCCAGACTTGTCTTCCATCGAGTACATCTGGGACATCATTGGTTGGCAATTGTAAAGGTGGCAGGGGTGGACTTGCCATACACCCTACAGGGAAATTTCCCAGTGGGCCAATGCCCAGGGAGCAGCACAAACCCTCCTCATGGCTGCCGGTCGGGTACGTAATGATGCTCTCAGCATTAGGGTCCATTCACACGTCCGCAATTTCGCTCCGCATTTTGCGGAACGGAATTGCGGACCCATTCATTTCTATGGGGCAGCACGATGATTTTCCGATCCCGAAAAAAATAGAACATGTCCTATTCTTGTCCGCAATTGCGGACAAGAAAAGGCATTTTCTATGAGAATGCCGGCGATGTGCGGTCCACAAAATGCGGAACGCACATTGCCGATGTCCGTGTTTTGCGGATCCACGTGTCCGTGTTTTTTTTTCCCAGAGCCACTTTAATTTCCCAGTCCTTCCCTGAAAGGTGGTTTTACACGGCCTGATATCTGGGCCGATTATTGGGAACAAATGTTCCTACAAACTCTCGTTCCCGATAATCTGCTTGTCTAAAGGTGCCGCAGATCATCCGATGAACAAGTGGATCACTCGTTCATTGGGTGAAATGATTGGAGGGGACACCTCAATCATAATGTCCGGGCAGCAGATCATGCTGTCTAAACAGCACTCTGCTGCCCAGGAGCAATGATTTTGTATGGGGACGAGTGATAGCAGCAGCCATCACTAGCCCTTATACTGTGGAGGTGATTGCTGCATGTAAATGCAGCTCTTCACCTCCACTTAACAAGCAGCAATACTGAATAAATCGAGATGTTTTAAATATTTTTTATCATTTGTATATCATTAGCATGCCTGTTGATTCTGTGATTTCCATAATTCCACTATTTTCACATTTTCCTTTTTGGTATTTCAATTTCAATGTTGAGAAGTATATATTTAGTAGCTTATCTACCATGGAGGCAGACCGTGCAGCTGCTATGGGGGAAGAAGGTTCACAGCACTAAACTCCTTCTCTTCCTGACATAAATCCAATACATTTTCCTTCAGCCAACATTAGGGGTAGCTCAGCGCAAAGAGATGTTTACAGCTGCCATTGCATTCAGTGGTAACTGCATACATTTCTATGCACTGAGCATGGGCCGCATCCTCTCCATTGAATGCTATGGGATTGTGCGCGTGGGCTTTTTCAGTAGTCCCATAGTAGTGAAAGGAGGGTGGCTGCTCATGTGCAGCTACTTTCCCCTTCAGTTCGTGGGCCCCTTCTGTCCTATTTGGATCACACAGCAATTGGGGACTGCGCAAGAAACTTTTGCTTTGCATACATAGGCCAGACAAGGTGACATTCCTAAGAGGTTGACCTGTGATTAATATTGTTATATTTCTGTTTTGCACTCCTTTAGAACGCGAGAAATGTTTACACGGCTTGGTTTGGAGGATTATAGTGCCGTGCATTTGCAGGTTATTGGTGCTGAAGATGTGTATGGGCCACATACCAGAGGCAAAGATGTGCGTATTTCCAATTGTTTTGCTTGTGTGCATAAGTATACAGGTGAAACTCGAAAAATGAGAATATCGTGCAAAAGTCCATTTATTTCAGTAATGCAGCTTAAAATAAGAATTTTGTGAAAAGGTTCAATATTCTAGTCTCAAAGTGTCACACTCTAGTCAGCTAATTAATCCATACCCCCTGAGCAAAGGGTATCTCAAAATTGTGACTTTGGGGTTTCATAAGCGGTAAGCCATAATCATCCAAATTATAACAAATAAAGGCTTGAAATATCCCGCTTTGCATGTAATGAGTCTATCGCATATGTTAGTTTCACCTTTGAAGTTGTATTACTGAAATAAATGAACTTTGCACTATGTTCAAATTTTTCGCGTTTCACCTGTATAAGATATAGTAAAATTTCTTCAGTCTGCCATTAACAGGTCTTCATTGATGTCAGGTTATCAAGTTTTTGGGATCAATGCACTTGAAAGAGTATATTCATTATTTGTAAGCCCCATGAACCTCTATGAAGGCAAGCAAAGTAAAATGCTAAAATAGCATACGCTGCTATCATTTTGATCATTGTGTTACTATCATTTCAGTCTTATTTATTTCCAGTTTTGTGGGTTTGCAGATTATTTTATAATCCTTAGTCAGGAACAAAGAAGCTGAATATTATTTTATGCACCGCTATAGCACTGACATATTCCGCAGCGCTTTATAGACATTAGCATCACTCTGACCCCAATGGGGCTCACAATCTAAATTTCCTATCAGTGTGGGAGGAAAATGGAATACCCGTAGGTAACCCATGGGAAGAACATACAAGCTCCATGCAGATGTTGTCCTTGGTCAGATATAAATGAAGGACCCAAGTGATATCGCGCATGGCCACAGAGTTTGTATGCAGCCATAGGGTTTATGTGGACAGCATATGATAGTAAACAGGCACTCTGATTGCCAGCGGTAAACCGTAAACTTCTCGGAAAGTTACAAATAACGCAGACAATGCCCAGAGAGCGCAGGATGAAGGTAGTAGCAGATTCCCTTTAGTGCAAGTGATTTCATAAATCACAATTTGCATGATTTGTAGCAAATGTAAGTGCTTTTCTAAACATTTTCTACTGCAGAACTGTGGGTAGAAAATATGTAGACTTTTACAGTAGCAGCAAAGTGGATGAGGAATCTCTTTTAGAAAATCTTCACAGCATACATGTGGAAATTGAGATTCAATGTGAATTTTAAGTCCAGAGCATGTCAATATATGCTGCACATATGGGCTGCAGAGTTCTCCATTTCACTCTAGGATGAAATTCGTGGCAAATGCAGAGCAAATTCCAAGTCAGAATCCACATATAGCTCATATGGCACGGATCTACATGTACATACATGTAATGTACTAGTTTGCCTGTTTTGTTAAAGGGGTATTCTCATCTGAGACAATGGGGGCATATTGCTATGATATGCCCCCATTGTCTGATAGGTGCCGGTCCCATCGCTCAGCGCGCATGACTGGCCACCGCTTCCATTCACTTCTATGGGCCCAAGGGAAATAGCCAGCTTGGCTATTTTCAGCGGCCCCATAGAAATGAATGGAGGGCGGCTGCGCATGCACAGTGCACCCTCCACCACTTTCGGGGCTCTGTTTAGGATTTATCAGACAATGGGGGCATATCCTAGTGATATGCCCCCATTGTCTCAGATGAGACAACCCCTTAAAGCCTCATTCGCACGTCAGTGATTTGCATCAGTCATTGTGAGCCAAAACCAGGATTGGAGCCGCTACAGACATAAGGTACCGTATTTTTCGCCCCATAAGACGTACTTTCCCCCCCCCAAAAGTGGGGTAAAAGTGCCCCTGCGTCTTATGTGGCGAATGCTGGCAATTTACATCGCAGTCTGCGATGCTGCAGCATCGCAGACTGCGATGTATTAGTGAGGAGGGAGGAGGGTCTGTAGTAGGCGGGGAGAGCGGCGCGCAGTGCAGGCACTGTACTCTGGCCCACCGCTCAGTATGTACTGTATTATACCTAGTGTTAATCATAATATCTAAACTGCGCTCCCCTGCTCCCCATCTGTACCGTACTTACTGGTACACATGTCACACTCAGTCTCCTGTAGTAAGCGCTAGCAGGCAGGCCGGGCTGCAGGCTGCCGTAACTCACTGAGGTCACGTGCCTGCTCCGCCTGCTTCATTCATAAAGTAGGCGGAGCAGGCACGTGACCTCAGTGAGTTACGGCCGCCTGCAGCCCGGCCTGCCTGCTAGCGCTTACTACAGGAGACGGAGTGTGACATGTGTACCGGTAAGTACGGTACAGATGGGGAGCAGGGGAGCGCAGTTTAGATATTATGATTAACACTAGGTATAATACAGTACATACTGAGCGGTGGGCGAGAGTACAGTGCCTGCACTGCCCGCCGCTCTCCCCGCCTACTACAGCCCCTCCTTAGGGATCTATGGATGGGATACTGATTGGGGGGGGGGGGGATCTGTGGATGGCCTTATGATGGGGGGGATCTGTGGATGGCATTATGATGGTGGGGGGGATCTGTGGATGGCATTATGATGGTGGGGGGGGGGGATCTGTGGATGGCATTATGATGGTGGGGGGGATCTGTGGATGGCATTATGATGGTGGGGGGGATCTGTGGATGGCATTATGATGGGGGGATCTGTGGATGGGACTGTTATGGGGGGATCTGTGGATGACACATATAGCAGTGTCATCCACAGATCCACTATCCCATAACAGTGCCATCCACAGATCCCCCCCCACCATCATAATGCCATCCACAGATCCCCCCCCCCCCACCATCATAATGCCATCCACAGATACCCCCCCCCCACCATCATAATGCCATCCACAGATCCCCCCCCACCATCATAATGCCATCCACAGGTCCCCCCCCCCCCCCACCATCATAATGCCATCCACAGATCCCCCCCCCCCCCCACCATCATAATGCCATCCACAGATCCCCCCCCCCCATCATAATGCCATCCACAGATCCCCCCCATCATAATGCCATCCACAGATCCCCCCCCCACCATCATAATGCCATCCACAGATCCCCCCCCCCCATCATAATGCCATCCACAGATCCCCCCCCCCCATCATAATGCCATCCACAGATCCCCCCCATCATAATGCCATCCACAAATCCCCCACCCCATAACAGTGCATCATCCACAGATCCCCCATAATAGTGTCATGCACAGACCGCCATTAGTTCAAACCCACCAAAAGCACACCTTTTTGGTTTAAAAATATTTTTTTTCTTATTTTCCTCCTCAAAAACCTAGGTGCGTCTTATGGGGTGAAAAATACGGTATAAGGGAAAGATCTGCACCTGTTGTTGTGTTTACAGTCGCACTTGGTTTTGGCTCACAATCACTGATGGAAATCACTGACTGTGTGAATGAGGCATTAGACAGCTCGTTCAATGATATTTATTTGGAATGCTTTATTGGTAATTCATCCTGAACTGTAATTTTACGTGTGGGAAAGCTTTTTATAAAATGCTTCCCAGGGGACATTAGTACTAGTTTTAGTGGATTTCACTCATCTTTGTTGCAGTAAATTTTACTTAATTGTATTCTTTACTTTGTAAATGACATGCTATTGTCCAGCACTTATTAACAGAAAATATATATGAAGACTTTCATAGGAACTTTGAATGTGTCATTCTATTTCATATAAGTGATTACATTTTTGTATTTCAATAATTGTCACCTATACTGCTATTTTACTGGTTTTTACAGTTAACCAATACACGCATGTGTAGATATATTGATGAACTTAGCCATTTAAGGGGTTGTCCCATGAGAAATATTCTTCATTTTTCAAACCAGCACCTGGATCTGAATTCTTTTGTAACTGCATGTAATTAAAAATATAGCATAGCCACTGAGTTATTAAATAAACTGTATCTGTATAGCCCCACCTGCTGTTTTGTTTTATTTCTTATTTCTTTGTCCTGCTCACTGAGAGAGGCCGCACATGCTCAGTTTCATCCTTTGACTGCCTGCTGAGCTGTGATAGGCAGAGCATGAACACGCCCCCCCAAGCTACAGTAGAAAACACACTCCCCTTAAGCTAACAGCTTAATATAAATGTAGCAGATCAATGAATGGGGAGATCCCTGGATCCATGTGAGGTACAGGGCTGGTTCTAGCTCTGTTGGAAAGAGATTGTCATGTACTATATAATGTTTGATTTGTAATTTTTATTTAGTCATGGGATAACCCCTTTAAATAAGGCTGAAGATTCACAGAGATTTTGGTGTATTTTTCAATAGAAAGTTGCAACCTCACAATTTACACTTACGGTACTATAGCGGATATTGGTTGCATAATAATTGCATGAATTTGGGTATGGTCGGATTTATTGTGAGAATCACATGCAAAGGAAACATTTTGGTTGTGGTTTTCCTGCAGTGGAAAGTCACCATGGAGCCCTAGCCTAGTGTTATCCTCCTTATTATGATATATAGTACTTAACTATGATATATAGTACTGTGCAAATGTTTAGGCAGGTAAGGAAACATGTTTTAAAGAATGAATGTTTTCAAAATTAAAAGTGTTAATAGTTAATTTTTAATCAATAGTTTAATTTTAACAAAATGCTACTAAGTGAACAAAAGAGAAATCTAAATCATATCAATATTTGCTGTGACCCTTGCCTACAAAACAGCATCAGTTCTTCTAGGTACACTTGCACAAAGTCAGGGATTTTGTAGGATTATAGTCAGGTGTATGCTTAAAGTACTTTCACACTTGCGTTGTTGGATTCCGGCAGGCAGTTTTGTCGCCGGCAATCAGTATGCAAACGGATACCATTTGTAGACTGATCCGGATGCGGATCCGTCTCACAAATGCATTGCAATACCGGATCCGTCTCTCCGGTTGTCATCCGGAAAAAACGGATCCAGTATTTATCTTTCACATTTTTAAAGGTCTGCACATCCCTTTTTCCGGAACCCTTGGGGCCGGATCCGGCATTAATGCATTTCAATGGAAAATAATGCCGGATCCGGCATTCCGGCAAGTGTTCCGGAATTGTGGACGGAGAAAATACTGCAGCATGCTGCGGTATTTTCTCAGTCGAAAAACTGTACAGTGACTGAACTGAAGAGATCCTGATGCATCCTGAACGGATTGCTGTCCATTCAGAATGCATTAGGATAAAACCGATCAGTTTTTTTCCGGTATTGATCCCCTAGGACGGAACTCAATACCGGAAAAGTTTAACGCAAGTGTGAAAGTACCCTTAACCAGTTATACCAAACGTGATAATGATCTTCATTTTCAGATGTAGGTTGAAACACAGTCAGTAACTGAAACAGAAACAGCTGTGTAGGAGGCCAAAAACTGGGTGAGAAACAGCCAAACTCTGGTACCAAGGTGAGTTTGTGAGAGTTTCATGTCACAGGTCATACACGATGGCAAGACTGAGCACAGCTAATAATAACAACACACAAGTTATATTGCATCACAAGGTCCCTCGAAGACAAAGATTTCAAAGTTAACTGGAATTTCAAGATGTGCTGCTCAAGCTCTTTTGAAGAAGCACCAAGAAACGGGCAATGTAGAGTACCGTAGACACAGTGGTTGGCCAAGGAAACGTAGTGCAGCAGATGAAAGATACATCATGCTCACTTCCCTTCAAAATACGACGATATCCAGTAGTGACATCAGCTCAGAACTGGTCGAAACCAGTACACCTCTCTGCTGCTCTGAGAAGTCTGGTCAGAAGGGGTTTTGTGGAATAAATTTAGCCAAAAAGCCATAGCTTTGACGTGGAAACAAGACCAGCATAATAACTGGGGTGCAGAAAATTGGCCACGATACATGTCACGCAACCAGGTGCTCTAAAGTGATGAGTCAAAATTTTAAGGCTATGGCAACATGGTGACCCTGGTCACGTGACATTTGGTAGCAGCCAGGACAGCAGAGTAGCGGTGATCCTATAGAAATGTATGGGATCACTGTGTGAGTTGCAAAAAATCCAGCTGGATTTTTGTGATTCCCTCAGCGATCCCATTCATTTCTGTGGAATCACCACTACTCTGCTATCCTGTCCGCGACTCATGTCACGCAACCAGTGTCATCATGTAGCCGTACCCTAAAAGAACTATGTGCAAGTGTACCTAGAAGAATTGATGCTGTTTCAAAGGCAAAGGGTGGTCACACCAAATATTTATTTTGATTTAGGGCATGTTCGCATTTGCATTGGAGGCTCTGTTAGGGGCCTCCATCATAGATTTCATCAAAAACAGAGGAGATAAAAGTCCTGCTGAAAAAGCGTTCTTCCGGACAGAAACTAAATGGATCCCATTATAGTCAATGGCATCTCTTTGGCTCCGTTTGTGTCAGTTACGGTATGTGCTGAATCCAGCACTTACTTTATTTTTGTTGTTCTACTCCTATAACAGGACAGAACAACGGAAATAAATAATAGTGGAGTAAAAGGGCATTTAGATGTCTAATTGTCTTTTGTTCATTGACTTTGCATTTTGGTTATTGATCAAAATAAACTATTAACACTTCTATTTTTTAAAGCATTTTTAGAGCTCGTTCACATCTGCATTGGGAGCTACGTTTGAGACTTTTGTTACAGATTCTGTCAAACAGACTAGACAAAGTCCTGCGTGCAGGTCTTTTTTGTCCAGTAAAACAGAATCACAGAAGGAAACTGAATGGGTTCCATTCTAGTCAGTGGAGTTATTTTAGCTCAGTTCGTCACATTTATTTGACAGATTTAGCACTTCCATTATTTTCTCTATCGGAACAGGACAATGGAAATTTAAGAATGTTGGTGTGAAAGATCCCTTACTTTGCAGCATTTTCCACACCTGCCCAAAACAGTGCTGTATTTTACACAGAACATGAAATGTGTAATATTTGAAACTCCATTTTAGTGATTTTATTAAAATACCTCATATTTCAGCTTGTTCGAGAAGCAGTCATTTGGCTTGGTGTTCAACATAAACAGAAAAAAGCTCTAGAAATCTTTGCAAGGGAGATTGCACCTGCAGGCACTGGAATGGGTAAGTTTCTTTGTACTGTCTCTGTTATTATATTGACAGATGAAAAGTGAATAGACAGTGCACCGACTGAACTGTGTTGAGGGTGTCCATATATTTAGTGGTTTGAACTATGCAGTAAAGGTGCATTTACACTGCCCGAGAATGATCATTCACGACAATTTGGCCATGTAATTGTGCCACCGATCCTGTCATTCATGCAGGCACCTCCGATCATGGCTCCTGGGCAGTAGATCATGTGGTCTAAACTGTGATCTGCTGCTTAGAAACTATGATTCTGTATGAGGATGGGGGATCACAATAGCGATCCGTCATCCTCATACAGTGAAGGAGATCTCCTCCAGGCTCTCCTTCACTGAGCAATTGGCCAACTGTCAGGAAGGAACGCTAGCGGGGCATACAGTCTCTACATAGACCATTAGAAGGTGTTTGCATGACCTTGGGCTATAAGCTAGATTCCTAACTACAGGTGTTTCATTGACTTCACACCACTGCTTTTAAAGGCTATGTACACCTTTTGAGGGCATTTTTTTTAAATTATTGCATTGTACTCATTTTTAGCTAAATATAATTTTTTTTAATTGGTCTTTGTTAAATATATGGAGCCGTTTTTTCTGTATAGAGCTGAGATGCTGTAGTAGCACCCTTTTGGATTTTCAGTCTTTTCCGTCAGACCAGGAGCACACAGATTCTTTATTTCTGCTCTCTGACCTACTGATCACTCATTATAGCTCAGTTCTTATCTTACTGATAAGAATGTGGCATAAATAAGTGTTTATGGTCTCCCAGTAGTTTAGAGAGAAGGTTTATTAGAGCACAAAGGGAAAGTACCAGTCACACAACTAGAAAAACAGTTAACCCTTTGTGACAAAACAGCTCAATATTTTTAATAAAGGCCAACTGAAAAAATGATTTGATGCAATAATAAAAAAAATGTTTCTGAAGGTGTACATAGCCTTTACAGGCTATTATGGGCTACAGGAAGACATCTTTGGAAGCTGGAAAGGAGTTATATCCCTTTTCAGTGATGAGTCTTGCTTTTGTCTTGGACCCAATGACAGTTGGAAATTGGTTTGGAGACCACGTGGGCAACACCATGAAGAGGTCTACACAAGGGAACGTCACACTGGTCCTACTATGGTGTGAGGTGGCATAATGCATGGTAGCCAGACCCCTCTAGTCATTTCAGGCACACTAACTGCTCGGCGTTACATTGATTTGGTTATGTCCCAGGAGCCATTTTTCAGCAGTACAGTGCCAGACTGCATGTTGCTTGTGCTATAGTGAGCAGCCTGCATTGCCTAAATAAGCTACCATGGTCTGTAGCATCTCCAGACTAGTCTCCCATCGTGCACATCTTGGACATCATTGGTTAGAAATTGCAATGGCAGCTGCCAGAAGCATATCTTGAAATTTATGCATTTCTACACATGGCGCTCATACTCGCCATTATTTATCATTTGCATTTCATCAACAGGTCTATTAAGCCTGATTTCCATAATTCCATGACTTATTCTTCTTGTCCAATTGCAATGTTAAGAAGTGTATATACCAACAGGAGATTATGTTTTGGAAATAAAGAGAATCATTATGCATAAGCCGAAATGTGAAGTTCCCCACATACAGTATAGAGTGCTCATGAAAGCCATATATGTACAATGTGCCATAAAATTAATGCCCATGGACCATATGTTAACATGTATTTATCCATAATAACATAATGCTAGGGTGCCCCCATTTAGCTGGTTTCACTTCTTTTGTATGTTTTATTTTTTTAAGTTCATTACAGATTCAGCGATTATTTTTAAGTATAATTAACAGCAATATTTTGGAATTTGACCTTCAAGTATGCTTGAACTGGGCTGTAAAGATACCAAGATGGCTGTGTTATTGTATTTAGAGCTATATTTATACAAGAGAGTTCAATCAATGGTCAAATGCTCTAAATGAACACAACAAATGTCACTGTCATTTCTCATTTACAGAAAGTCATTCTCATGATTTCAGTAAATCTGGCACAGAAATCCTACCAAGCATGTGGTCTGTGATTAAATGCAGAGTTTGCAATATTCAGTATTTTTTCTTCATTTCTTTTTTGTAATCACACATTTTCATCAAATTTCAGTAGTTAAAGTGGTTATAGATATTAGACTAAAATGTATTAAAGTAGACCATTTCAACTATATGAAAACGTTTGACAAGTGAAATTTATCAAGGAACAATTGTTTTAGCCGACAAATGACATGAATGTCATCTGTTTTTGAATTTTTTCACCTGAAAGTCAGATCGTTCCTCCACGATCTTTCTTTAAAAGAAGGTCCTCAGAAAGAACCTTTCACCTGGTGTGATGGAAGGTCAAAATGTTTAACGATGCACACACTCGCTGATTGCTAAAACGAATGAAGAGGCGAAAGCTTAGGTGAGCATTGTGCCCCTCCAGGCCCTCCCCAGAGAGCTATGCAATGGGTGTATGCACACACAGACTTTCCAGGAGCCAGTATACGAGGGTGAGTCCAAAATTATCCATACTTTGGGTGTAGAATTTAATCAACTTTCAGAAAAGAAAAATAAATTTTTCGACATAATCTTTTTTACATTTTATGTTGCAGCCTTGTGCTAAAATAAAAAAAAGTTTTCCCCTCATCAATCTGAACTCAAAACCGCATAATGAGAAAGTGAAAACAGAATTTTAGAAATTTAGCAGAATTATTAAAAAAGGAAAACTAAAATTTCGCATTAACATAAGTTTTCAAGTTTTCTTAATCATCTTTGGGATGTTTGTACACCTTGTTTGGAATACACCTGTGGTTAATTCAGTTGATTAGACATTTGAAAAGACATTCTCTTGTTTAGAAAAGGTCTTACATTAGGAGGAAAGAACTGTCTGTAGTGCTCAGAGACAGGATTGTGTGGAGGCCCAGATCTGGAGAAGGGTAGAAAAAAATTCTTCCGCATTGAAAGTTCCCAAGAACACAGTGGCCCCCATAATTCATAAATGGAAGAAGTCTGGAACAACCAGGACTGTTCTTAGAGCTGTTATCAGCAAACTACAGTAGGTAATCGTGGGAAAAAGGCCTTGGTAAGAGAGGTGACGAAGAACCCACTCTAGATGAGCTTCAAAGATCCTGTGTGCAGATGGGAGAAACTCCAGAAGGTCAACTATCTCAGCAGCACTCCACCAATCTGGTCTTTATGGCATGGTGGCCAGAAAGAAGCCTCTCCTCAGTAGAAGACTCATGAAAGCCTGTCTAGAGTTTGCAAAAATGCACATAAAGGTCTATCAGACTGTGAAGGCAAGATTTATCTTTTTGGCCTCAACTGTGTCATGTCTGGATAAAACCAGGGACTGCTCATCATCTTGCCATTACCATCCCTACAGTGAAGCAAAGTGGTGGAAACATTGTGCTGTGGGCGTGTTTTCAGTGGCTTGGACAGGGAGACTGGTCATTGTTAAGGGGAAGATGACTGGAGCAAAGTACAGATACATTCTCAAAGGGGTTCTCCAGGAATTAAGAAAATGAAAATACGTACATATTACTTTATTCTAATTATATTCCCAAATACCTTTCATTAGATATAATGGATTGTTTTGTTTAGGGAGCAAAGATTAGGAGAAACAAAATGGCCGCTGTCCTATTAGTACACACAAAACCTGTCCTAATCACACAGCAGGACAAGTTACTTCACAGCACTGAGGTAAAGAGCTGCCTCATCCTCCTCTCCTACTTGTCAGGGATTATGATCCTGAATACAGTTTAATATGATATTTAGCTGAATCTTTGTGGGAATAGAGATCATGAGGAAACATGAAGTACAGACAGGACAGACTGTGGTAATGGAGACTGCATACAAGTGCTGCTGCTCATTAGTCACATCTGCTCATGAACTCAATTCCTACAGAGATTCAGCTAAAGATTCTATCAGCTGTATTCAGGATCATAATCCCTGACAAGCAGAGAGGAGGGTGATGCAGCTCTTTACCTCAGTGTTGTGAAGTAACTTGTCCTGCTGTGTGATTAGGACAGGTTTTGTGTGTACTAATAGGATGGAAGCCATTTTGCTTCTCCTAATGATTGCTCCTTAGACATAACAAGCCATTATAACTAATGAACTGTATTTGGGAATATATTTATAATTATGCAATATTTAAAGGGAACCTGTCATCAACTTTATGCTGCCCATACTAATGGCAGAATAAAGTAGAAACAGGCGAGTTGATTTCAGCGGTCGGTCATTTATAAGTTAAAAGTAAGTGGTTGCCGAGAACCAACATCACAATTATTGCAGACTGGGCCTGGAAAAGAGTCACGGCCACCTGAGAAGAGTCCTGGTTATTCATGAATTCTTGCTCACCCTGCCAACCTGCTGATGACTGACAGTCTTTTACCTAGTTTTCTCCCTTTCTCTCTAGGAGACAACTGCCAATCATCAGCAGATGGGTGAGAGAGCAGGAGATTAGGAATAACCAGGACTCTTCTCAGGTAGATTTGACTCTTTTCAAGGCCTGGGCTGGAATGATTATGATGCTGGTTCTCAGCAACCACTTACTTTTAGCTCATGAGTGACACACTGTTGATATGAGCATTTCTGTCACTAATTTATGCTGCCCTCAGTGAGGTCAGCATAAAGTTGATGACAGTTTCCCTTTAAGTATTTTCATTTTCTTAATTCCCGGAGAACCCCTTTAATGAAATTTTGATCCAGAGTGCTCTGGACCTCAGAATGGGCTGAAGGTTCAACTTCCAACAAGACACTGACCCTAAGCACACAGTCAAGACAGCACAGGAGTGGCTTACGGACAACTCTGTGAATGTCCTTGAGTGGTCCAGCCAGAGCCCTGACCTGAATCGCAATTGAACATCTCTGGAGAGACCTGAAAATGGCTTTCCACTGATGGTCACCATCCAACCTGATAGAGCTTGAGTGTGTCTGCAAGAAGAATGGCAGAAAAACCCCAAATCCAGGTGTATGGATATCATAGCCAAGAAGACTGGAGGCTGTAATCGCTGACAAAGGAGCTTCAACTGAGAGAGGTTCTGAATACTTATGTCAATGCAAGATTGTAGTGTTTTCCTTTTCAATAATTTAGCAAAGATTTCTAAAATTTTGTTTTCACTTTCTCATTATGGGATATCAAGTGAAGTAAGATGGGGAAAAACTTAATTTTTTTTTTACATCTAAGCACCTCTGCCTCTTTTCTTTGGAATTTGACGGGATCACAGCCCCAAGACCCTCAGCATTCAATATGTACCATACCCTTCTCATAGAAAAGCATACAAAATAAGTGAATAATTTCTCTAAAATGGCGGTTTCATAGTTGTATCGTCCAGCTGTATATTTTTATTATTTTTGCAATAAAAAGTCAAAAGTCTTAGAGAATTATAACAAGATTGTTTTGCATGGAAATTGGTTGAATAGCTTACTTTTGGTAAAGAGATTGTAGAGAGAGCATCTGCATGCATTCACAGTATATATATGCAAGTGACCTGTAATTCACATTGGTCTGACCTCCATTTGACTCCTCAATGGCAGCTGGTTAGTGTATTGAGATTTCAAAGTGCTTCTGTATGTATAAATATTAGGACTGATAAGAAGTACATAGCAAGTTGAAGACGCGTTGCAAAAGAAGTCATAAGTTTAACGGTTTGACCTGCTCCCTGTTTGACCCTACTCATACAGATAATAGCTGACAATGTCAAGACTTTTCCTAGCCAACAAGGGCAATGGCTTGGTGACAGTGTATTTCCCTATGCACGCCATCAAAAACAAGACTGTTAACTAAAAGATATATGAATCCATTATGACTTGAGACACTCATTTTCCCACAGTTTAACATTATTATACATTGCTAGGAAGAACCACAACTTTATTAAGCAATTTATATGCTCTGCATACCAGTAGAGGTATATTGTAGGATTAAAAGGGTTTTCCCGAGATTATATTGATGACCTATTCCGAGGATGGGGGTCCGACACTGGGGCCCCCCGAGGATCAGCTGTTTGAGAAGGCACTGGCACTCCTGTGAGTGCCGCAGCCTTCTCAGAGCTTACCAAGCACAGCTCCGTACATTGTATAGTGGTTGTGCTTGGTTTTGCAGCTCAGCCCCATTCACTTCAATGGGGCTGAGCTGTGCCTAGGCCAATTGACAGATGAACGGGTCATCACTTGGTCTAGGGAAAGCAGTGAGAAGGCAGCGGCACTACTGCCAGCGCTGCTATCTTCTCGAACAGCTGATCGGCAGGTGTCCCGGGTGTCGTACCCCCACCGATCACACACTGATGACCTATCCTAAGGATAGGTCATCATTATTAACATCTTGGAAAACCCTTTAACTGTATTAAAATTGGTCTACATTTGCTAATTTGTCTAGAAATGTATTTCAATGCCCCATTTTACTTTCATTCCTGGATATATTTCGTATGTATATATATTTCGGATGTATGTCTCCAAGGGGGGCGGATGCACTTGCCGAATCCTTTCACTTCTTTGTCTTTTTTCACTCCACATCATTTACTTGAACAGTGTTTTTCACCTGTAGCAAGAGATTACAAACAGCATTCAGACCTAAAATTTCATCCCATATCCTATCTATACAGTCCATCAACTGGACTATTATAAGTTTTGCATACTTTGTAATATGTTAGATAATAACTCAGTCCCCAAGCTCAGACTAGAAGGGATGCTTGAGGTTCCTATAAGCTAAAACTGCTCAAACACTCCTACTGAACTTGAGACGCAGGTAACGTTTTCAGCCATGGGACATCTATGCAAACATCAACCGAAATTACATATTCAGTTTTAGATAGGATTTCCAGTTGTCTGAGATTAAAGAAAAGTTCTGACTTCAGATGAGTAGAGCTGAGCTGCAATAGTAGACACAGGTTGTGAAGAAAAGTGGCACTATTTTTGAAAAAAGCAGATCCTGTTTTTATCTTTTGTAGACAACTCCTTTAAACTGAACTGCCAAATCTTCCAGAGTGTCATATCAGTCACTATTGGTTGTCCATGAGCTTGATCTTGCGGATCTTACCTGTCAGAAGATCAGCGCTTTAGTTTAATATCCCCAATTGTGTTAGTTGTTTTGTTTGAATTTTTTTAACAGATAATGAAATGTTTAGATAAAATCACCATTATCATTATTATATATCATTATCAATTATAGAAAGCACAGACAGCACATTATGGCTTCCCGTCTTTAAAAAATAGTTTTTTTGCTAAATGTCATGTTTTTTTACTTGTATCATAGCTCCAGGTCTCACTGCTGTTGTTGGTGGACGCCCTCGAGTGTGAGTGTTGTTAACTTTCTGCACTGAACTGTATTAGTGGTTTATTAGTGATTATTTCTGTTCTTATAGAAAGGGAATCCCATACAGGCGGTAGAATAGAGAACAAAATACCATAGCATGTGCTGAACAAAGCTGTTAAGGAAACTACAAGACGGTTGTCTGTTTTGGTAAACCCAATCTAGTTTTCCGGATCCCCACAGAGTAAAGTACATTGAAGAGTTCATGCTGCTGTTTGATATAACACAGAGCCCATACTTAGCTAGTGAAAAGGGATCCCAATAGCCTTAAAGGGGTTTTCCCACAAAGGACACTTCTCACCTTTTCACAGGATAGATGATAAATGTCTGATTGGTGGAACACTCTCCCCCCCCCCACCCCCCTTCCCCCATGATCACTAGAATGGAGATCCTGAGCACCTGTTTCTCCTTATTGCATGGCTGCAGTGAGGAGAAGTTTGAATAGAGCATTTGTCATCAGTGATGGCCAGTTCGCATTGTTCGCCCGCGGGCTGCCATCTTTTTTCACAAGTCCGGCGATGCACAGGTAAGTCCTTACCTGTGCCTGTGCGTGAGCCGGTCTGAAAACGTGCGGTCAGCGGGAGCAGGTAGTTCCGAGAACAGCCACCGGGGGCCTTCATCGGGCTGTTCTCGGAACTGCCTGCTCCCGGTGACCGCATTTGTTTTCAGACCGGCTCGCGGCACAGGCACAGGTAAGGGCTTACCTGTGCCTGGCCGGACTTGTGAAAAAAGATGGCAGCCCGCATATGTTCGCGGGTGAACAATTCGAACTGGCCATCACTGTTTGTCATCACTATACTACCGCCCCATTCAATGAGACAGACAGCACCAACTTTAATAGTACTAACCAAAACTCAATTACCTGTATCTGTACTTGGACACTGAACTTATATTACACCTGCAGATCTTCAAGGTGATTATAATCGCCTTCTCTGTAGCAGTGGAGACCACTGCTATTACATGCATCGCTCTCCTCCACAGTATGGGGAGGAGAGATCACTTGTGCCATTGCTCATCCTAGGGCTGCAGTAAACGATTATTTTAGAAATCGAGTATTCTATTGATTATTTTTACGATTAATCGAGTACTCTAATAAGAAAAACCTTCTTAAAATAGCATATTGCTTTATAAAAACCAATATTTTTATTTCTTTCAATGGTATAGCAAATAATTGCACACACATAAGGCTTCTTTCACAGCTGCAATATACATTTTGTCAGAGGAACAGCCAGCCAGAATGTACCATATTGGGTATAGCTGCAGGATACTGCCGGCTGCTGCAGCGATTGATTGTAATGGGGTCCGGCCTTGTTACAGCATTCAAGCTGGGGTTTTGCCGGACAAAAAAAACTAAACGTTTTGGACAATACCCAGCATGTATGCTGGAAAATGGCCAGATGGCCTTGGACCACATTATAGTCAATGAGAGCATATAGCTGGTTGTATCTGGCTATACTCAATATGGTATACTCCAGCAGGCTGTTCTTCTGCCAGAATGTGTATCTAAGGTTATGTTGTGAACTCCGGCAGTCTGTTCCGGTGGAGGAACAGACTGCCGGAGTTTACTGGCTGCATCTGTCATAGCTGGATACCCATTGGCTGTAATGGGGATCTGTCACGGGGTAGAGTCGCGGGCATAAAGATAGAGCGGAGGTGCACCCAGGGCCGGCCTTTGGGGTGTGCGGGCTGTGCGGCCGCACAGGGCGCCATAGCAAAAGGGGCGCTGGGCGGCCGACAGCTCGCAATGTAATATGCGGCAGGCGAGGCTGCACTTGTGTTCTCCCTCGGGGCGCCCCCTCCATCTCCCCCTCCCCTGTCTGACCTGCCTGCTGCCCCCGCCGCTGCCAATAAGAAAAGAGACAGGAGGAGGAGGGGAGGGGCTGTGGCCACTGCGCCACCAATGAAGATAACTGACCTGAAATACAAATACAGGAGGCGGGTGCCGGAATCAAATAGCCGGCACCCGACCTCTGTGACAGGGAGCTGCGATCAGCTGCAGTTGAGTTAACCCTTCAGGTGCGGTACCTGAGGGGTTAACTGCCGCTGATCGCAGCTCCCTGTCACAAAGGTTGGGTGCCGGCTATTTGATTCCGGCACCCGCCTCCTGTATTTGTATAAGAAACGTTGGTGGCACAGTGCGCCCCCCCCCCCCTAGTATAAGAAACGTTGGTGGCACAGTGCGCCCCCCCCCCCCCCCCCCCAACACCCCAGTATAAGAAACATTGGTGGCTCAGTGGGAAGTGCCAATGAAAATTAAAAAATTAACTCGCCTCCTCCAGTTGATCGCGTAGCTGCCGGTCTCCTGTTCTTTCTTCAGGACCTGTGGTGACGTCACTGAGCTCATCACATGATCCATTACCATGGTGATGGATCATGTGATGTATCATGTGATGAGCACAGTGATGTCACCACAGGTCCTTTGACAGGTAATGAAGAAAGAACAGAAGACGATCAATTGGAGGAGGTGAGTTAATTATTTTTTTATTTTTTAACCCTCATTGGTACTGCCCACTGCACCACCAATGTTTATTATACTGGGGTGTTGGGGGGGCGCACTGCACCACCAATGCTTATTATATTGAGGGGGGGCGCACTGCGCCACCAATGTTTATTATACTGGGGTGTTGGGGGGGCGCACTGCGCCACCAATGTTTATTATACTGGGGTGTTGGGGGGGCGCACTGCGCCACCAATGTTTATTATACTGGGGTGTTGGGGGGGCGCACTGCGCCACCAATGTTTATTATACTGGGGTGTTGGGGGGGCGCACTGCGCCACCAATGTTTATTATACTGGGGTGTTGGGGGGGGCGCACTGCGCCACCAATGTTTATTATACTGGGGTGTTGGGGGGGCGCACTGCGCCACCAATGTTTATTATACTGGGGTGTTGGGGGGGGCGCACTGCGCCACCAATGTTTATTATATTGGGGGGGCGCACTGCGCCAATGTTTATTATATTGGGGGGGCACACTGCGCACAACGACGGGTTAGGAAAATTTCACAGCAGAGTGCGCATGCGCTGGGAGCCTCGCCGGCGGTTAGGGTAGGGAAAAATTATGGGCCAGTGCACAGGTGCGGTGATCGGATGGATGTTCTCAGCTGGACACCGGCCGACACTGCGCATGCGCTGGGAGCCTCACCAGCGGTTAGGGTAGGGAAAAAGCACTGGCCCGTACGTAATTTTTCCCTTCCCTAACCGCTGGTGAGGCTCCCGGTGCATGCGCAGTGTCGGCCGGTGTCCAGCTGAGAACATCCATCCGATCACTGCGCCTGCGCACTGGCCCATAGTTTTTCCCTACCCTAACCGCTGGCGAGGCTCCTGGCGCATGCGCACTCTGCTGTGAAACTTCCCTAACCTGTCGTTGTGCGCCTGCGCGGCGCTGCACACCTCCTCACGTCATGTCCGGTGCGACCGGAAGTGACGAGGGTAGGGAAATCTCAAGAAGTAGGGAAGTATAACATTACACCGGCCTTTGGGGTGTGCGGGCTGGTAACTACTTGGTTGGATAGTCAGCCAGCCTATGCCATGATGCCCGCAACAAGCAGTGTTTTTTTTTTTGGGGGGGGGGGGGCGCCACAAGGTTAGCTCGCACAGGGCGCCTGAACACCTAAGGCCGGCCCTGGGTGCACCCCCTGAGCTGCCACCCGGTCCCCTGTCCCTGCCTACTTGCACCACCCGCCCTAGGTGACTGGGCGCACTTGGGCGACAGTCCCTGACCTGAGTAAGTGCAAGCAGAGAGATAGAGACATCAGGAAAGCGGACAGCCAATGAGAGGTAGCACTAGAGCGGACAGAGAGGTGGAACAAGCAAGGTACCACCAAAAACGGAAGGGCGAGGCGGGTCAACTAGCCGGGGTCAGTCCAGGAGGTCACATCAGTATAAGAGAAGAGGCAAAGACAAAATCCAAAAGCAAGCCAAGGTCAAAATCCGAGAGGTAGCGTCAAGGTTCAGGGAGCAGGCAGAAGAGGTGTCAGGAAGCAGAGGGTCAAATCCAAAGGTAAGCTAAATAACAATAATAATACACAGCCTAAGGGACCAAAATCACAGGCAACATGTAGCCAGCAGGTTGCCTGTATTTATAGTGGGGAGTGAGGGTCATGTGACGTGGCCAGCATCACATGACCGACAGACAAACAAGTCGAGCACCGAGTGATCAGCTCGGTGCTCAAGGCAGACCTAGGAGCAGGGAGCCTCCCAGCTAGCAAAGCCACCCTGGGAACGAGGCTGAACACAGATCCTCGCTCCCGAAGCTAAGCAGCAGGTCTGCGGCTGATGGGAGACCGAGTGCGCCTTCGGTGCCCTGTTACAGGATCCGGACAAAAAATGCTGCACACTCCACCGCCACTCTCTCTACTGCCAGCCACAATGCAGACCACTGCCACTCTCTCTACTGCCAGCCAAAATGCAGACCACTGCCACTCTCTCTACTGCCAGCCACAATGCAGACCACCGCCACTCTCTTTACTGCCAGCCACAATCCAGACCACCGCCACCAGTGTCACAATTTCAACCAAGACCAATGAACACCACTCATGTCCTGGCCTTCCCAAACAACATGGAGGGGTTCCCTTCCCCCTCAATGCCATGTACTGCCAGACCCCCTGCCACATAGACACCACTGGCCCTTCAGGATATACAAACTCTCCTCAGTAAGATTCTAGCCACACTCACAGGGGCAGCCCTCCTGAAACCACACTGCTCACACACAGACCAGTCGTCGCCTGTGCCCGCCACAAAGCAGTAAGGTGGTAAGCCCTTCCTTCCTCTGCACAGTTCGGTCACAAGGACCAGCACAGCGCACACATCCAGACACAGCACTTCCCCAACTCTACAATGAATTGTGAGCCCTCCACAGAACAGTAGAAGCACAGCACTGCCCTTGCGAACAACTACCGGGCCATGGGAACGACAGCCGTGAGAGTCCACACACCCAACGCCGTACACAGAACATATTACACTTACACTTGTTTTGTAACAGTGTTTACCGGAAGCTGCGACAATATACAGGCAGCCCACAGCTCTGCCCAGCTGCCTGGAGCGCTGCCCATCATCCGTTACCAGCCCAATAACCCTTTGCAAACATACGCCAATAGCAAAAGAGCTCTCATCTGCATTGCTCTTGCGCTAGAAGCGCTGTGATTGGCCCCTGGGAGTGGAGCTGATACTGTATGTGCGCTGATGTGTAGGGTGCCTAGTCGGGAGGCCACGGAGCGGTGAGTGACAAGCTTCACTTCACTCCCGCTCTCTGGTCACATGACAAAACCAAGTCTTGCATCAAGGATTTTTTGGTGTCGAATTACTCGATTCAATCGAGTAATCCTTTTGAGCCCTAGCTCATCCCTATACTGAATCACTGTTTTCAGGCAGCAGATCTTGACTAAACAGCACGATCTGCCACCGGCAAACGATTTTTAAACCTGCTTAAAGATTCCAATTACTCGATATATGAGTGTTTACTTCATCCGGTAATCGGCGCCAATATTACACTGCCAGATCTGCACAATTATGTGAACTGTGTAACATAAGCATAAACAAAAAGAAAACTCTATTTCCAGATCCCTTTACATAGGCCAACCAAGCAGGCAATTATCAGTAACGAACAGTTATAGGAGGTGCATTTACATGCAGCTATCATCTCCTTTGCATGGGTCTCTAACCACATTCATTGTTTTCAGGGCAGCAGATTACTCTTTACACATCACGGTCTGCTGCCCAGAAACGATGACTTAAATGATCACATCAGCGATGCTTTCACCTGATGAATTATGGTGGCACCTTTACACAGGGCAATTATTGGGAACCATTGTTCCTAGGAATGCATGTTCTGTCTCAATAATTGCCCCAATTGTCTGCCCATGTATAGAGGCCTTTAGGGTAATAATATAATTAACAAAAAAAAACGAAAATGTATAAATATTGTACTGGATTTGTGGACTACTAATATCCCTTCCTTTGCCGTCATAGGTCTCCGGTCCTGAAACCATTTTTCTTCCTCTATCCCAGGAAAAATGTGAATGTGAGTGTATTTGAGGATTTATTTCCTAATATTGAATGCAAATGCAATCCATAGAGCAGTGTTCCCCAACTGCTGCTAAACTAGTGACTATCAGGACATGATGGGAGTGGTACTTTTGCTACAGTTGGAGATCACTGCTGTAACAGGAGAACGAGCAACTTAATGTAAATAAATAACTCTAAGGCCTGGTTCACACTTGAGCGTATTTGATACGCGCGTTTTAGTCGGACGTTTTCGGGTAGTATTAAAGCGCGTTTTTGGAAATAGGAAACGTGCGTCATACGCACGTTCTTGCGATTGACAACAGAGGCGTCCAACGAAAAACAGAGGCGTTTATGTACAGAACGCACGACAATACGCCCCAAAGAAGCTCCTGTACTACTTTGGGCATAGGGCGTTTTACAGCGCGTTAGTACGCACTGTAAAACGCGCAGGTGAGAACCATGCCCATAGGGAAACATGGGTTTTCGCCTGTTGAGCGTTTTACAGCGCATAGGAACACGCTGTAAAACGCTCAGGTGTGAACCAGGCCTAAATGATTACTAACTACATGAGCAATTAGGTAGCCATTGTTCTCCATGTTCACTCCTCCATGCATGTCAAACATAGTTCAGTTTTTGCAAAATTTCCTTTAGATCCCCTATACGCACAAATTTGCTCACCAATAAAACGCCGTAGAAACTGCTTGTGTTATTTTCCATACTGCATGTGGTTTTCATGGCATTTTTTTTCCTAAACAACTGTGTGAACAACTTTTTATCCGAGACCCAAAAATGTCACCTAATTATTAAAAACGCCAGTAGCCAAAGAACACTTGTGTGTCCTGCTTTTCATATTTCCTATAGACTTTCAGGTAATATCTGGAGCTTGCATTTTACTATAGAAATGCCACTAAGAACCTCTGTGTGAACCCACTCTTACTGTTTCCATTTCCTCCACTTTTTTCCCACCAATTGCTGTTTTTCCAGGCCCAAAGCATTTCATGAGACTCCATTTTTCCTAAAGATAGTGAAACGCACCCCATCAGACATGGTTATGTTCATTTATGTCTGTGGTCAGAGTACCCCTTTAAAGGGGACCTGCCACTATGAAATGCAGCATGTTATAGAGCAGGAGGTGCTGCGCAGACTGATATACTGTATAGTTTTATAGAAACAGATTCAGTACATCCTATAATTTATTCATTTAAACCTCTGTTCATTCTATGCTGATGAGCCATGTGGGCGGTCCTACCCAGTGACTGAAACTTCTGTCCATTCTATGCTGATGAGCCATGTGGGCGGTCCTACCCAGTGACTGAAACTTCTGTCCATTCTATGCTGATGAGCCATGTGGGCAGTCCTACCCAGTGACTGAAACCTCTGTCCATTCTATGCTGAGGAGCCATGTGGGCGGTCCTGCCCAGTGACTGAAACCTCTGTCCATTCTATGCTGATGAGCCATGTGGGCGGTCCTACCCAGTGACTGAAACCTCTGTCCATTCTATGCTGAGGAGTCATATGGGCAGTCCTACCCAGTGACTGAAACCTCTGTCCATTCTATGCTGAGGAGTCATATGGGCAGTCCTACCCAGTGACTGAAACCTCTGTCCATTCTATGCTGAGGAGTCATATGGGCGGTCCTACCCAGTGACTGAAACCTCTGTCCATTCTATGCTGATGAGCCATGTGGGCGGTCCTACCCAGTGACTGAAACCTCTGTCCATTCTATGCTGATGAGCCATGTGGGCGGTCCTACCCAGTGACTGAAACCTCTGTTCATTCTATGCTGAGGAGTCATATGGGCGGTCCTACCCAGTGACTGAAACCTCTGTCCATTCTATGCTGATGAGCCATGTGGGCGGTCCTACCCAGTGACTAAAACCTCTGTCCATTCTATGCTGATGAGCCATGTGGGCGGTCCTACCCAGTGACTGAAACCTCTGTCCATTCTATGCTGAGGAGTCATATGGGCGGTCCTACCCAGTGACTGAAACCTCTGTCCATTCTATGCTGAGGAGTCATATGGGCGGTCCTACCCAGTGACTGAAACCTCTGTCCATTCTATGCTGATGAGCCATGTGGGCGGTCCTACCCAGTGACTGAAACCTCTGTCCAATCTATGCTGAGGAGTCATATGGGCGGTCCTACCCAGTGACTGAAACCTCTGTCCAATCTATGCTGAGGAGTCATATGGGCAGCGCTACAGAGGTTTAAATAAATAAATTACAAGTTATTACTCTATCTATTTTCATGAAACTATATATCAATCTGCTCAGCTCCTCCTGATCTATAACATGCTGCCTGCAGACTGCACTGCATTTCCATGTGACAGGTTCTCCTTTAAGAAATCTTAGATCTACATAATCTGTAATAGAAGGATCCAATTCACATGTTACGTCTTTATATGTCTTTCAGGTTGAAATTTTTATGGATGGAAAACATATAGAAGCGTTTGTGGATGATCACTCTTTCACTGTGGATGAATACATTTCTGCCGTCGAGCCTGTAACACCTGAGGTGCCTAAAGGTGTGTGGACATATAAAAATTTTATCAGATTAAAGGGGTTGGCCACTTTCTGGCTACTTTTGACCAATGTGTACGTAAGATGACTATATAACACTAATATAATCTTTGTTGATTTTCTGTGCCATTTGCTATATTTCTTGTCCCCTTGTTGAGCAAATCTTCACAGGAGACCTGTCCATAAGATGGCTGCTGATGGAGGGTCATGTGACTAGGCAAAAGTAACTCCAGACACATCAATCAGTCTTCCCCACTCACATACACCACATCTACAATCTGCACTTGCAATGTTGATAGTTTAGTTTAGGTGCAGTATATTTGAATGGAGGAGACAGTGATTTTCCTGGTCACATGACTCTCCATCAGCAGCCATATCAACATATGGAGTGGACCTCTGTGTCTTGGCCAACAAGGGAGAATACTTTCTGAAATATAGAAAATGGTGCAGAATATCTACAAAGGCTATATTAGTAAGTGCCATATAATCATCTAACAAACAAATTGATCAACAGTAGCCAGGAAGTGGGCAACCCCATTAAGTATAGGTTAAAGGAGTTGTCTCCTCATAGAAAATCCCTTTTAGAATGTGGGCCCCAGGCTGATCAACTGGGACTTGTTCCTGGAAAAAAAGTTTTTTTGCTGGGGCCGCTCAGGCAATTCTCCTGAAATGGGCCGCTGCTAAGGAAATGTATTACATGACGGCTATTCATATGAATTGCTGATTATGTAAAACAACCCATGCATTCAGATTCCAAAACAGATTACATGTCACTCAGGAACATGTCACCGCTGAGGCCAGTGAATGGACTGGATGTCATACTTTTGGTCTACAGGGGGCAGAGGAACAGGTGAGAAATGCATTACAGGACTTAAAGGGGTTATCCTGGAAAAGATAATGATGACTTCTCCTCAGGATAGGAAAGAAATAGGTTCAGGAGCAGCACAGCATACGGCTTGTGTAGAGCAGTGATGGAAATCATGCAGCAGCTGGGCAAGAGATCACAGATCCAATGCGATCCACAAGAATGCAGAAAAGATAGGCCACAGCAGCATGTCCAGCAATTTCTTCTTTATTGTCGAAAACTTCACAGCATAGCTAGAAGAAATTGCTGGACATGCTGCTGTGGCCTTCTATCTTATCCTCAGGATAGGTCATCACTATCACATCAATGGGGGGCTAAGTCCCGGTATCCCCAATGATCAATTGTTTCAGGGAGCCTCGTATTGTAGCTCAGCCTCTTGACTTGAATGAGGCAGAGCTGCAACTTGACTATGTGACCGATGTACAGTGATGTCACTGGTCTAGGAATAGGCGACGGAGCTTAAGACCTCTTCTAACAGCTGATCAGCGGGGGTCCCAGGTGTCGCACCCCCACAGATCTGATACTGATAACCTATCTTGAGGATAAGTTCTAAATATCTTTTCCTGGATAACCCCTTTACCTGATTTTAGACTGGGGGTTGTACAATACATTTATTGTAAGTTAATCCTTTAGATAGAGAATCAAACAGGCCCCCGTTCTCATGATCGTCGGGGACCCCAGACATTTATCCCCTGTGCTGTGGATAGTGGATACGTTCTTGTAATGGGACAACTTCTTTATCAGACATCACTGAATACCAGTAATACTATATGCCCTCTTATATTCCTGCAGACTTACCAAGTGGCCCTTATACATATCGTTTAGAGGACCTGGCTTACACTAGAAGTGGCGACAAAGGAAACATTGCCAACATAGGTAATTATATTTTTACTACAAAACTAAAATAATCTGGCACATTTCTGACCATGCAGACTATAGTCTAATTCTTGAGATTTTATTGGATGTTAATTTACTAAAGCTTTCTAGTTAATCTCTAATTTATCTCCAGCCTCACCAAACAAAAAATAGCTGTCCTGCAGTTTATTTGTAGAGTGCTGTCTTTCTGTACTGTAGGTGTTGTGGCTCGTCATCCCTTGTATTACCCATACCTTAAAAGAGCACTTACCTCGCAAGTTGTAGAAGAGTACTTCCAGCACTTACTGCAGAGAGATCATCCTGATGAGCAACTAGTGGCCAGGTACGTACCCATGCTGAGTAGCATATTTTGTCATTGATTTATTTATATAATTATTGTGTGTGTGTGTATGTGTGTGTATATATATATATATATATATATATATATATGTATACACACATATATTGTGGGGATTCACTCTGGTAGATGGGGTGTGCGACGCAGTACAGAGGCAAATTACCAGTTCTTAAATCAAACTTCCGTGTTCACACATAAAGCAAAAACAAAACGTCACTTTGCAGTCTTGGTGTTAGTTCACACACAATGGAAAGTCCACATAGGAAAAATCACCTTGTTGGCAGTTCTGCCTCTAGCAGTCCATAGCAGGCTTTTAGGGGGCCCGTTTCCCTTACAGAGGGCTCTTAGCCCTCCAGCACGGCACAAGCCTCAGATCCCAGCACACACACCTCCTGAGCTCCACTGTCAGACTGAGGTAATTCTCCTCACCTGGCAGTGGTGGCTGGTTTTTAGGCCTGGCAAAACCCGGCCTGGAACTTGGGGAGTAGTCACCCACCCAGCACTTTGACTACTCCCATTAAGAGCCCTCCCGGATCAGCTATACAGCCATACTAAGTATTAAGGTGTCAAACAGCAACTGCTGCTGACACATAAAAACCGGCTCTTACTCCACCGAGGCCAGGAACCTTGGTAACATGTAACTATCATCCACAATGATTCCTTGTACCTTATTTCAATATATATGTGTGTGTGTGTGTGTATATATTTATTAGTGAGGAACAGAAGTATTTGAACACCCTGCGATTTTGCAAGTTCTCCCACTTAGAAATCATGGAGGTGCATTCTCACTCTGAGAGACAGAATAATAAAAATAAAAAAACAGGAAATCACATTTGCCCGCTTTGTTTTCCTGACACTATAGTGATCGTTTAACATGGCTATGAAGATTACTGTTTTCCTAGCTGCTCTGGACTGTGGACAACAGCAGCTAGAAACAGTCATTTTCATAGAGCTGTGTTATGATTTATGGACACAGCACTCAGTATGCTTAGCCAGTCAGATAGAAGGCTGGCTAAGCATGCTGAGAGCTGTGTCTGAATAACATAACACAATAAAGGGATTCTGTCACCAGGTTTCACCCCTGTCAGCTAAAAATATGCTGATGTTCAGGGCGTCTTCACGATTCCTAATGTGGGCTTATAAATGTCATCTGTGGGCTTATTTAGCTAAAAAACAGCTATTACTAACCTGTCAGTCAAACAAATAAGGTGCCCAAGGGGATGTTAAAGGGTGCAAGATGCCCGCCGCACCCACCGCCGTTCGTGCCCAGCGCCGCCTTTCCGGACTTCTGCGCCGCCTCCTAATCCTCTGTGCCGCCTCTCGCTGTCCCTCCCTCCCCCCTCCTCCTGCTGTAAGATCTCGCGCATACAGGGGTTGAGCGAAGTGCCGGCGCATGCGCACTTCGCTGTAAGAAGCCAAATGGAGAAGTCTGCACGGCCGCATCAGGCAGAGCCCTGTGCGCAAGCGCGAGATCTTACAGCAGAAGGAGGGGGGAGGGAGGGAGAGCGAGAGGCGGCACAGAGGATTAGGAGGCGGTGCAGAAATCCGGAAAGGCGGCGCTGGGCACGAACGGCGGTGGGTGCGGCGGGCATCTTGCACCTATTAACATCCCCTTGGGCACCTTATTTGTTTGACTGACAGGTTAGTAATAGCTGTTTTTTAGCTAAATAAGCCCACAGATGACATTTATAAGCCCACATTAGGAATCGTGAAGACGCCCTGAACATCAGCATATGTTTAGCTGACAGGGGTCAAACCTGGTGACAGAATCCCTTTAAAGAAATTACTGTTTCTAGCTGCTGTGGACTGTGGACTAGCAGCTAGAAACAGTAATTTCTTTAATGTGTTATGTTATTTAGACTGAGTTCTCAGCATGCTTAGCCAGTCAGTCATTTTCATAGTGCTGTTATGATTTATGGACACAGCTCTCAGCATGCTTAGCCAGCCTTCTATCTGGCTGTGCTTCTTGAGAGTCACAGTCCAAAGGCTCAGAAACAGCCAGATAGAAGGCTGGCTAAGCATACTGAGAGCTGTGTCCATAAATCATAACAGCACTATGATTGCCCTCCCTTCCAACTGGATGAGTTTATCTGATACGTGCCCTGCTCCAGAAGCTCCTGCTGTCTCACGGGCTGGTGTGGCTGAGCGCTGTGGGCCGTGTGCTGGTCGAAACTGCTGAGCAGGTTGTACACAGCGCAGCGTGCAGAAGGGATAACCGCGGGCGCACTGAGGTCATATCCGGTGGGCCGGCATTACAGGAACCGCACCAGCTGCTCTGACGTCCTGCCGCCGGATATCCTGTGACGTATATCTGGCGGCAGGACGTCAGAGTAGCTGGTGCTGTTCCTGTAATGCCGCGGCCCACCGGATATGACCTCAGTAGTGATGGGAAGTTCGGATCTTTCAGATGAATCGGTTCATGAATCGGATCTTCGGTTCACTTGCTGAGTCACTGACTGCTGAGCTGACTCGCAAGTGAACCGAAGACTCTAGGTGCCGGTGCGCATGCGCAGATGCTATCCATTCGATTCACTTGCTGACTCAGTCGGCTCTTCAGCTCTCTAATGAGTGAGTCCGGATCAGGAAGAGTGATTGATTATAGTGATAGTGAAGGGAAGCTGAGGCTGACGCCGGACAGGAGGACTCAGGAGCTGTCACTGTGGTGTGCATTGTTGTCTGTTGTGCATTGTTACCCACAGTGACAACAGTCTGACACTGACAGTAGTACAACCAACCAAGTGAAGTGAAATGTGAATGCACGCACAGGGAAAACTATGTGCTGAATTGATAACAGTATTACAGTAACACAGTCACTGGCTGATAATAAAATAGTCCCCACAGTCCCCACTTAACGGAATCCATAAAGGAGATGTGAACCCACCCTTAGTTATATAGCTACTGAATGAGATGCCTTTAACATATATATCTCCTGAGAAGCCAATTTGATCCTAAAGGGTTAATTCAACCTGTAATCTAAACTCTGTGTCATCTGTCACTTCTCTTATCTCTCTGCTCCTGTCAAAGGCGTACAAAGAAATCACTGGGCCCCATAGCAAGAATCTAAATTGGGCCCCCATTCCCCTTTTATAGCCCCTCCTACTACCCATTCCAGGCCTCTCTTTGTTCCATGAACTATGTTTGCTGCTGTTTTATAATTTATGCCATCAGGGCCGGATTGGGATTACAAAACAGGCCTGGCACACAAACGAGGTATAATAGATACAGTGTGTACAGATGTATAGTGTATACAGCAGTGTACTGATATGTGAGGAACGTGGTATAATATATGCAGTGTGTTCAGGTATATAGTATATACAGCAGTGTACTGATATATGAGGTATAAATTACAGCTCGTACCTCACATATCAATCCAATACTGTATATACAATATACCTGTACACACCATCTATTATACCTCGTACCTAACATATCAGTACACTGCTGTATATACAATATATCTATACACACTGCATATATTATACCTTGTACCTCACATATCAGTACACTGCAATATATATTATATCTCTGTACATATTGCATCTATAATACTGTTTAATATAAGGAGTGTGTGTGTGTGTGTGTATATATATATATATATAGATGTGAGGCATACAAGGTATAATACTGTAGATGCAGTGTTTATAGAAATATGTGGTCAGTTATACATTATGGTCGCTGTGTGTGTGAGGTACATGAGGTAGTGGTCACTGTACATGTCTGAAGTATTATACATGAGTGAGCAATGAGTAAAATCAGGGCATGGAGGGGGGGGGGGGGGGTAAATGATGAAAAGTGGAGGACCTCCTCTTACCACTCCATTCCAGTCTGTATGGATCAATGCAGAGCTGATTGTGTGAATTTCTAATACTTGCTGTTAGGGGTTGAAGGACCTGTGATGATGTCATCACAGGTCCTGGCAGATGTACCTTTCAAACCTAGGAACTACACCATTTTTGGTGCAGTTCCTTTGCTAGATTCTGCAGGACCTGTGATGCTGAAGATGATGTCATCACAGGTCCTGGCAGATGCACTGTTCTAACCTGGGAACTACACTTTACACTGTGCAGTTCCCTTACAGGACCTGTGAAGACTCCCTGTACTACTCAGAAGACTGAGAGCTGATAATGCTTGCCTTGCCTCAGCTCTGATTGGTTGGTGGGCGGGGAGGGGCCGGCAGAAGCAGCTTCCACTCTAGGATCAGATTACGCTCCTCCCGAGTCCCTCCCTCAGGCTCCTGCTGCCAGCGTGAGGTGAGCGTCTCTGCATTGTCTGTGCTCTATGTGGCTGCGCTGTGTACAACAGAGGACTTTTAACCCTCCCGACGGCCTTTTGGCTGGCAGATGGGCCTATTTTATGGTAGGGGCCTGGAGCTGCAGCTCCATCAGCCCCTACGTTAATCCGGCCCTGCCCGTATCCAGGGGTTATGTCCACCATTGCTGTGCAGCATTGAGGTGACAGGACAGGAGCTAGGAGTGGGTGTGATTATGCCTATTTGCATTCAGAGCCTCTTCTCAGTAGAGGGCCACCACCCAGTGGCGTAACTAGAGTGTTATGGGCCCCAGTGCAAACTTTGTATCGGGGCCCCCCTACCCCCCGATTTTTATAAAGAAGCGGCAGATTTTCTTACTAATGGCTTTCCCGTGTGGCTAGTCCGCTGCGTGAATGAGGGCCAAGCTCCATTCCGGACAGCAGAGACACGGAGCAGTAACGCGATTGATAATGCTCCGTGCCTCTCTGTGACCTTTTTACTAAAAAATCACAGGGAGATAAAGTGGTCACCGTGATTTTGTAGCAAAACGATCATAGAGAGGCACAGAGCATTATCAATTATGTTACTGCTCGGTGTCTCTGCTGTCCGGAGCGGGGCTTGGCACTCTTTCACACAGCAGATTAGCCACACGGGATCCGCTCGTGTGAAAGAGCCCAATGCATGGCTACACTCACCCAGTCCTAATAAAATCTGGTCCTACCTCATCCAGGGTGTCGCTGGCGTCGGTGTGATGTCCGCTGGATCCAGAACAAGGTCCCTGTGGTGATAGAAAAAAAAAGAATAATCACATAAGGAAGGGATGTAAAACAGTCCCATGTAAAACACATCACTCTCCCTTCAGCTCCTCCAGCATACAGTCCCATGTAAGATACAACCCCCAGAGGATGCTATCTGCCCATCTCTCCTGTCCATATACCAGGCCTACCAGTATTACCCCTTCATATACCGCCTGGTCCCCCCACACCTAACAGTCTGAGTCACTTGTCTCCGTGAGTGTTAGGTGGGGTGACCAGGCAGGCAGGTGGTATATCAATGGCTAATGCTGGTAGACCTGGTATATGGACAGCAGAGATGGGCAGATGGCATCCTCTGGGCAGTACTGTCTCTCTGGTCTTCCTTCACCAGCACCCGGACTGCCACGGTCCTGCTTGGCCTGGCTCTCATGGCACTTCACTGCCTCATGCTTGGCTATCAGCACTGAGTGACTCAGTCAATGTTGCAGTGTGACTGAGTCACTCAGCGCTGATAGCCAAGCACGAGGCAGTGAAGTGCCATGAGAGCCAGGCCAAGCAGGACCGTGGCAGTCAGGGTGCTGGTGAAGGATGACCAGAGAGACAGTACTGCCCAGAGGATGCCATCTGCCCATCTCTGCTGTCCATATACCAGGGTAGGCCTGGTATATGGACAGCAGAGATGGGCAGATGGCATCCCAGAGAGGCAGTACTGTCTCAGTGTCCCTGGTCATCCTTCACCAGCACTCTGACTGCAGTGCCATGGTGCCATCTGCTTGGCAGCCTTGGCCTGGCTCTCATGACACTTACTGGCACTTAACTCATATAATCATATATTACCCCTAAAGCCTGCCTGCCCTCAGCCAATGCCAACAAAGTAAACTACTGACCTAATTACACACTCAGGGTGGGACTTTGGGACTCTGGGACAGTGACACTGACTGTCACTCACTCTGTCTCAGGGTCGCTTGAATCCAGGGCCGGCGCCACCTATAAGCAGAGTAGGCCACCGCGCAGAGCGCACTCTGCCTGGGAGCGCCGGTGCTCTCGAGTCCGAATCCCGACTAGCCGCCGCCCGCTCCACGCCCCCTACTTGTGATCCATCCATCTAAGTTCTAACATCTTCTCCTGATTCCTACCTGGCTGTCATCGATCTGACTCCTCCTGTTTGGCTGTTCCTGTACTTGCTGGCCGGCCGGATAATGGTGGATTGTGCTGCACTGCTGCCCCTGCGAGGGCATGCATTTGTTCAGCCACTTAGTATTACTTAGTGGGGGCACTGGGGGGAAAATTACGTAATGGGCACTGCCCATTAAGTAATTTGCCCCCCAGTGCCCCAACAAAGTAATACTGCCCCCACAGACAGTGCACAACTCACTGCGCACTGCCCATTACGTAATTTGCCCCCCAGTGGCCCACTAAGTAATACTGCCACAACTGTGCACTGTCTGTGGGGCACTATTACTTAGTGGGGGCACTGGGGGGCAAATTACGTAATGGGCAGTGTGCAGTGAGTTGTGCACTGTCTGTGGGGGCAGTTAGTATTACTTAGTGGGGGCACTGGGGGGCAAATTACGTAATGGGCAGTGTGCAGTGAGTTGTGCACTGTCTGTGGGGGCAGTTAGTATTACTTAGTGGGGGCACTGGCGGGCAAATTACGTAATGGGCACTGCCCATTACGTAATTTGCGCCCCAGGGCCCCAACAAAGTAATACTGTCCCCACAGACAGTGCACAATGCCCCCACTAAGTAATTCAAGTTGAATCACTGTCTCTAGGCTCATAGCTGGACTACAGTCTCCTACTGATTCAGCTGCAGCCATGATCTTCTGCTTCTTCTTGCTGCCTCCGGCTCCTGGCTCTGCAGTCTGCACTGTACTTCCCGCCTGGAAGGTGGGCGGAGCCTATCGGGAACTGCCGTGCATGCCCCGCCCCCTCTCGCCTCCTCACTCTGCTCTGCAGCCGAACGCTGTGTGAAGAAAAAAAAACACAGCGTCGGCGATTTAATTTGTGCCAGCCCCGCAGACGGCGCCCCCTGCAGAGTGGCGCCCGGGGCGACGGCCCCCCCGGCCCCCCCCCACGCTACGCCTCTGAATGGAGCGCCCTGACGGGGCCCGGCATTGTCACTGTACTTCATGCCGGGCCCCTTCACAGCGCTTCATTACATGTTAGTACAGCGGGCCCCCTCCCCCCGCCGGGCCCGGTCGCAGTCGCACTCCCTGCGACCGCGATCGTTACGCCCCTGCCACCACCCATTCTTTTTTATGCACTCCAAGTGTCTAAGGATATATACTGTATATTGGAAATACAGATAAACCCTGCGTAGGCCCTTAAAGAGGTTTTCCAGGATCTGGTCCCTTTTTATTTAACTATCCTAGCATGTGGTACTTTAAAGGGGTTGTCTCATCATAGACAATGCAGGGCTCCAGATGGCGACCAAAATGGTCGCAAATGCGACCTAGAATTGCTAAATGGCGACAAGACTTTGTAGTCTTGTTGCCATTTGCGCCTAGACCTCTGCCGCTTTCACATTACTGACATGGCACGAGCTGCTGTCAGCGCGTGCCATGTTCTTCTCAACATCACATGGGAGAAGGAGGCAGTCCCTTCCCCCTGTGCCGCTGCCACCAATGGGCTGATAGCAGGGAGGAGGAGGGGAGGGGCTGTGGCCACTGCGCCACCAATGAATATCGTATATGATTAATACAAACGCAGGCTGCGGCACCCAGCCTCTATGTCTGCACGCTGCGATCCACCACTATTAACCCCCCAGGTGGGACATCTGAGGGGTTAATAGCGGTGGATCGCAGCACGCAGTCATAGAGGCTGGGTGCCGGGTATGGGATATGGCACCCGCAGTCTGCGTTTGTAGAAAGAGGACTTTTCATTACAATAAAAAATCTAAACTAAGTATGCTGACATGGAGAGCGGCGCCCAGGGATCTCCCTGCACTTACTATTATCCCTGGGCACCGCTCCGTTCTCCCGGTATAGGCTCCGGTATCTTCAGATTTTCGGCTCAACTGGGAGGAGCCTGCTCTTGTACTCCTGAGCTCCCCCCCATAGTGCCAGCTCCCCCCCATAGTGCCAGCCCCCCCATAGTACCAACTCCCCCCGCAAAGAAAAAAGAAAACAAAAACACTAATACTTACCTCCATCAGCAGAGATGGTCTCTTCCGGCCTGTGTCCCGCGCTGTGTGCTGCCCGGCTCAGGCGGCGCGATAATGACGTCATCGCACCACCTGAGCCGGCCTCTGATAGGCTGCAGGCATTAGTGCCTGCGGCCTATCAGAAGAACAGGGGAGGGAGACGCCTTTCTCTCCCCTGCTCCACAGCACAGACCTCTGTATCGCTGTCCTGAGGACTGCGATACAGATGAATATGGAGATGATCGCTTCCACAATGGAAGCGCTCATCTCCTACTGCCCGCCACCACCACCACTGCAATTACATTCAGGGCCGCGCCGCCTGTGGTGATCGGCGATGCGGCCCTGAGGAATAAAAAAAAGAAAAACATTTTTTTGTTGAAGACGGCCCGGCGGCCGTTTTTTTTTATGCGCGGCCTGGGGGGCAATTGCCTCCCTGCCCCCCGTCCCAGCCCGCGCCTGCATGTTGGATGGTAGAAGTGCGTCCAGGGAGGTCTGAGAACACATCCGTGTTCCTGCTGACGAACTCCCTGGCATCCTGAGTCTGTTTAGAGGAAAGGCTGTCAGCAATCTTCACTGTGGCAACTGCTTCCCTTGTATCAGACCGTGGGGCTGTAAACTCTTCCCCTAGAAAACCTGGCCGCGGGCTGTCGTCCATACTGGTCTCCTTATCTTTCCAAGGTTTAAGTAAATTCACATGGTACACCTGCTTCGGCTTTCGCCGCCCTGGCTGGTGTACCTTGTAGTTTACCCCACCAACTTTTTCGAGTACTTCGTAGGGTCCCTGTCCCTAGCCAGGAACTTACTGTCCACCGTCGGTACCAGAACCAAAACCCGATCTCCCGGGTTAAAGATCCGGACCCGAGCCTGCCGATTATAGACCCTACTCTGGGCTCGCTGGGCTGCCTCCATATGTTCCCTAACAAGCGGCAACACTGTTTCCATCTGCTCTTGCATCTGAGTGATATATTCAATTACACTTTTATACGGTGTGGGTTGTTGTTCTCATTGATCACTAATCATTGATTACTGTTAATTGTTTTATGTTTCTTGTATTGTGATTCTTGACCATCATCTCCTGAGATTTATCTCTTATATTGTATATACCCCTGAATCAGGCTACACTATGTATTACAACATGGTGTTACTTTTCACTGTACTCACAAATGACATCCTGTGACATTGTTATATTATTATATTGTGATACCTTTATTTTGATGGATATTCTCTCTATATCCATATCAATACCGTAATTAAACCTCTCTAAAAATTACTAATGTACCTGTGCTAAACCTCCTCCTTGATCTGGCAGATTGCCAGCTTTCTTTATCTACTATCTACATACAACACCGTTCCTCTAATCATGAATTCTATCTGGCCCCTCTCCTTCCACTTTCGCTTTCTTGCCCACACTTTTTTGCCCATACTCCACCTGAGCATCGAGCGAGCATGTGCACGCACTACACCGCCGCCGATGTCCTTCCTTACAGCCTCAGCGCATGCGCTTACCACTCACAGGCTCCAGACGCACTGACGTCACTTTCATGCGCCCTGACTAAATCATCAGCCGCCGACAGTATATAGAGCGCCCTGTCCCACATACACGCCACATCGAGCGTCTGCCTCACTATCCTGCCACCAGGTATTTTTATACATGATTTAACCACTTCAGCCCCCAGTGCTTAAACACCCTGAAAGACCAGGCCACTTTTTACACTTCTGACCTACACTACTTTCACCGTTTATTGCTCGGTCATGCAACTTACCACCCAAATGAATTTTACCTCCTTTTCTTCTCACTAATAGAGCTTTCATTTGGTGGTATTTCATTGCTGCTGACATTTTTACTTTTTTTGTTATTAATCGAAATTTAACGATTTTTTTGCAAAAAAATGACATTTTTCACTTTCAGTTGTAAAATTTTGCAAAAAAAACGAGATCCATATAGAAATTTTGCTCTAAATTTATAGTTCTACATGTCTTTGATAAAAAAAAAATGTTTGGGTAAAAAAAAAATGGTTTGGGTAAAAGTTATAGCGTTTACAAACTATGGTACAAAAATGTGAATTTCCGCTTTTTGAAGCAGCTCTGACTTTCTGAGCACCTGTCATGTTTCCTGAGGTTCTACAATGGCCAGACAGTACAAACACCCCACAAATGACCCCATTTCGGTAAGTACACACCCTAAGGTATTCGCTGATGGGCATAGTGAGTTCATAGAACTTTTTATTTTTTGTCACAAGTTAGCGGAAAATGATGATTTTTTTTATTTATTTTTTTTTCTTACAAAGTCTCATATTCCACTAACTTGTGACAAAAAATAAAAACTTCTATGAACTCACTATGCCCATCACGAAATACCTTGGGGTCTCTTCTTTCCAAAATGGGGTCACTTGTGGGGTAGTTATACTGCCCTGGCATTCTAGGGGCCCAAATGTGTGGTAAGGAGTTTGAAATCAAATTCTGAAAAAAATGACCTGTCAAATCCGAAAGGTGCTCTTTGGAATATGGGCCCCTTTGCCCACCTAGGCTGCAAAAAAGTGTCACACATCTGGTATCTCCGTACTCAGGAGAAGGTGGGGAATGTGTTTTGGGGTGTCATTTTATATATACCCATGCTGGGTGAGAGAAATATCTTGGCAAAAGACAACTTTTCCCATTTTTTTATACAAAGTTGGCATTTGACCAAGATATTTATCTCACCCAGCATGGGTATATATAAAATGACACCCCAAAACACATTCCCCACCTTCTCCTGAGTACGGAGATACCAGATGTGTGACACTTTTTTGCAGCCTAGGTGGGCAAAGGGGCCCATATTCCAAAGAGCACCTTTCGGATTTGACAGGTCATTTTTTTCAGAATTTGATTTCAAACTCCTTACCACACATTTGGGCCCCTAGAATGCCAGGGCAGTATAACTACCCCACAAGTGACCCCATTTTGGAAAGAAGAGACCCCAAGGTATTCGCTGATGGGCATAGTGAGTTCATGGAAATTTTTATTTTTTGTCACAAGTTAGTGGAATATGAGACTTTGTATGAAAAAAAAAAAAAAAAAAAAATCATCATTTTCCACTAACTTGTGACAAAAAATAAAAAATTCTAGGAACTTGCCATGCCCCTCACGGAATACCTTGGGGTGTCTTCTTTCCAAAATGGGGTCACTTGTGGGGTAGTTATACTGCCCTGGCATTTTCCAGGGGCCCTAATGTCTGGTAAGTAGGTACATGACCTGTGAAATCCGAAAGGTGCTCTTTGGAATGTGGGCCCCTTTGCCCACCTAGGCTGCAAAAAAGTGTCACACATCTGGTATCTCCGTACTCAGGAGAAGGTGGGGAATGTGTTTTGGGGTGTCATTTTACATATACCCATGCTGGGTGAGAGAAATATCTTGGCAAAAGACAACTTTTCCCATTTTTTTTATACAAAGTTGGCATTTGACCAAGATATTTATCTCACACAGCATGGGTATATGTAAAATGACACCCCAAAACATATTCCCCAACTTCTGCTGAATACGGAGATACCACATGTGTGACACTTTTTTGCAGCCTAGGTGGGCAAAGGTGCCCAAATTCCTTTTAGGAGGGCATTTTTAGACATTTGGATACCAGACTTCTTCTCACGCTTTGGGGCCCCTAAAATGCCAGGGCAGTATAAATACCCCACATGTGACCCCATTTTGGAAAGAAGACACCCCAAGGTATTCAATGAGGGGCATGGCGAGTTCATTGAAAAAAAAAATTTTGGCACAAGTTAGCGGAAATAGATTTTTTTGATTTTGTTCTTACAAAGTCTCCCTTTCCGCTAACTTGGGACAAAAATTTCAATCTTTCATGGACTCAATATGCCCCTCAGCGAATACCTTGGGGTGTCTTCTTTCCAAAATGGTGTTATTTGTGGGGTGTTTGTACTGCCCTGGCATTTGAGGGTCTCCGCAATCATTACATGTATGCCCAGCATTAGGAGTTTCTGCTATTATCCTTATATTGAGCATACGGGTAATGAGATTTTTTTTTTTCCGTTCAGCCTCTGGGCTGAAAGAAAAAAATGAACGGCACAGATTTCTTCATTCGCATCGATCAATGTGGATGAAAAAATCTCTGCCAAAAAAAGAAAAAGGAGGGGAAAGGCGTCTGCCAGGACATAGGAGCTCCGCCCAACATCCATACCCACTTCAGCTCGTATGCCCTGGCAAACCAGATTTCTCCATTCACATCAATCGATGTGGATGAATAAATCATTGCCGGGATTTTTTTTTTTATATATACAAAGTGTTTGCCAAAGTATATGAACACCGCCACCTCCTCAGCTCATATGCCTCGGCAAACGTATCTTTTACTGCAGAGGAGAAATCTCGTCTTGCAGCGCCGCATACACCGACTTGCGTGTAATCTGACAGCAGCGCAATGCTTCTGTCCGAATGCACATCAGTGCTGCAGCTGGTCGATCGGTTGGTCCACCTGAAAGGTAAAAAAAACAAAACAAAAAAGAAAAAACCAGGCCGCAAAGCAATAACTTTATTAACTGTTGAACAGAACATAGAAACTTTTTTTAAACTTTTTTAACTGAACATTTAACTTTTTTACTTACCGGTATTTTTTTTTTTGTTTAGTTTTTTTTACCTTTTATAGAACAAACCTCTCCTTCCCCATGGGACAATGTGCAAAGCGCAAATCGCCCAAAGATGTGGTGAAGTACGTTATGCACTTTATCCCAGGTGAAAGGAGAGGTTTGCAGCAGCTGTGAGTGAATGGGCCCTAATAGCCCTGTGTGCCTGTCCTGGTGAGATGTGATCCCTATGCTAGGTGTACCTGTGTGTGGTACTTCCGGAAACACTCTCCATAGCATAGGGCAGGGTGGTCAGCACAGTCAGGACAGAAATAGCGGGTGTCACGCCTTATTCCACTCCTGCTACAGACACGACATCTTTTTCGGGGTGACGGTTGGGTTGAGGTACCAGGAACGACACTGGGGAAATGTCGCTCGTGTAGACGGCTAACTACACTGGTGGATGGGGCCACGGAACCTCCTGGGTAAAGGAGGTTCTCGATGATCTCTTCCTGGAATTTGAGGAAGGATCCTGTTCTTCCAGCCTTACTGTAGAGAACAAAACTATTGTAGAGCGCCAATTGAATTAAATATACAGACACCTTCTTATACCAGCGTCTGGTTCTGCGGGAAACTAAATACGGAGACAACATCTGGTCATTGAAGTCCACCCCTCCCATGAGCGCATTATAGTCGTGGACACAGAGGGGCTTTTCAATGACACGGGTTGCTCGCTCAATTTGGATTGTCGTGTCTGCGTGAATGGAGGAGAGCATGTAAACGTCACGCTTGTCTCTCCATTTCACCGCGAGCAGTTCTTCGTTACACAAGGCAGCCCTCTGCCCCCTTGCAAGACGGGTGGTTACAAGCCGTTGGGGGAAGCCCACGCGACTAGTTCGCGCGGTGCCACAGGCGCAAATCCGTTCTAGAAACAAATGCCTAAAGAGGGCCACACTTGTGTAGAAATTGTCCACATAAAGATGGTACCCCTTGCCGAATAAGGGTGACACCAAGTCCCAGACTGTCTTCCCACTGCTCCCCAGGTAGTCAGGGCAACCGACCGGCTCCAGGGTCTGATCTTTTCCCTCATAGATCCGAAATTTGTGGGTATAGCCTGTGGCCCTTTCACAGAGCTTATACAATTTGACCCCATACCGGGCACGCTTGCTTGGGATGTATTGTTTGAAGCCAAGGCGCCCGGTAAAATGTATTAGGGACTCGTCTACGCAGATGTTTTGCTCAGGGGTATACAAATCTGCAAATTTCAGGTTGAAATGGTCTATGAGGGGCCGAATTTTGTGGAGCCGGTCAAAAGCAGGGTGGCCTCTGCGACGGGAGGTGGTATTGTCGCTAAAATGCAGAAAACGTAGGATGGTCTCAAATCGTGTCCTGGACATAGCAGCAGAGAACATGGGCATGTGATGAATTGGGTGCGTTGACCAATATGACCGCAATTCATGCTTTTTTGTCAGGCCCATGTTGAGGAGAAGGCCCAAAAAAATTTTAAGTTCGGAAACTTGGACTGGTTTCCACCGGAAAGGCTGGGCATAATAGCTTCCCGGGTTAGCGGTTATAAATTGTGTGGCATACTGGTTGGTCTCTGCCACGACTAAGTCCAAGAGCTCCGCAGTCAAGAACAGCTCAAAAAATCCCAGGGCCGAACCGATTTGAGCCGTCTCAACCCGAACTCCAGACTGGGCGGTGAAAGGGGGAACTACTGGTGCGGCTGAAGTTGGTGACTGCCAATCAGGATTTGCCAGCACCTCAGGGACTCTAGGGGCTCTACGGGCCCGTCTTTGCGGTGGCTGCGACGGGGTAACTATTGCACGTGCCACCGTACCAGCTTCAACTGCCCTTCTGGTGCTCGCTACTTCACCATGTTGTACGGCAGTGCTGGTACTAGGTCCAGGAAGGGCTGCGCTGCTGGTGTATGCCTCACCACGTGATCCGGCAGCGACAGCCCCACTCTGCTGCTCTTGAAGCGGATCCTGCGTAACCTGTGGTCTAGCGACATGGGGCCGGGTACGCCTGGTGCTGCCAGGGACCTCCACCTCCTCATCCGAACTTTGGGTCAGAGAGCCACTGCTTTCCACAGGTTCATATTCTGACCCGCTAGATTCGTCAGATGAGGGTTCCCACTCCTCATCCGACTGGGTCAGAATCCTGTAGGCCTCTTCAGAAGAATACCCCCTGTTTGACATTTTGGACTACTAAATTTAGGGGTATTCCCTGAGACTACCCAAGAAAAAAAGCAAACCTGTCTTACAAAGAGCGAAGTACCGGAGGCTGCTGCGGTTGATAAAAAATATCAAAACTGATTTTTTTATCGCCGCAGTGCGTGTAAAATGAATGTGCAGTGATCAAAAAATATATATTTTTTGTCACTGCGGTGGGGCGGGCGTGGGTGAACGCACGTGTGGGCGACCGATCAGGCCTGATCGGGCAAACACTGCGTTTTGGGTGGAGGGCGAGCTAAGGTGACACTAATACTATTATAGATCTGACCGTGATCAGTTTTGATCACTTACAGATACTATAAAAGTACAAATGCTGATTAGCGATACGCTAAACAGCGAATAAAAGTGACTGCGGTGCGGTGGGGTGGGCGCTAACTGACGCTAACTACCTAACCAAGGGGCCTAAACTATCCCTAAAACCTAACAGCCAATACCAGTGAAAAAAAAAAAGTGACAGTTTACACTGATCACTTTTTTTCCTTTCACTAGTGATTGACAGGGGCAATCAAAGGGGTGATCAAAGGGTTAATTGGGGTGCAGGTGGGTGATCTGGGGCTAAGGTGTAGTGTTGGTGTACTCACAGTTCAGTCTGCTCCTGTGCTGGATCCAACCGACGAAAAGGACCACCAGCACAGGAGCAGACAAGCCATATAACAGATCATATTTACTAATATGATCTGTTATATGACTTTGGATTGGATTTTTTGAAAATCGCCAGCCTGCCAGCCAATGATCGTTGCTGGCAGGCTGGTGACGAAATACTTCTTTTAATTTTGCCGGCCCGCGATGCGCATGCGCGGGCCGGCTTTGAGCGAAATCTCGCGTCTCGCGAGATGACGCGTATATGCGTGACTCTGCGCAGCGCTGCCACCTCCGGAACGCAATCCTGCGTTAGGCGGTCCGGAGGTGGTTAAAGCTCCTATTTAGCACTTGGAATCTGTCTTATCTGTCTATGTCTTGTTCCTTGGACCTATAATTACAGGCTCCTACTAATGAGATACCATTACCATAATTAGTGTTCTCGCTTCCTAATGTCCACTCTGTGACTCTCCCCCACCCCGTATTTTTCCTTTAAGTTACTGATGGGACATCCCTCTTTAAAAATTTTCTATTTTTGCTCCTTTTCTTTTTTCTACTTTTATTTTTAATGATTATCAGATATACTCTAATTTTCTGTGACCACATTGTATATATTATATTATATATTTCTCTAGACCCCACTGAGGAAGGTCGCATTAGACCGAAACGTCCGGGAATTATGTCTCATGTGGCTATTTACTAATGATGTCAAAATGATTTACTCTGGATGTATACAAATGATAATCTGCAAAATGAATAAAATGTAAAAAATTATTTGCACAAAAATTCTTTTGGAGTGCCGTGGATTAACTCTATACTGTTCAACCACTCTCACAGGCACCCACACTGGATCCAAGGTGTGTGCGGAGTACATATTTATTCAATTGGTACCAGAACCAAAACCCGATCTCCTGGGTTAAAGATCCGGACCCGAGCCTGCCGATTATAGACCCTACTCTGGGCTCGCTGGACTGCCTCCATATGTTCCCTAACAAGCGGCAACACTGTTTCCATCCGCATGATATATTCAATTACACTTTTATACGGTGTGGGTTGTTGTTCCCACACCTCTTTGGCTATGTCCAACAGACCGCTAGGATGTCGGCCATATAGCAGTTCAAAGGGAGAGAACCCAGTAGAGGCCTAGGGCACCTCTCGCACTTCGAACATGAGATAGGGCAGAAGAAGGTTCCCAATCCCTCCCATCCTTAGAGACCACTCTTTTTAACATGGTTTTTTAATGTTTGATTAAACCTCTCAACCTGGCCGTCCGTTTGCGGATAATAAACAGACGTCCGTAGCTGTGCTATGTGCAGTAACTTACAGAGTTTCCTCATGACCTTTGACATAAAAGGGGTCCCCTAGTTGGTCAGAACATCTATAGGTAGTCCCACTCAGAAAAACATCTCCATTAACTCCTTAGCTATGAGTTTGGGCGATGTATGTCGCAGGGGCACCGCCTCCGGGTACCGAGTTGCATAGTCTAGGACGACCAAGATGTGTTGGTGCACTCTAGCGGACTTCGGTACTGGGCCTATGAAATCCACAGCGATTCGCTCGAACGGAACCTCGATAATCGAGAGAGGTGTACCAGGGGGCTACGGAAATGTGGCTAGGGGCTAGTTATCTGGCAGATTGGGCAAGACTTACAATATTCATCCACCTCTCTGAACACATTGGGCAAGTAAAACCACTGTAGAATCCCGTCCTGCGTTTTCTGCCATCCCAGGTGTCCCCCAAGAACATGTTGGTGGGCTAGCTCCAACACGAGCTTGCGATACGCCTTGGGCACCACCAGCTGTTCAATATGCTCACCCCGTAGTTGGTTTACCCGATACAGCATTTTCTGATGAACCAAAAAAAACGGGAAACATCGACTCGGTCCCCGGTTGTTGAGGTTCACCATCAACTATTACAACATTTTCCCAAGCCCGAGATAGTGTTGGGTCCTGGTGCTGTGCTGTACCAAAATTTTCCCTGGAGACATTGAGATCTGCCAACTCAGGACCTGGCGGCAAATCCTCCACGTCTCCCACCATTACACTCAGCGGGGTTGCCTCCCCCTCTTCCACCGCAGTAGCGGCCACCCCTACCGCTGGCCCTTCTGTCTCAGGTTCCCAGGGTTCCAGTTTCCCCCCTGAGCAAGGCCACTCTACTGGGGTTACACCTGTCTCAGGGGTATCGGTAATTTTCAGATCAGGCCACAGTGCCAGGAAACCCGGGAAGTCTCTCCCAATTATAAGTTCATAATGTAAATTGGTGGCGACAACCACCTCGTGAGTTCACCTGCCGGCCACCGTGGACAGAGACACCAGGTCAGTGGGATAGTCCTTTACGTCTCCATGGATTTACACGACCCCGACTTTTCGGCCAGTATATTCGGCGGGCAGCTCTTACCAGGGACCCCAGACTCCCTGTATGCAGCAAAGCCACCGCCAGAGTGTCTGCCACTTCCACCTGGCAAAAGTGGCTATTATCTATAGTTTCGGGGGTACCTGTTGCACACAGCTTCCTGGCATACAATGAGTGACGGTAGCCATAGTTAGTATCCATGGGTTTGCCCCAATGGGGACAGTCGGCCCTTATGTGGCCAGGCTCCTGACACTGCCAGCAGACTATCAGAGCTGGGTCTGCAGGGGGTACTTCCCGGGCGGGTTTTTCTGGCACCAGCCGCCGGGTCTGGGGTGGAGATTTCTGGGGTTTGACTGCCATCCTCCCAAAAGAACCCCCCCTGTAGATTCCTGGTAGCCTCATAGCGCTCCACCAGGTCGACCATCTCAAGGGCATTGCCAGGAGACACCTGGCCGATCCAGTGCTGGAGAGGGTACTGCAAAGCCCTCCAGAATACATCAGCCAACTGACGGTCCAGCATAGTAGTGGAACTCGGCACGTCAGGCTGCAGACATTTTTGTAACCGCTGTGGCAGATCATAATACTGAGGTCTCGCGGGTTCAGCCAGTTTAAACTCCCACTAATGCACCCGCTGGGCCCGGACCAACACATTTACCCCCAGTCTGGCCAGAATCTCACCCTTTACTTTCGTGTAATCGGCTGCTTGATCATCCGGTAAGTTGAAAAACACCAACTGGGGTCCGGATGCCAGGAACGGAGCGCTGACCTCAGCCCGTTGATCTCGGGGTAGCTTCTCCCTCACAGCCACCTTTTCGAACACCGCCAGATAGGTCTTGACGTCGTCCGAGGGGGTCATCTTAGGGATCGCCACACGGACCGCATTCCGGGCATCGTGGACTTTCTGGGTCACTCCTGCCGCTTGTAAAGCAATCACATGCTGTATTAGCAGCTGGTTGGTTTCCTGCTGCTGCCTAAGCTGCTGCAAGTTAGACTCCATGAGGGCTTTCATGACCGCCTCCATTTTGTCAAGGGACAAAGGTTGTAATCTTGCTGGTTTGATGTAAGACATACAACCGTGCCCAGAAAAACAAAAAAAAATTTGGCCTTCAGGCCAGCCTCACTGCGCTTGCACGCATCCTCTACCAATTGCGAGGATTCGCTCTGGTAAGCAGGTTAGCAGACGCAGTATAGAGGCAAAGGACCAGGTTGAAAATCAGTCTTCAGTGTTTATTTACATTTAAACATAACACAACAGTCACTTCAGGCTTGGTGCTTGTTCACACACAGAAAAACTAAAAGTTCACCTGGTATCCTGGCTGTCAGTACACACCCGGCTGAATGGTCAGCCTCAGAAAGTCCACTTGCAGTCTTTAAAGGCGGCCTGCTGGCCTGACACACGGTCTTCAGACCTCAGCACAGAGATCTCCAGAGCTCTACTGTCAGAGGGAGGTAATCCACACCACCTGACAGTGCTGGCTGTTTTTTATAAACCTGCCAAGACCCGGCCTGGAAACGTGGGGAGTAGTCACCCACCCAGCACTTTGACTACTCCCAGTAAGAGCCGTCCCGGATCAGCTATTTACAACCATACTAAATAGCAAAGTGTCAATCAGCATTAGCATGAAAATATCGGCTCTTACTTCACCGAGGTCAGGAACCTCGGTGACACATACCTACCATCAATGACGACCCCTTGTACCTTCCTACACTATATATACACAAAATATATATTTGTATGTTTTATGTGTGTGTATGTGTTTATATATGTATATGTGTGTATGTATGTGTGTATATATATATATATATATATATATATATGTATGTATATATACACAGTGAGGAACAGAAGTCTTTGAACACCCTGCGATTTTGCAAGTTCTCCCACTTAGAAATCATGGAGGGTCTGAAATTCACATTGTAGGTGCATTCCCACTCTGAGAGACAGAATAAAAAAAAAATATTCAGGAAATCACATTGTATGATTTTTAAAGACCAGTGTTAATATTTGGTACAGAAGCCTATGTTTGCAATTATAGAGGTCAAAGGTTTCCTGTAGTTCTTGACCAGGTTTGCACACACTGCAACAGGGATTTTGGCCCACTCCTCCACACAGATCTCGTCTAGATCTGTCAGGTTTCGGAGATGTCGCTGAGCAACATGGAGTTTCAGCTCCCGCCAAAGATGTTCTATTGGATTTAGGTCTGGAGACTGGCTAGGCCAGAACCTTGATATGCTTCTTACGGAGCCACTCCTTGGTTATCCTGGCTGTGTGCTTTGGGTCGTTGTCATGTTGAAAGACCCAGTCACGACCCATCTTCAATGCTCTGACTGAGGGAAGGAGGTTGTTGCTCAAAATCTCACAATAAATGGCCCCATTCATCCTCTCCTTAATACAGTGCAGACGTCCTGTCCCTTTTGCCGAAAAGCACCCCCAAAGCATGATGTTACCACCCCCATGCTTCACAGTAGGGATGGTGTTCTTGGAATGCAACTCATCCTTCTTTTTACTCCAAACACGACGAGTGAAGTTTAGACCAAAAAGTTCTACTTTGGTCTCATCTGACCACATGACTTTCTCCTATGCCTCCTCTGGATCATCCAGATGGTCACTGGCAAACTTCAGACGGGCCTGGACATGTGATGAATTGAGCAGGGGAACCTCCTGTGCAATGCAAGACTTGAAACCATGACGGCGTAGTGTTCTACCGACAGTGACCTTTGAAACTCTGGTCCCATCTCTTTTCATATCATTCACCAGCTCCTCCCTTGTAGTTCTGGGCTGATTCCTCACCTTTCTTATCATCAGTAATACCCCACGAGGTGAGATCTTGCATGGAGCCCCAGTCCGAGGCCTCTTCCATTTTCTAACAATTGCTCCAACAGTTGATCTATTTCGACCAAGCTGCTTGGCAATTGCCCCGTAGCCCTTTCCAGCCTTGTGGAGGTCCACAATTTTGTCTCTGGTGTCTTTTGACAGCTTTTTGGTCTTGCCCATGGTAGTAGTTGGCGTCTGACTGACTGTGGGGTGGACAGGTGTCTTTAAAGAGCTCAGACAGGTGCTACTAAGTTAGATTAATGAGTGGAGTTGAGGTGGACTTTTTAAAGGCACAGTAACAGGTCTTTGAGAGCCAGAATTCTTGCCGTTTCTTAGGTATTCAAATACTTATGTTCAGCAGTGCAAGGCAAATAAATTATTTTAAACATCATACAATGTGATTTCCTGATTTTTTTTTTTTATTTTTTTTTTAGTTATTCTGTCTCTCAGAGTGGGAATGCACCTACAATGTGAATTTCAGACCCCTCCATGATTTCTAAGTGGGAGAACTTACAAAATCGCAGGGTGTTCAAATACTTCTGTTCCTCACTGTATATATTTTGTGAGGGATTAGCTCTTTTTCGGGGGTCATTTTCACAATCATCTTCACAACAGCCGGGTTGCAGGTCCAAACATGAGGTTTATTTTCACAGAACAAAACAACAAAACAAACACACCTTGCCTGTCTGGGCTCTAACTAAACAGGAGTATTCCTACCTCAATTATAACACCGTTCATACACGGTACGACCATGCAGCTTTTCCAGCCTGTGCTCCAGCACTTCCTAGGCTGTAACAAAGTACAGTCCTTTTGGGGGATTGTGGCCCAGAAGTCCACCTGTCTCTGGCCTTGCGACAGTTACTTCCCGGACCTCGCGGCGTCCCCCAATGTTCCTGCTAACACCTAGCCCCGTGGCCCCTCAGCCTGCCCGGCTGAGACCACTCTCCTAGAGACTCCAGCAGGCCTCTGTTGCACAATGAATCTCTGATAACACACACTCCCCTGACTGACACACTTGGAGGTGCTTTATCGCAGCCTGATTAGAGCAGGCCTCATCTGCGATCACCTCAGGTGAAAGGGAATACCCGTGCCGTAAGAGTGTGGACGGGCAGCTCCCTCTACCAAGCCTAACTGCCAGTCCAAGTAAAATCCAGCCCAGAAAATGTATAAAAAAAACTGTCTCGGCAAACTATGCTTTCCGGATTTTATCTGTCTCACCCATCTGAGGTACCCGAGTGGGACAACATGCGTTCCAGCACTGTCCACCTTACAACATATCCCCCCTCTTTGTTCACACCTGTGGGGGTGAAAACTTGTAATACCCGGATGCTCGTTAGAGGGCATCCGCCGCACACTTTTCCCTTTATTTTTCCATACCCATGCCAGCAGAGATTGGTTTATTGCCAAAACTGACTTTCTGTCTTATAGATATTGTCTAAGAGAATGTCCATGTGACAGGCAGACCCTCTCTTTCTATTCTTTGACCTCACTCTCACTTTGTTTTACACCGCTGCTTCAGTAGAGCATGTTTCTTACGACTCGCTCCTTTTCCACGCATCTGGACCACTTTTCCATTATTCTCAGCAGGGGTTACTTTGGGTTTGGAGGCAGCTTCAGAGTCTTCTGCGTCTTCAGTGGCTTTTCCCACTTCGGCAGTCGCTCCTTCCGCCTTACCTTTTGGTCTCTGGAACATCCGAGGATTTCTCCCATTTCAAGACCTCTGCCTTAGCTTCTTCGGCCTCTGTTTCTTTGGAGTCTCCATTCACATTAGCCTTTTCATCCTTCACGGACATGGGACCATATCCTTGCCTTCTTTACGAAGTTCCGCATTTACGAAGGGAAAGATTCCCAGATAGAAGCCCCAGAATGCCTTCCCCCCCCCCAATCCTAGGAGTTAGTGGGAAAATAGTGTGGGACTTACTGCACTTAATGCTGGATAAGGGTTACCACCTTATGTGGATAAATATTATACCAGCATACCCCTATTCATGTCCCTAACTGCCAGAGGTACTGTGGCTTGCGGCACAGTGCGCTAAAGTCAGAGAGGCCTCCCTAGATCCCTGGTAGGGCAACCACTGAGAATGGGTGAAAGCAGGGCTCACCTCCATGAGAAGATGTTGGTGGTTAAGTACAAGGACAAGAGGGACGTCCTTTTACTGACCACCATTTACACTAACACCAGCTCCCCTGCCTCTGTACCACTACCACTATCCCCAAACCAGTTTGCATCCTGGACTACAATAGGCACATGGGAGGGGTTGAGCTTTCAGATTAAGTTCTGAAGCCCTACAGTGCCACATGAAAAACGAAAGTGTGGTACAAAAAGCTGGCCGCACACATTGTACAGACGGCAATGTACAATGCGTACGTGTTATTTCAATCTTCAGGCCACACTGGAACTTGCCTTCAGTTCCAAGAGGTGGTTATCAAGGCCATCATTTTTCAAAGCCAGGCCGGTGAAGGTCCCAGTACTTCAGAAAGTCTTGGTGCCTGTGTTGTACCAGGGCAACATTTTCCAGATCAAGTCCCCCAGACAGCAAGGAAGGGAAGGACCCAAAAAAGATGCAGGGTGTGTTCCAAAAGGGGGGATAAGGAAAGGCACCATTTACCATTGTGAAACCTGCCCTGAAAAACCTGGCCTGTGCATGCAGGAGTGTTTTAAAATCTACCACTCATCCATGGAGTATTAATTTAATCCTTTATGTACCCTGTTGTTTTACCATCTTATATCTCTGATTTAGTCTGCATAGCTTACATATCCACTTTTCACCAACCACTACATATTCATTTCTGTGAAAAACCTGTTATGTCAAAAGTGCCCTTTCAACCCCTTAAAATGTTCGTACGGGGATGCACTTTCCAAAATGGGGTCACGTCTTGTGGTTTTTAATTTCTGGGGAATTAAATGAATCTTTTAAATGTGACATGGCACCTAAAATCCATGTATGCCAATTCAGGCCTGCCAGCAAAATCCATATTTTGCTGTTTGCCTGCTATGCACCCATACAGCAGGCTACAAGCACATATGGGGTGTTTCCTGAATGGGGAGAAAATGGGGAACACATACTGGGGTGCATTTTCTCCTTTAATTAACCCCTTGTGAAAGTGAAAAATTGGGGTCTGTTACAAATTTTTCATTTTCACAAATGTGTGCTTTGAAATCCTTTTAACAAGGGTTTCTGCCTTCTGTGAGACATCTGTTTGCTGAAAAGTACCCTTTCCACCACTTAAAATGTTCGTAAGGGGGTGTTCTTTCCAAAATGGAGTCACTTCTTGGGGTTTTTCATTTTTTGGGACCTCAGGAATTTTTTCAATGCGACATGGTACCTAAAGTCCATGTCTGCAAATTCAGGTCAGCAAAATCCATATTTTGCTGTTTGACTCTAGAGCCCTGCTGTGCGCCCATACATCAGATTTTGAGCACATATGGGGTGTTACTGTATTGTTTGGCTGTTAACTCTTGATGTGTTGCAGGAAAAAATGGAATAAAATCTGCTACATTCCTTTAATACTCGTGGGACACCTAAAGGGTTAACAAAGTTTGTAAAATCAGTTTTGAATAGCTTGAGGGGTGTACCTTATTTTTCGCCTCATAAGACGCACTTTTTCCCCCCCAAAAGTGGGGGGGGGAATGCCCCTGCGTCTTATGGGGCGAATGCTGCCATTTTACATCGCAGTCTGCGATGTATCAGCTGGAGGGAGGAGGGGCCGGTGTCATGCAAATGCGGCGGGGCGGTGCGGTCACTGTACTCCGGCCCCGCCGCTCACTCATTTCCCTATTGCCTAAACATTTTATAATAATAGCTTTCATTGAAGTTCCGATCCGATCCCCAGACCCATCTGTACTACTTACTAAATGTCCTGTAGCAGGCAGAGCAGGGCGGGCGGCCGGCCGTAACTCACTGACGTCACGTGCCTGCGCTGCCTACTTCATTCATAAAGTAGGTGGCGCAGGCACGTGACATCAGTGAGGCCCGCCCGCCCTGCTCTGCCTGCTACAGGACATTTAGTAAGTATTACAGATGGGGCTGGGGATCGGAACTTCAATGAAAGCTATTATAAAATGTTTAGGCAATAAGGAAGTGAGTGAGCGGTGGGGCTGGAGTACAGTGACCACACCGGTCCCGCCACATTTGCATGACACCGGCCCCTCCCACAGGTTTACCGTAGCTCCGGTATATTAGGGCATCTGTGGATGCCACTATTATGGGGTGGGGGATATGTGGATGGCACTGTTATGGGGGGGGGGAGATCTGTGGATGGCACTGTTATGGGGGGGTGATCTGTGGATGCCACTATTATGGGGTGGGGGATATGTGGATGGCACTGTTATGGGGTGGGGGATCTGTGGGTCACACATGTATAGCAGTGCCATCCACAGAGCCACCCCCCATATCAGTGCCATCCACAGATCCCCCTCCATAACAGTACCATCCACAGATCACCCCCTCCATAACAGTACCATCCACAGATCACCCCCCCCCCATAACAGTGCCATCCACAGATCACCCCCCCCCCCCCACAACAGTGCCATCCACATCACCCCCCCCCCTCCCACAACAGTGCCATCCACATATCCCCCACCCATAACAGTGCCATCCACATATCCCCCCATAACAGTGCCCCCCTCAGAGCCCCCCCATAACAGTGCCATCCACAGATCCCCCATAACAGTGCCATAGTAGTGTCATGCACAGACCACCATTAGTTCAAAAGCACACCTTTTGGTTAAAAAAAATTTTTTTCTTATCTTCCTCCTCAAAAACCTAGTTGCGTCTTATGGGCCGGTGCGTCTTATAGGGCGAAAAATACAGTAGTTTCTAAAATGTAAGCCCCACAAAGTGACTTCATAACTGAACTGGTCCTTAAAAGATTGGGTTTTGGAAATTTTCTTAAAAATTTTAAGATTTGCTTATAAACTTCTAAGCCTTCTAATGTCCGTTAAAAAAACGGTACAAACATGAAGTAGACATATGGGGAATGTACAGTAATAACTATTTTTGGAGGTATTACTATCTATTTTAAAAGTAGAGAAATTGAAATTTGCTAATTTTTCAATTCTTTTTGTAAATATTTTGAATTAAATTTACCACTGTCATCTCTGAATGGCCTGGATAAGTAAAAGCATTTTAACGTTATCACCACAGAAAGTGACACATGTCAGATTTGCTAAAAATGGCCTGGTCCTTAAGGTTAAAAATGGCACAGAGTCCTGGAGGGGTTAAAAAATTTAAAGAAAAAAATGAATGAAATGTTTAAAAATGTAAAAATTTAATAAATACAAAAACTTTCCCCATTTAAAATGAATTATTATTAAAAAAAATGAATTGCACATCATTTTTTAGAGTGCATTTTTTGTGCAAAAGTAAAATGTAAAACTATTTATACAAATTTGATAGTCTTAAATGTACTGATCTACATAATAAAATATTAACGTTATTTATGTCAAACAGTAAATGGCGCATAGTTTAAAATTAATAACTAAATAGTAGGATTATAATGTTTTTCTTTCTTAAATAAATCTGAACTCTCACTCAGCAGAAACTGATCCAACCACTTTGAAGTATGTAGAGAGCTTTTTTGATGTAGTCAATCACTGGTTCAACAGATGCGGCCTCTACAACCTTGCTCCTATCTCCTGACAAAGCTGAGGCGAAACCGGGTCAGGCACTTGATGGAAAACTGGCTTTTTATTACTACATCCGTGTGATTTTATGACTTCTTGTAAGTACAATAAAGTGCTGGGTGAAAGAAAAAAGTTTGCGGAGCTTTACTATGTTGTGCTCCTTTTCTGGTTAATACAGAAGATAGGAGCAAGGATTATTGTAGAAGCCGCATCTGTTGAACCGGTGATTGACTACGTCTAAAAAACTCTCTACATACTTCTAAGTGGTTGAATCAGTTTCTGCTGAGTGAGAGCAGCGCGGTGCAGATTTATTTACGGACTTTGTGTGAACGGGACCCACTTCTCGTGGAACCAGCATCGCTCAGAGTAGGAAAGCGATTTGGGACTTTTTCTTCTTTTTTATAATTTTTTTCCTGCCCACACAGAAAGACTCAGGGGCGAGTGAGTGATATACTGGCAGGAGTACACATCACTTCTTTTGTCAGTGACCACTCAGCTCAGTTAAAGCAGAGCATAGCACATACAGTCAGGTCCATAAATATTGGGACAACAACACAATTCTAACATTTTTGCCTCTATACACCACCACAATGGATTTGAAATGAAACTAACAAGATGTGCTTTAACTGCAGACTGTCAGCTTTAATTTGAGGGTATTTACATCCAAATCAGGTGAACGGTGTAGGAATTACAACATTTTGCATATGTGCCTCCCACTTGTTAAGGGACCAAAAGTAATGGGACCGAATAATAATCATAACTCAAACTTTCACTTTTTAATACTTTGTTGCAAATCCTTTGCAGTCAATTACAGCCTCAAGTCTGGAACGCATAGACATCACCAGACGCTGGGTTTCATCCCTGTTGATGCTCTGCCAGGCCTCTACTGCAACTGATCCTGCTTGTTCTTGGGGCATTTTCCCTTCAGTTTAGTCTTCAGCAAGTGAAATGCATGCTCAATCGGATTCAGGTCAGGTGATTAACTTGGCCATTGCATAACATTCCACTTTTTTCCCTTAAAAAACTCTTTGGTTGCTTTTGCAGTATACTTTGGGTCATTGTCCATCTGCACTGTGAAGTGCCGTCCAATGAGTTCTGAAGCATTCGGCTGAATATGAGCAGATAATATTGCCTGAAACACTTCAGAATTCATCCTGCTACTTTTTTCAGCAGTCACATCATCAATAAATACAAGAGAACCAGTTCCATTGGCAGCCATACATGCCCACGCTATGACACTACCACCACCATGCTTCACGGATGAGGTGGTATGCTTAGGATCATGAGCAGTTTCTTTCCTTCTCCACACTCTTCTCTTCCCATCACTCTGGTACAAGTTGATCTTGGTCTCATCTGTCCATAGGATGTTGTTCCAGAACTGTAAAGGCTTTTTTAGATGTCGTTTGGCAAACTCTAATCTGGCCTTCCTGTTTTTGAGGCTCACCAATGGTTTACATCTTGTGGTGAACCCTCTGTATTCACTCTGGTGAAGTCTTCTCTTGATTGTTGACTTTGACACACATACACCTACCTCCTGGAGAGTGTACTTGATCTGGCCAACTGTTGTAAAGGGTGTTTTCTTCACCAGGGAAAGAATTCTTCAGTCATCCACTGTTGTTTTCCGTGGTCTTCCGGGTTTTTTGATGTTGCTGAGCTCACCGGTGCGTTCCTTTTTAAGAATGTTCCAAACAGTTGTTTTGGCCACACCTAATGTTTTTGCTATCTCTCTGATGGGTTTGTTGTGTTTTTTCAGCCTAATGATGGCTTGCTTCACTGATAGTGACAGCTCTTTGGATCTCATCTTGAGAGTCGACAGCAACAGATTCCAAATGCAAATAGCACACTTGAAATGAACTCTGGACCCTTTTATCTGCTCATTGTAATTGGGATAATGAGGGAATAACACACACCTGGACATGGAACAGCTGAGAAGCCATTTGTCCCATTACTTTTGGTCCCTTAACAAGTGGGAGGCACATATGTGCAAACTGTTGTAACTCCTACACCGTTCACCTGATTTGGATGTAAATACCCTCAAATTAAAGCTGACAGTCTGCAGTTAAAGCACATCTTGTTTGTTTCATTTCAAATCCATTGTGGTGGTGTATAGAGCCAAAAAATTTAGAATTGTGTCGATGACCCATTATTTATGGACCTGACTGTAGGTACAGGGTCTCCTGCACCAGTGCGCTATGCTGAGCTTTTAGCAGAGCTGGCGAAGGCAGGGGCTCTGCATAGCACATTGTAGCCCCTGCCTGTGGCCAGCGCCTGCTCCAATCTGCTGAAAGCTGTGCATAGCACATTGGTGTGCTTCTGCCAGTACATCGCTCACTGCAGCCCCTATGTCTGCAGTACAGTGGAATCCATACAGCCATACACTGCATAGAAGTCAGCAGCTTACTGGTGTACGGATTCCAAAGTAATATAGACAACCTGAACTTCGAGGTCCTATTTTGTACGTAAAATGGTACAAAAAATAAAGTATGTTACAAAAATTTATTATAGGCCTTTCATAAAGTACTACATGCTACAGGGCTTACCAAATCCTGCATGATGTACTAAAGTTTAGTTACCAATTACCAATTTTCCAGGATTTGTTCCTTCTGTAATTAAGCTCCCTAGCGTTTGGTACCCAATGATTGAATCATACTCACCTGCTCCCCTTTGGTCCAGTGCCATGGCTCCATTTGGCAATAGTCCAGTCCCCGTTTTTCTTTACTTCTGGACGGGGTGGAGTCGGGCTCATGAGTACTGCTGCAGCCAATTACTTACCTCATGAATGAGTGACGGTGTCCTCAAGTGACCCAGCAGTGATGTACTGCTTTGGAACACATCATCGCTGAGACCAGTCATTGGCTGCAGCGGTGCATGTGATCCCATCTGTACCGCAGCTGGAAGTAAATAAACCGGGGACTGGAGGATTTCCGAATGGAGGCAGAGCACCAGGGAGCAGGTGAATATGATACTTTCATTAAAAGGGTTATCCCATGAATGATGTAAAAAATGAAAATCCCACATAATCTAGTAGATTACAATCTCTTCCTAACAAAGCTAGAACCAGCTCTGTACCTCACATGGACCCAGATATCTCCCCATTCATTGCTCCAATTGCTCTGCTAGATTTATTTCAAGCTGTCAACTTTTTGGGGTATCTCCTTTCTTGGGGATGTGTGTCCTTTCTGCTGCAGCTGGTGGCAGTTGAAGGATGGAATTGAGCATGTGCTTTCATCTCAGTGAAAAGGACAGAGAAATTAGAAAAAGAGCAAACAGTAGGTGGCGTTATACAGATACACTTTTTATTGAATAACTCAGTAGCTATACAATATTTTAAATTACATGGAAATATAAAAGTTTTCAAATCCAGGTACTAGTTTGAAAACTGTAGAATATTTTTCGTGAGAAAAACCCTTTAAGTACTACATCTTAGGGGGCATAATTAAAAGGAGACCAAATCCTGGAAAACCCCTTTAAGGTCCAAACAGGCTGGATCCTGTAGGGGTTAAATATGATGGCTGAATCATGTTACCCCTAGGCAACACACTTGTTGGGAGAGGGATACTGGGTGTTGTCGACAGATTCTGAGAGGCACTAAATATCTTAAACAGGAAGATCCAAGACAGTGCCAGACCTTTGATGCCTTGTGAGGAGCAGAGTGATAATTATTGCCAAGGGCAGAGCATAGGTCGAGATGGAGTAATGGAGTCCTGTTAGCAGTAGGTCACTGGTAATTTTGTGGAGGACAGGTTCTGTTGAATGGTTTGTCTGGAATCAAATTGTATTTGATCACATGAGGAGTTATCAGAAGGATAGGTAGAAATTTTGGAGTGAGTGTGTTTCTTACATCTAACATTTTGCTGTGTTTTTTTTTCTTTTCTGCAGATATGAGTTGCCAGGAATATATGGATTAAATTTTGTTTTGAAGAATGCACTAGGTGGTGGAGGCATCGCATCATTGAGGAGTGACCCACAGGTATAGTATTTAATAAGCACATACGGTATGTGCTGTGCTTATTAAAGGGGTTGTTCGGGACTAGAAAAGGATGGCGGCTTTCTACCAAAAACAGCAGCTCACCTTTCTACAGATTGTGTGTGGTCATGGGCCTAGCTACTGTTAAAGCAGGGGAAGTGGCTGCTACTGGACCTGGACTCAGGGAGGGGCCCAGGAGAAAGACAAATGGGTTTATTTTCAGGGCACAGGGAGTGGTGAGTATAGTGCTCCTAGTCCTAGCACTGTTATTACTCACTACACCTCTGCGGGTTCCTGCACTGCACTAAGTCCTGGCAGCACACAGCTTCAAGACTGGAAGTAGTGTATGTAGGAGAGCACTATGACCTGAAACTGTGCAAAGTCAGGTCGCAGTGTAGTGTGTGCCTAGACGCGGTGCTGCACGAACAGCAGAGGCACCCAAAGGTGGAGAAGTGAGGCGAGTATTTATAAATTTTTTGGTCCGTTCTGAAGTCTGCATTAAAGGGCTTCTGTCACCCCCCTACAGTCATTTTTCATTTTTAGGCTACTTAAAATCCTTATACTGCGATTTATCAATATATAATGCTCTTACCCTTTTTCGTTCAGTAGTTTCTTCAAAAAACGGACTTTTATAATATGTAAATTATCTCTCTACCAGCAAGTAGGGCGGCTACTTGCTGGTAGCAGCCGCATCCTCCTTTCATAAAGACGCCCCCTCCTCATGTTGATTGACAGGGCCAGCGCGAGCGCTCTCGTCCTCTGGCTGGCCCTGTCTGCGTTCTAAATCTCGCGCCTGCGCCGTACCGGTCTTCAGTCGGCGCAGGCGCACTGAGAGGAGGACGCTCGCTCGGCCGCTCCTTCCTCAATGCGCCGATGACGTCACATCTACACCCGGACTGAAGACCGGTACGGCGAAGGGGCGACATTTAAAACGCAGACAGGGCCAGCCAGAGGAGGAGAGCGCTTGCTGGCCCTGTCAATCAACATGAGGAGGGGGCGTCTTTATGAAAGGAGGATGCGGCTGCTACCAGCAAGTAGCCGCCCTACTTGCTGGTATAGAGATAATTTACATATTATAAAAGTCCGTTTTTTGAAGAAACTGACTGTAGGGGGGTGACAGAAGCCCTTTAAGGGGACTGAGGGGGAGGCCCCATTCAAAAATTTACTGTGGGGCCCAGTCAGTTCTAGTTACACCACTGTATGTGGTATTACAGTTAAGCCTCATTCATTTTAGTGGAGCTGAGCATCAGTACCAGGCACAACCCATGGACAGGGGGGTGCTGTTTATGGAATAAAACAAACATGTTTTTCTAATCCTGGACAACCCCTTTAATTCCAATATAGTAGTGCGATGGAGAACTGAGATTCAGGATAAATGTTTGTATACTGTACATTAAATATACAAATCTTGAGTTTATAGGCAATATTATCAGGACAGCAGAGTTTAAAGGGCATTAACATTATATTACATGTATTCAGTAGGAATGTTATTAAAGGGCATCTGTCATCCCTATCAAACAAACAAAGGCATAATGTGTGGTAGGGTTGACTCAGCTGATTAAAACCATACTGTACCTTTCCTCCACTGATGATTTGTGACATTAAAGATAAATGTGTTTTAAATTATATGCAAATTAGGGCTTAAGGAGGACATGTCACCTCTCCTGTTTCAGTAGCTACTTGCATTGCCATGTAATAACAATTCTTTATCACTCTATGTTCTACCGTTCTTCTCTTAATCCTGCTAAAAGTTTATGGATAAAGGTACAAATGGGTGTTTCCAGTTGGGGGTGTCCCTGCATAGTCTTCCACTGGCACCACTGATTGGACAATGCTAGACTGTGTAAGGACAGCCCCCCAAAATAGCACCCATCTGTACCTTTATCCATAAACTTGTACTAGGAATAAGAGAAGAATGGCACAACATAGAGCCATAAGAATAGATGCTCCAGAATTGTTATTACATGTGTCAGGAGTGGAGACAGGTCCTCTTTAAGTTGCCTTGTAAAACACTTCCCCTCTACTTCATTGACAGGGCCAGGCATCTAATTTGTCAGCTCACCTGACTCTGTAATCTCGCACCAGCCCTGTTCAGTTCCTCCTTGGCACATATGCAGCAGTCTTCTTTGTGACAGCGCCAGGAAAATAAGATGTACTGCGCATGTGCCAAGGATGAAGTGAACAGTGCTGCTGTAGGATTACAGGGCCAGAAGGCATGACAAAATGGACGCCTGGCCATGTCAATCGAGTGGAAGGAGGGCTGTCTTGCAGAGCGGAGGAGCTAAGGTACACTTAGTGGCTAGGACCCACCCTTGGTGCACTTAAGCCCTAATTTGTATATCATTTCAACACTGATTTCTCCTAAGTGCCCTAACACATCAGAGAAGGAAAGGTATCAGCTAGGTAAGCCCTACCAGAAATTATACCTGTTTTGATAGGGTTGATCATGCTGACAGATACAATATGAGCATGACAGACAGGAGACAGGCCTTATAGACTTTTTACTGAGTCCGTCTTCAGCAGTGAGGAGAGACAGTGCTGTAGGTGACAGTTTCTAACTCCCTTTTTTAGCAATCTGCAGGGGTCCCAGTGCTTGGACCCCTACCATTTAAGACCTGTGGTATGTCACTATGTTTGAAAGTACAGTTACACTTTAACCCCTTAAGGAACCTGCCATATTTCACCTTAAGGACCGGGCCATTTTTTGCAAATCTGACGTGTCTTTTTATGTGGTGGTAATTTTAAAACACTTTTACTTATCCAGGCCATTCTGAGACTGTTTTCTCGTCACATATTGTACTTCATGTCAGTGGTAAAATTGAGTAAAAAAAAATCATTTTTATTTATAAAAAAAATACAAAATTTACAAAAAAAATAGAAAAATTTGCAAATTTCAATTTCTCTACTTTTATAATAGATAGTAATACCTCCAAAAATTGTTATTACTTTACATTCCCCATATGTCTACTTCATGTTTGGATCATTTTGTGAATGCCATTAGATTTTTTGGGGACGTTAGAAGTTTAGAAGCAAATCTTGAAATTTTTCAGAAAATTTCCAAAACCCACTTTTTAAGGACAAGTTTAGGTCTGAAGTCACTTTGTGAGGCTTACATAATAGAAACCACCCAAAAATTACCCCATTTTTGAAACTACACCCTCAAGGTATTCAAAACTGATTTTACAAATTTTGTTAACCCTTTAGGTGTTCCACAAGAATTCATGGAAAATGGAGATGACATTTCAGAATTTCTCTTTTTTGGCAGATTTTCCATTTTAATCCATTTTTTCCAGTAACATAGCAAGGGTTAACAGCCAAACAAAACTCAATATTTATTGCCCTGATTCTTTAGTTTACAGAAACACCCCATATGTGGTCGTAAACTGCTGTACGGGCACACGGCAGGGCGCAGAAGGAAAGGAACGCCATATGGTTTTTAGAAGGCAGATTTTGCTGGACTGGTGTTTTGACAACATGTCCCATTTGAAGCCCCCCTGATGCACCCCTAGAGTAGAAACTCCCAAAAAGTGACCCCATTTTAGAAACGACACCCCATAAGGTATTCAAAACTGATTTTATAAACATTGTTAACCCTTTAGGTGTTCCACAAGAATGAATGGAAAATGGAGATGAAATTTCTGAATTTCTCTTTTTTGGCAGATTTTCCATTTTAATCAATTTTTTCCAGTAACAAAGCAAGGGTTAACAGCCAAACAAAACTCAATATTTGTTGCCCTGATTCTTTAGTTTACAGAAACACCCCATATGTGGTCGTAAACTGCTGTACGGGCACACGGCAGGGTGCAGAAGGAAAGGAACGCCATATGGTTTTTGGAAGGCAGATTTTGCTGGACTGGTTTTTTGACACCATGTCCTATTTGAAGCCCCCTGATTCATCCCTAGAGTAGAAACTCCAAAAAAGTGACCCATTTTGGAAACTACGGAATAAGATGGCAGTTTTGTTGGTACTATTTTAGGGTACATATGATTTTTGGTTGCTCTATATTACACTTTGTGAGGCAAGGTAACATAAAATAGCTGTTTTGCCACCGTTTTTTTTTTTTTTGTTATTTACAACGTTTATCTGACAGGTTAGATCATGTGCTATTTTTATAGAACAGGTTGTTACGGACGCGACAATACCAAATATGACTACTTTTTTGTTGTTTGTTTTAGTTTTACATATTAAAGCATTTTTGAAAAATAAAGATTTTTTAGTGTCTCCATATTCTGAAAGCCATAGTTTATTTTTATTTTTTGGGCAACTGTCTTATGTAGTGGCTAATTTTTTTCGGTATGAGATGACTGTTTGATTGGTACTATTTTAGGTTGCATATGACTTTTTGATCGCTTTGTATTACACTTTTTGTGATGTAAGGTGACAAAAAATTGCTTTTTTAGCACAGTTTTTATTTTATTTTTTTGCTAAGGAAGGCATCGGGCTGCCTTCCCTGCCATCAGGTCCCCCAGAGTGCTGACATTAATTTAGGTGACTGCATTAAATATCCAATTACCCAATGAACAAGCATTTCACTTGTTCATTGGGTAATCGGCGGCACTTTTACACCGGCAGATTATCGCTAACGAGCATTCGCACCAGCGATTGTTAGCAATAATCAGCCTGAAGTTCGAGTAGTGGCCTAAAGGCGTAGGTGATCTACTAGGTTTATAATAGACATCAGTCTGCTGGTTGACTACACAGGCTCTTGCGAGCGTTGACTGCCTTATTAGGGAGCATGCCAAAAATGTGCCATAGTGCATGATAAACACCATTTGTGATTAGTCTTAAGACTTAACTATTTTTAAGGGATCTGTTGAACTTTGTAGGTTATATATATCGGTATATAAAGTATCACTTCCTAGATGTTTGACTTTTCACACTTCAATTTTTTTTTTTTCTTATTTTTTCAGGGAAAAGCATTTGGACAAATGTTACTTGACCTTGAGATAAAAAACGTCCCCGATTTAAAATCTTTGATTGATTAAGCTGATAATAGTATAATAAACCTGTGCCAAGATGTTTACTGGAGTTCTAATATAGAAAGAGAAAGTATTTATACAGAAACCTATCGATTGGTTAGCATGCAAAAAGCCATTATGTCTATTACTAGTGAAATAGATTTTATAAATTGCTATACTTAATATATGGTATGAAAAATTTTAGGTAAATATAACATCAGGTTAACATTTCTGTACTTTTATGTATTTCTATGTACCATTCCTTGAAAAAAAATGTCCTTTAGGGTCCATTCACACGTCCGTAATTTCGTTCCGCATTTTGCGGAACTGAATTGCGGACCCATTCATTTCTATGCTGCCCGGATCCGGAATTGTGGATCCGCACTTCCGTTCCCGAAAAAAATAGAACATGTCCTATTCTTGTCCGCAATTGCGGACAAGAATTGGCATTTTCTATTAAGTGCCGGCGACGTGTGTGTTTTGCGCATCCGTGGATCCGCAAAACACACACGGACATGTGAATGGAGCCTTAGGCTCAGTTTACTTTGTTTCGTTTTTCCATTCTATCAGTTTTCCATGTCAGAATATCTATGCCCTATATTATCATGTTAAAAAATGGAAATCTGGTGGAATCCTAAACGGACACATCAAAATTAATTAACGCCAGTTACGCCATTATTAAGAAGGATACTCCATATCCATCATATATCCCTCAAAATCGTTGTGCCATTGTGATCATAGCCTTATACAACCATCAGCCTTAAAATTAAAACCTCTGGCAAGTGAAGAGAATAACATTGATAATCTTTTGATAATGGCATCTGTCCAGGGGTGGCAAATATTAGACAGCAAGTGAAGTCAGTTTATGAAGTTTTGGCATTGGAAGCAGGAAACATGGGCAAGCACGAGTATCTTTGAACTGAATCTATGAACTGACTGCAAAAGATGAATGTAGATATGAGCTCCATGATTTAGCTCTTTATTGGAAAATGTTGATGAAAATACCTGAATAAGGAAAATGATAGTGCCATTGCAAATACACCTTTATATTGATTATCTCCATCTGCTCTAAAGTTTAACTAGTCAGAAATATACCCTATTGTGACTGAAGGCTAGGTCCTTTTATTTCAGGTAAAGGGGTTATCCCATGATAAATGTAAAAAATTTAAATCAGACATCATATAGCACATGACAATATCTTTCTAACAAAGCTAGAACCAGCCCTGTACCTCACATGGGTCCAGAGAACTCTCGATTCATTGTGCCAACTGCTCTACTAAATCTATTTCAAGCTAGCAGCCCTGTATACCTTTCCCTGTAACTGTCACAGGTGGACAAAGAAATAAGGAAAAGAACAAACAGCAGGCGGCGCTGTACAGATATATTTTATTGAATAACTTAGTGGCTATACTACATTTGAATTACATGCAGTCACAAAAGTATTCAGATCCAATAAAAATTGTGGAATATGTATGGTGAGACAATCCCCCAATTGTTAAAGGGTTTTTCTTTTTATAATTTTCCATATTTGTATTAAAAATGAAATCTTACAGTTTTCACAGTGTCCACAGTCCCTGTACAATAGGCTGGAACAAAAGGTAACCTTTATGTTTTAATTAGTAGAGATGTGTTGGAGTTAGAAGAACTTCTGGAGAATATATAGTTTCATTCATGCAGAGTTTCATCTGTTGCAATGTATGTGAAAAAATTCAACTAAACTGCATTATCCAGTCAACAATTATCATTTTATCATTTGAGTTTGTCATTTGTTTACATGGAGCATATTCTTGGACCTATTGGCCCTGACTTATCAAAGCCAGTGTGTGCTACAATGGTCTTGATGGGCCCTGCACTGCCAGAGGATGCATTTAATTTACAACGAGGTTCAGGCAAGCCCAGGTTTTGTAACTTGAGAATGAGAAATCTCCCCCATATGGTTCATATAATGTATTTTTCCAATGTAAGTGGCATCTTCCAGTTGTACAACAAAGCTATCCTTAAAGTCTCATGACAAGCAATATGGTATATATTGTCCATTCTCCAACCTGATCTGACTTTGAGCATTGAAAGATTCTTCTGCACACTGGGTGGTGCAGTTGCTGATGCAACCATTTGACTCCTGGAGAGTCCCTATGTTCCTTGCATGCCCATGTTAAAATTCATCTTGGTGTCTGTTAAATGCCCATACTAACAGCTACAGTATAAGGGCCCATTCACATTGCGGTCTTCAATGCACGGGCACCAGCCCTGTGAATCTTGTATTGCGGCGCAAACCCACTGACTTGAGTATACAGTGAAGGAGAGGACATATATTTTTGTGGAGACCCGGACCAGAAAGGCCAAGGAACCTCTTCCGTGGGTTTCCGATACATACCTCTCTGTACACCGCACCGTTTCTTGCAGATTGCGGACCCATTCAAGTCAATGGGTCCGCATCAGTAATATGGGATTTACCCAGCCGGTGCCCATATATTCCGTAACTGCCATTTGCGGTCCGCAATACAGGCACGGACGGTCATATGAATGAGCCCTAAATGTCCATACAGTATGTATTAAGTATTAGTTTACCTGTGCCTTAGTGAATAAAGAGTTCTTTTGGATGATATAAGATTGCTGTTCTTACATGATGCTAATATTTAGCCTTGGTACTCAAATCTAGCACAGTCTGTTTATAGGTATTACGGTAAATACTTGTCATTTCTACAATAGCTGCATGTTATATTTTTACATTCTGATTAACACTGAGAAACATGTTTTGTACTCAGAATAAATTTTAGTCTTCTATATTGTATGTGCTGTGTTTTTTTTAATATCTGATCGTACTTGGTTGATTGATGTCCTTGCACCATTGTGACCTCTTTATGTGGCCTTAGGCTACTTTCACACTCTCGTTTTGGCTTTCCGTTAGTGAGATCCGTTCAGGGCTCTCAGAAGCGGTCCAAAACTGATCAGTTTTGCTCTAATGCATTCTGAATTGAAACGGATCCGCTCAGAATGCATCAGTATGCCTCCGTTCCGTCTCCATTCCGCTCAGGAGGCGGACACCAAAAGGTTCCTTGCAGCGTTCTGCTGTCCGCTTGACGAAACTAAGCCAAACACAATCTGGCACAATAGAAAACTGATCCGCTCCTATTGACTTTCAATGGAGTTCATGACGAATCCGTCTTGGCTATGTTACAGATAATACAAACGGATCCGTTCATGACGGATGCATGCGGTTGTGTTATTGTAACGGAACCGTTTTTGCAGATCCATGACGGATCCGCCCAAAACGCGAGTGTGAAAGTAGCCTTAGGATACAGGACTTTTTATTTTTTTGTGATATAAAAGCACCGCTTTTTGAAAATGGTAAGTTTAATGTCATTCACACAATGCAGTGACCAGTACAACACCCAAATCTGCTAAAAGGGCTTGCCCGGATTTTTTTTTAAGTTTTTGACTTATCTACCTCCTACCACTTGCTTCTGAATCCTTCGGAGCAACACTAAGTTCCAGTCTCCACTATAGACTTCGGGAATAGAAAAGTCACGTGTGCCACTGCTGCCGATGACTGCCTGCCTCAGTGACATGTAACCCAAGTGGTGGTGGGGAGCAGGTAAATATGCTTCCCTTCACATGTCCAGCTGGGTGAGGGGGTGGCCTAAAAACTGTTAAAAAGCTGGATAACTCCTTTAAAGGGAATTTGTCACCTCCCTTTATGTGGTATTGGGAGCTGTCCTACATAAATAGTACTGCTCCTACAGTGTTGGGATAACAAAACCATCACTAAAATATGTTGAGAGGACCCATAAGCTTACACATACATAAGCTTGCAAAGTCTTAGAAGTCCACTTAATTTATTACAGCAGGGGCATGGAGTGGGGGATATAAAATAAAAATTAGGAGTAGTACTATTCATGTAACACTGCTCTTCATAAGGCATCTGGGAGGTGAGAGTTTCCCTTTAATAATATACAATATTATCAGAACTAGTGCAGAGTAACAGTGGAGAAGTTGCCACTTTCATATTGTACTATAGGTTTTGTCTCAATTGCAGGGTCCTACAGAGAACAAAGCAGGGACAAAATAACAAACGTAGAGACAGGTACACAGAGCAGATGGAATTGGTCAAAATCAGAACAGAGCCAACCGGGTAAGAGCAGACTCATAGAAGCCAAAGTCAATACCAGGAGAATTAAATCCAAAGCCAAATTACACTGAGTGCAGAATTATTAGGCAAATGAGTATTTTGACCACATCATCCTCTTTATGCATGTTGTCTTACTCCAAGCTGTATAGGCTCGAAAGCCTACTACCAATTAAGCATATTAGGTGATGTGCATCTCTGTAATGAGAAGGGGTGTGGTCTAATGACATCAACACCCTATATTAGGTGTGCATAATTATTAGGCAACGTCCTTTCCTTTGGCAAAATGGGTCAAAAGAAGGACTTGACAGGCTCAGAAAAGTCAAAAATTGTGAGATATCTTGCAGAGGGATGCAGCACTCTTAAAATTGCAAAGCTTCTGAAGCGTGATCATCGAACAATCAAGCGTTTCATTCAAAATAGTCAACAGGGTCGCAAGAAGCGTGTGGAAAAACCAAGGCGCAAAATAACTGCCCATGAACTGAGAAAGGTCAAGCGTGCAGCTGCCAAGATGCCACTTGCCACCAGTTTGGCCATATTTCAGAGCTGCAACATCACTGGAGTGCCCAAAAGCACAAGGTGTGCAATACTCAGAGACATGGCCAAGGTAAGAAAGGCTGAAAGACGACCACCACTGAACAAGACACACAAGCTGAAACGTCAAGACTGGGCCAAGAAATATCTCAAGACTGATTTTTCTAAGGTTTTATGGACTGATGAAATGAGAGTGAGTCTTGATGGGCCAGATGGATTGGCCCGTGGCTGGATTGGTAAAGGGCAGAGAGCTCCAGTCCGACTCAGACGCCAGCAAGGTGGAGGTGGAGTACTGGTTTGGGCTGGTATCATCAAAGATGAGCTTGTGGGGCCTTTTCGGGTTGAGGATGGAGTCAAGCTCAACTCCCAGTCCTACTGCCAGTTTCTGGCAGACACCTTCTTCAAGCAGTGGTACAGGAAGAAGTCTGCATCCTTCAAGAAAAACATGATTTTCATGCAGGACAATGCTCCATCACACGCGTCCAAGTACTCCACAGCGTGGCTGGCAAGAAAGGGTATAAAAGAAGAAAATCTAATGACATGGCCTCCTTGTTCACCTGATCTGAACCCCATTGAGAACCTGTGGTCCATCATCAAATGTGAGATTTACAAGGAGGGAAAACAGTACACTCTCTGTACAGTGTCTGGGAGGCTGTGGTTGCTGCTGCACGCAATGTTGATGGTGAACAGATCAAAACACTGATAGAATCCATGGAGGGCAGGCTTTTGAGTGTCCTTGCAAAGAAAGGTGGCTATATTGGTCATTTTTTGTTTTGTTTTTGAATGTCAGAAATGTATATTTGTGAATGTTGAGATGTTATATTGGTTTCACTGGTAAAAATAAATAATTGAAATGGGTATATATTTGTTTTTTGTTAAGTTGCCTAATAATTATGCACAGTAATAGTCACCTGCACACACAGATATCCCCCTAAAATAGCTAAAACTAAAAACAAACTAAAAACTACTTCCAAAAATATTCAGCTTTGATATTAATGAGTTTTTTGGGTTCATTGAGAACATGGTTGTTCAATAATAAAATTAATCCTCAAAAATACAACTTGCCTAATAATTCTGCACTCCCTGTAGAAACCAGAATGCACAAACATACCATGCCAAGAAGTCAAACCAGGAAGTCACATCAGGTCCAAATTGTCATGCAAGGGGTAGTATACAGAACATGCCGAGGTCCAAGAAATCCAGAGTATAAGAATAACATCTTAATCACAGGCAACTGTGGCCAACAGTTGCCTGTTTAAATATCTTCCTAGGTCATAATGGACATCTACCCATGTGACCTGTGACATCATACACCGAATCCGACCCCCCCCCCCCCCCCCCCTGATTGGCCAGCACTCAAGTTCATTGTGCCCATTCCGTTACCACGGACCATAATGCAATTCTTCGATGGAATGCATAAATGATGGCCTACTACTGGATGGCGATTTCTTCCTAAGTATTGCAGGGGTCTTCAGGGAACAGAGCAAGGATAAATTAACAAACATAGTGAAAGGTACACAGAGCAGATACTGACAGAATGGGTGCTCTGTTCTGTTACCTACTTACTGTTGAATAACTTGTCGCTATATGAATAAAGTTTTTTATTATTATACTATTTTATATGGAAAGATTTAAATTCACTTGAACAAATATTGAGATACTCATGAATGGAAGAAAAAGACTGCACATCCTCCCAGAATCTTCTTGAATGGCTGAAAAGCACAGTTGCTTAGCTTAAGACAGAATGCTATTCAGTTTGTTCTTGCTTTGAATATTCTTTATTTGCATGCCAGATAATAAAAAGAGTTGTGTTGAGTTTGTGCCTTCAAGTTCATTCTAATAAAACTTCCTTTACTGGAAGTTGTTTTCAACAGCAAAAAAACCCTGATATTGGTCACATCAATGATATTCAATTTTTAGTTCACCTTTAATGCAGAATTGCTTAAAGAGGACCTTTCACTAGATTAAAAAATCTAAACTAAGTATACAGACATGGAGAGCGGCGCTATGAGCTGAGCGCTGCGATTGGCCAGCGCTACAGCATGGGAGAAAGAGACGCCGGCAGGTTCCACTAGGTGGAGCCTAACATGTGAAGATACCGGAGCCTATACCGGGCGAACGGAGCGGCGCCCAGGGATAATAGTAAGTGCAGGGGGATCCCTGGGCGCCGCTCTCCATGTCTGTATACTTAGTTTAGATTTTTTAATCTAGTGAAAGGTCCTCTTTAATATATTTTAAGTGAAGCAATGATAAGCAATCTAGAGGGCAATCTATATGGCAAGTACATATATCACAGCTTATGTGCTTCACAAATTCATATGTAAAGTTCAAAGATGTACAGTCAGGTCCATAAATATTGGGACATCTACACAATTCTAACATATTTGGCTCTATACACCACCACAATGAATTTAAAATGAAACGAACAAGATGTGCTTTAACTGCAGACTGTCATATGAGCTTTAATTTGAGGGTATTTACATCCAAATCAGGTGAACGGTGTAGGAATTACAAAAGTTTGCATATGTGCCTCCCACTTGTTAAGGAACCAAAAGTAATGGGACAATTGGCTTCTCAGCTGTTCCATGGCCAGGTGTGTGTTATTCCCTCATTATCCCAATTACAATAAGCAGATAAAAGGTCCAGAATTCATTTCTAGTGTGCTATTTGCATTTGGAATCTGTTGGTGTCAACTCTCAAGATGTGATCCAAAGAGCTGTCACTATCAGTGAAGCAAGCCATCATTAGGCTGAAAAAACAAAACAAACCCATCAGAGAGATAGCAAAAACATTAGGTGTGGCTAAAACAACAGTTTGGAACATTCTTAAAAAGAAGAAACGCACCAGTGAGCTCAGCAACAGGGCTAGAGGGCTGCAAATGTCATAAAAATGTGGTTAAGAGCATGGCAAGTGCTCTGCAAACAAATGTGGATAGGGAAATGACTTTGAATAACATAAAATACGCAAAAATAAAAAATAATAATCTTGATCTAGCAGGGCGAGGTCCATATGGAGTATGAGGTTGAGCAGGCGGTGTAGGTGGAAGTGGAGGAGGTAGCCTACACTGCTTTTTGGTTAAAAAAAAATATATATTTTTTTTTAATTAGGGTACACCCCAAAACATTGGAAAATATAACCCTCCAGTCGTGCTAAACACACGTTCAGACAATACACTGGCTGCAAGGCAGGCCAGCACCTCCAAGGGGTAAAGGGCAAGCTCAGGCCATGTGCCCAATTTGGAGACCCAGAAGTTGCAGGGGCTGACCCCTGTCAGTCAGATCATGTAGGCGTGTGCATACTTACTGCCCCACCATGTCGCACGTCCCCGTAATGTTCACGGTCCAATTTGATATCTGCTCTATCAACTTTCGATGTTCTTTTATGCACCTACCATGGTTATCACGGGTGGCGGGGAATCAGGGTTCCAGGCCGGAGAGGGAGCGTGAGAAAGGGAGACCACATCCAAGGGAGGATTACTTTTTTCAAATTTAAAATTATAGAGCGGAAATATGGGACAAAGTATTAAAGCTTAAAAGTGGGACAACTTTTTAAAGTTTAGCATTGAATGAAAGGATGTGTCGCGCATCAATTAATGAAGAATTTCTTAAATTTTATTCCCTGTCAACTATGCAGAGCAGGGGTTTCTATCCAGGCAAAATGTCACCTGACAATGTAATTGACGATTTTTATTTATTTATGTTCCTGTCACCTATGTAGAGGTGCCCCAGTGACATTCTCCATCCATTTGGATATCTTCTCTATCAACTTTCGATGTTTTTTTGTGAGCCTACCATGTTGATCACGGTTATCGGCGAATCAGGGTTCCACGCCGGAGAGGGAGCGTGAGAAAAAGAGACCAAATTTAAGGGAGATAAATTTATTTCTAAAAATTAGGATCGAGCAGAAATGTGGGAAATGCTATTGAGGCGCAAATGTGGGACAAATTACAGAAGCCCAAATGTGGGCCAAAAGAGTCAAGCGGAAATGTGGGAAAAGCTATTAAGGCGCAAATGTTGTACAAATTACAGAAGCCCAAATGTTGGCCAAAAGAGTCAAGCGGAAATGTGAGAAAAGCTATTGAGACGCAAATGTGGTACAACTTGTTTAAGTTTAAGCATTGAATCAAAGGAGGTGGCGCGCATCAATTAAAGAAGCATTTCAGAAATGTTATTCCCTGTCACCTATGCAGAGCAGGGGATTATTCACATCTAAAATTGTATAATGTCAACCCAAGAATGTAACAGAAAAATTACAGAAATGTATTAACCTGTCTACTTGGTAGAGCAGGGGTCTATGACAGAAAAAAATTGTTTGTCACCCGAAAATGTAAAATAAAAATTATTGAAATTTATTAAGCTGTCAACTAGGTAGAGGAAGGGTATATTACACCCAAAAATTGGTGAATTTGACCCTAAAATGTAACTGACATGTTTTTTGTTTTTTTTTACCTGTTTAATCGGTATAGCAGTGGTACATCACACCAAGAAATTGCTGAATTTCACCAGAAAATGTAACTGCCAATTTTTCATTATTTTTTTTTTTTTACCGTTCTACTAGGTCTAGAAGTGATACTTCACACCCAAAAATTTTTGAATTTCAACTGAAAATGTAACTGACAATTATTTTTATTTTTTTTACCTGTCTACTAGGTATAGCAGTGGTACTTCACACCCAAAAATTGGTGAATTTCACCAGAAAATGTAACAGACAAATTATTATTATTTTTTTACCTGTCTACTAGGTATAGCAGTGGTACATCACACCAGAAAATGTAATAATTTTTTTTATTGTTTAACCTGTCTACTAGGTATAGCAGTGGTACTTCACACCCAAAAATTGGTGAATTTCAACAGAAAATGTAAATGACAAAGTAGTGAAATGATATAAAATACATACAAATAAATAAAAAAAATTGGATTTATGAGGTGGAGTTCCATATGGAGTAGGAGGACGAGGAGGCGGTGGACGTAGCGGTGTAGGTGGAAGCGGCGGTGGAGGAGGACGAGGTAGCCAACACAGGTTTTTGGTTTTAATTTTATTTTTTAAAATTAGGGTACACTCTAAAAGAGTTTGAAATATCCAAAATACAAGACTGAGCAATTGCGCTGCAGTATAACAATGGCTGGTTAGTGCCGGTATACATGTCTATTCTGCACAAGGTACGGACAAGTTCTGAGGGATCCATGCCTGGTTCATTTTAATGAACGTGAGCTTGTCCACATTGGCTGTGGACAGGCGGCTTCGCTTGTCTGTGATGACGCCCCCTGCCGTGCTAAGCACACGTTCAGATAATACACTGGCTGCAGGGCAGGGCCAGAACCTCCAAGGCGTAAAGGGCAAGCTCAGGCCATGTCTCCAATTTGGAGACCCAGAAGTTGAAGGGGCAGACCTGTCATTCAGTACGTGTAGGCGTGTGCACACATACTGCTCCACCATGTTGGTGAAATGCTGCCTCCTGCTAAGACGTTCCATATCAGCTGGTGGTGTGGTTGTTGTGGCGTGCTGACAAAGCTTTTCCACATTTCGGCCATGCTAACCCTGCCTTCTGAGGTGCTGGTGGTGCCCCAGCTGCGTTGGAGACCTCTTCCTCGTCCTTTGCCTTGTGCTTCCCATGTGCCCCCGCTGTCAGGTGGGAATGCCACCAGCAGCGTGTCTACCAGCGTGCGCTTGTACTCGCGCATCTTACGATCACGCTCCAGTGAGGGAATTAAGGACGGTACGGTGTCCTTGTAACGGAGATCCAGCAGCGTGGCCACCCAGTAATCAGCACAAGTTAGAATGTGGGCAACGGTCGTTGCGGAGACACTGCAGCATGTGTGCCAGGCTGCCCAGAGGCAACGAAAAGCTGTCCCCTGTGGGAGGTGTATCGTCTGTGTCCTCTGTATCCCCCCAGCCACGCACCAGTGATGGCCATGAGCTGGTCTGGGTGCCACCCTGCTGTGAACATGGTTCCTCCTCCTTCATCTCCTCATCCTCCACCTTGTCATCCTCCAGAACTGTGCCCTGGCTGGAAAATTGTGTACCTGGCGTTTGGGGGTGCAGGAACCCACCCTCGGAGCCACTTGGGAATGACTGTCCGGAAACCTTACGAAATGATCCCTCTTCCTCCTCCTCCTTCTGTGCCACATCCTCTTCCATCATCGCCAGGAGCGTTTCTCAAGGAGGCATAGAAGTGGGATAGTAATGCTGAGAACGGCGTTATCGGCACTGGCCATGTTGGTGGAGTACTCGAAACAGCGCAACAAGGAACATAGGTCTCGCATGGAGGCCCAGTCATTGTGGTGCTGTTCCGCCGAGCGACTCACCCGTGCGTGCTGCAGCTGAAACTCAACTATCGTCTGCTGCTGCTCGCACAGTCTGGCCAGCATGTGCAAGGTGGAGTTCCACCTTGTGGGCACGTTGCATATGAGGCGGTGAGCGGGAAGGGTGAAGTTACGCTGCAGCGCTGACGGGCGAGCAGCAGCAGGGTGAGGACGCCGAAAGCGTGCACAGACGGCCTGCACTTTATGCAGCAGCTCTGACATATCAGGGTAATTTTTAAGGAATCTCTGCACCACCAAATTCAGCACATGCGCCAGGCAAGGGATGTGCGTCAAACCGGCTAGTCCCAGAGCTGCTACGAGATTTCGCCCATTATCGCACACCACCAGGCCGGGCTTGAGGCTGACTGGCACAAACCACTCATCGGTCTGTTGTTCAAGGGCCGTCCACAGCTCCTGCGCGGTGTGGGTTTTTTCCCTTAAACAGATAAGTTTTAAAACTGCCTGCTGTCGTTTACCCCTGGCTGTGCTGAAGTTGGTGGTGAAGGTGTTACGCTGACCGGATGAGGAGCTGGTAGAGGATGAGAAAGCAGAGTAGGAGGAGGAAGCAACAGGAGGCAAACTGAAGCTCCCTGCAATCCTCGGTGGTGGAAGGACATGCGCCAAACTGCTATCCGCCTCAGGCCCAGCTGCCACTGCATTTACCGAGTGTGCTTTTATGGAGATATGTCCCTGACCGTGCTTACTGGTCCACGTATCCGTAGTGAGGTGCCTTTAAAACTATACTGTGGGACAGCCACCGCCATAAGGCCTTTAAAACTATCCGTCTCCACCAGACGGAATGACAGCATTTCAAAGGCCAGTAATTTAGAAATGCTGGCATTCAGGGCTAGGGATCGCGGGTGGGTAGGGAAGTACTTCGTCTTCATCTCCAGCGTTTGGGAGATGGAGAGCTGAATGCTTCCGTGGGACATTGTGGAGATGCTTGGTGACCCAGGTGGTGTTGCTGGCAGATCCTCTGTTTGCGGGGTGGCAGGTGGCACTGTCCCTCCAGAGGTGGATCAAGAGGCCGAGACTGCAGCAGAGGAGGAAGCAGGAGGAGCCAGAGACCTTTCTTGGTTTTTGAGGTGTCTACTCCACTGCAGCTTGTGCTTTGCACTTAAATGTTGTGGTTGTGCTCAGGTTGGCCTCAATTAACCACCTCAGCCCCCCTAGCTTAAACACCCTTAATGACCAGACCACTTTTTACAATTCTGCACTACACTACTTTCACGGTTTATTGCTCGGTCATGCAACTTACCACCCAAATGAATTTTACCTCCTTTTCTTCTCACTAATAGAGCTTTCATTTGGTGGTATTTCATTGCTGCTGACATTTTTACTTTTTTTTGTTATTAATCGAAATTTAACAAAATTTTTGCAAAAAAATGACATTTTTCACTTTCAGTTGTAATTTTTTTTTTTAAATCGACATCTATATATAAATTTTTCTCTAAATTTATTGTTCTACATGTCTTTGATTAAAAAAAAAATGTTTGGGTAAAAAAAAAAATGGTTTGGGTAAAAGTTATAGCGTTTACAAACTATGGTAAAAAAATTTGAATTTCCGCTTTTTTGAAGCAACTCTGACTTTCTGAGCACCTGTCATGTTTCCTGAGGTTCTACAATGCCCAGACAGTAGAAAAACCCCACAAATAACCCAATTTCGGAAAGTAGACACCCTAAGGTATTCGCTGATGGGCATAATGAGTTCACTATAGTTTTGTCACAAGTTAGCGGAAAATGATGATTTTTTTTTTCTTACAAAGTCTCATATTCCACTAACTTGTGACAAAAAATAAAAACTTCCATGAACTCACTATGCCCATCACGAAATACTTTGGGGTGTCTTCTTTTCAAAATGGGGTCACTTGTGGGGTAGTTATACTGCCCTGGCATTTTAGGGGCCCTAATGTGTGGTAAGTAGTTTGAAATCAAAATGTGTAAAAAATGCCCTGTGAAATCCTAAAGGTGCTCTTTGGAATGTGGGCCCCTTTGCCCACCTAGGCTGCAAAAAAGTGTCACACATCTGGTATCGCCGTACTCAGGAGAAGTTGGGGAATGTGTTTTGGGGTGTCATTTTACATATACCCATGCTGGGTGAGATAAATATCTCGGTCAAATGCCAACTTTCTATAAAAAAATGGGAAAAGTTGTCTTTTGCCGAGATATTTCTCTCACCCAGCATGGGTATATGTAAAAAGACACCCCAAAACACATTGGCCTACTTCTTCTGAGTACGGCGATACCACATGTGTGACACTTTTTTGCAGCCTAGGTGGGCAAATCGGCCCACATTCCAAAGAGCACCTTTCGGATTTCACAGGGCATTTTTTACACATTTTGATTCCAAACTACTTCTCACACATTATGGCCCCTAAAATGCCAGGGCAGTATAACTACCCCACAAGTGACCCAATTTTGGAAAGAAGACACCCCAAGGTATTCCGTGAGGGGCATGGCGAGTTCCTAGAATCTTTTATTTTTTGGCACAAGTTAGCGGAAAATGATGATTTTTTTTTTTTTCTTACAAAGTCTCATATTCCACTAACTTGTGACAAAAAATAAAAACTTCCATGAACTCACTATGCCCATCACGAAATACCTTGGGGTGTCTTCTTTCCAAAATGGGGTCACTTGTGAGGTAGTTATACTGCCCTGGCCTTTTAGGGGCCCTAATCTGTGAGAAGTAGTTTGAAATCAAAATGTGTAAAAAATGACCTGTGAAATCCGAAAGGTGCTCTTTGGAATGTGGGCCCCTTTGCCCACCTAGGCTGCAAAAAAGTGTCACACATCTGGTATCGCCGTACTCAGGAGAAGTTGGGCAATGTTTTTGGGGTGTCATTTTACATATACCCATGCTGGGTGAGATAAATATCTCGGTCAAATGCCAACTTTGTATAAAAAAATGGGAAAAGTTGTCTTTTGCTGAGATATTTCTCTCACCCAGCATGGGTATATGTAATAAAGACACCCCAAAACACATTGCCCTACTTCTGAGTACAGCGATACCAGATGTGTGACACTTTTTTGCAGCCTAGGTGGGCAAAGGGGCCCACATTCCAAAGAGCACCTTTCGGATTTCACAGGTCATTTTTTACACATTTTGATTTCAAACTACTTACCACACATTAGGGCCCCTAGAATGCCAGGGCAGTATAACTACCCCACAAGTGACCCCATTTTGGAAAGAAGACACCACAAGGTATTTTGTGATGGGCATAGTGAGTTCATGGAAGTTTTTATTTTTTGTCACAAGTTAGTGGAATATGAGACTTTGTAAGGAAAAATAAAAAAATAAAATAAAAATCATCATTTTCCGCTAACTTGTGACAAAAAATAAAAAGTTCTATGAACTCTCTATGCCCATCAGCGAATACCTTAGGGTGTCTACTTTCCGAAATGGGGTCATTTGTGGGGTGTTTGTACTGTCTGGCCATTGTAGAACCTCAGGAAACATGACAGGTGCTCAGAAAGTCAGAGCTGCTTCAAAAAGCGGAAATTCACATTTTTGTACCATAGTTTGTAAACGCTATAACTTTTACCCAAACCATTTTTTTTTTTACCCAAACATTTTTTTTTATCAAAGACATGTAGAACAATAAATTTAGAGAAAAATTTATATTTGGATGTCGTTTTTTTAAAAAAAAATTACAACTGAAAATGAAAAATGTAATTTTTTTGCAAAAAGTTCGTTAAATTTCGATTAATAACAAAAAAAGTTAAAATGTCAGCAGCAATGAAATACCACCAAATGAAAGCTCTATTAGTGAGAAGAAAAGGAGGTAAAATTGATTTGGGTGGTAAGTTGCATGACCGAGCAATAAACGGTGAAAGTAGTGTAGTGCAGAAGTGTAAAAAGTGGCCTGGTCATTAAGGGTGTTTAAGCTAGGGGGGCTGAAGTGGTTAAACTTGAATTTAACACTTGCAGATCTGGAAAATAGTGTTTTTTAGGACAGAAAGTGTGTTTTTAAAAACCCAGAAAATGATGGCTGTATTTCTGGCTTAAATTGCACACTGACTAAGGCCTAGTTCACACGACCGTATGGCTTTTATTGTTTTTTGCGGTCCGTTTTTCACGGATCCGTTGTTCCGTTTTTCAGTTCCGTTGTGTTTCCGTTTCCTTTCCGTTTTTCCGTATGCCATGTACAGTATACAGTAATTACATAGAAAAAATTGGGCTGGCCATAACATTTTCAATAGATGGTTCATAAAAAACGGAACGGAAACGGAAGACATACGAATGCATTTCCGTATGTGTTCCGTTTTTTTTGCGGACCCATTGACTTGAATGGAGGCGCGACCCGTGATTTACGGCCAAATATAGGGCAAGCTCTATCTTTCAACGGAACGGAAAAACGGAAATAGGGAAACGGAATGCATACGGAACACATTCCGTTTTTTTTGCGGAACCATTGAAATGAATGGTTCCGTATACGGACCGTATATGGAACACAAAAAAAACGGCCCGTACACTCGCAAAAAAAACGTTCGTGTGAACTAGGCCTAAGCCTGCAAATCCACCAGATGTTGTAAATTGCCAAAAAAATTGGGATTTTTAATGTCCCAAAAGCTCAGATGCAGTGCTAGCGCACTGAGCTTGCATAAAAGACCCGCCGCCGCCCACCTAACTGACTTATTAAAGTTATTTTTTAACGGTCACTGGGCTCAGGGCAGGATAAACAAAATGTGCCCTGCACCCACAAAACACAATGTATGTAGATCGCTGAGTTAGATTTAGATTTTGAGCAAAGATTCAGTCCTATTCTCTCCCTGAAATCACCAGCAGCATCCTCTCCCTACACTAAGCACAGCAGAGTGACGTGCGGCGCTACATGACTCCAGCTTATATAGAGGCTGGGTCACATGCTACACTGGCCAATCACAGCCATGCCATTAGTAGGCATGGCTGTGATGGCTTCTAAGGTCAGACAGCTAACCGCTTGTTGATTGGCTGCTCTGCAGCCTTTCGAAAAGCGCCAAGAAAGCACCGAACCCGAACTTTTACTGAAATGTCCGGGGTCCAAAAATCGTAAAGTTCGGTACGAACTCGAACTTTACAGTTCGGGTTCACTCAACCCTAACGGGGATCCAATGGCAGGGAAGGCATCGTGGCTGCCTTCCGTGATAGCATGTGAGATCCAGCCCCCTGCATCTCACAGGCAGGAAGCTGTAAGTGTATTACAGTGTGTAATACACTTACAGCCAATGCATTACAATACAGAAGTATTGTAATGCATTGTAAAGGGGATCAGACCCCCAAAAGTTGAAGTCCCACAGTGGGACAAAAAATAAAGTGAAAAGAGAAGTTAAAAAAAGTTTTACAAAAAAATAAAGTTTCAAGTAAAAAAAAAAACGTCCTTTTCCTAAAATAAAGTGAAAAAAATTGTAAAAAATAGGGTAAAAAAGAAAAGCAGACATATTAGGTATCGCCGCGTCCGTATCGATCGGCTCTATAAAAATATCACATGACCTAACCTCTCAGGTGAACAGTTTTTTTTTATCACCTTACATCACAAAAAGTGTAATACCAAGCGATCAAAAAGTCATACGCACCCCAAAATCATACCATCAAACTGTCATCTCATCCCGTAAAAAATGAAATCCTACCTAAGACAATCACCCAAAGAATAAAAAAAACTGTGGCTCTCAGAATATGGAGACACTAAAACATGATTTATTTTGTTTAAAAAATGCTGTTATTGTGTAAAACTTAAATAAATAAAAAAAAGTCCGTAAGAACCTGCTGTATAAAAATATCACATGACCTACCCCCTCAGATGAACACCTTAAAAAAAATAGTGTCAATTTTTTTTTTGTCACATTACATCACAAAAAGTGTAATACCAAGTGATAAAAAAATCATATGCACCGTTCAAACTGTCATCTCATACTGAAAAAAATTTGCCCCCATATAAGACAGTCGCCCAAAAAATAAAAACAAACTATGGCTTTTAGAATATGGAGACACTAAAAAATAATTTGGTATTGTCGCGTCCATAACAACCTGCTCTATAAAAATACCAAATGATCATTGTAAATAACAAAAAATCAAAATGTTGTCAAAACAGCTATTTTTTGTTAACTTGCCTCACAAAATGTGTAATATAGAGCAACCAAAAATCCTATGTACCCTAAAATAGTACCAACAAAACTGCCACCGTATCCCGTAGTTTCCAAAATGGGGTCTTTTTTTAGTTTCTACTCTAGGGCTGCATCAGGGGGTCTTCAAATGTGCCATGGCAACTTAAAATTATCACTCCAAAAACCACATGGCGTTCCTTTCCTTCTGCGCCCTGCCGTGTACCCGTACAGCAGTTTACAACCACATATGGGATGTTTATGTAAACTACAGAATCAGGCTAATAAATATTGAGTTTTGTTTGGCTGTTAACCCTTCCTTTGTTACTAGAAAAAATGGATTAAAATGGAAAATCGGCCAAAAAAGTGAAATTCTGAAATTTCATCTCCATTTTTCATTAATTCTTGTGGAACACCTAAAGCGTTAACAAAGTTTGTAAAATCAGTTTTGAATACCTTGAGGGGTGTAGTTTCTAAAATGGGGTCATTTTTGGGTGATTTCTATTATGTAAGCCTCACAAAGTGACTTCAGACCTGAACTGGCCCTTAAAAAGTGGGTTTTGGAAATTTTCTGAAAAATGTTAAGATTTGCTTCTAAACTTCTAAGGCCCCTTTCACACGGGCGAGTATTCCGCACGGATGCGATGCGTGAGTTGAACACATTGCACCCGCACTGAATCCCGACCCATTCATTTCTATGGGGCTGTGCACACGAGCAGTGATTTTCACGCATCTCTTGTGCGTTGCGTGAAAATCGCAGCATGCTCCTCTTTGTGCGTTTTTCACGTAACGCAGGCCCCATAGAAATGAATGGGGTTGCATGAAAATCGCAAGCATCCGCAAGCAAGTGCGGATGCGGTGCGATTTTCACGCACGGTTGCTAGGAGACTATCGGGATGGGGACCCGATCATTATTATTTTTCCTTATAACATGGTTATAAGGGAAAATAATAGCATTCTGAATACAGAATGCATACTAAAATAGGGCTGGAGGAGTTAAAAAAAAAAAATTAAACTCACCTTAATCCCCTTGCTCGCGCAGCCCGGCTTCTCTTCTGTCTCCCTCTTTGCTGATTGCAGGAAAAAGACCTGTGGTGACGTCACTCCGGTCATCACATGATCCGTCACATTATCTTTTTCCATGGTGATGGGTCATGTGATGACCAGAGTGACGTCACCACAGGTCCTTTTCCTGCAATCAGCAAAGAAGGAGACAGAAGAGAAGCCAGGCTGCGCGATCAAGTGTTATAAGGGAACATAATACAATCTACAGAACACCAATCCCAAGCCCGAACTTCTGTGAAGAAGTTCGGGTTTGGGTACCAAACATGCGCGATTTTTCTCACGCGAGTGAAAAACGCATTACAATGTTTTGCACTCGTGCGGAAAAATCACGCATGTTCCCGCAACGTACCCGCACCTTTTCCCGCAACTCCCGTCTGAAAGAGGACTAAGCCTTCTAACATCCCCAAAAAATAAAAGGGCATACATAAAATGATCTAAACATAAAGTAGACATATGGGAAATGTAAATTAATAACTATTATATAAGGTCACTATCTGTTTTAAAAGCAGAGAAATTGAAATTTGGAAAGTTGTGAATTTTTCCAATTTTGTAGTAAATTTGGTATTTTTTTTAAATAAAAATGAAAAATAGGATCAAAATATAAAGATGAGGGGCACTCTACACCTAGAAGTGCATGGACTTTGATAGAAAAAAAAATACACCTTTATTCAGCAAATAGCGATCTTAAAATGCCATATCATAGACCATAAAAATACTTGTAAAAATAAAGATAATAAATTAATATAAAAATAATACACAATTTAAAACCACAGCAGCTGTATGGACGGCCCCCCTTTTTTGGGATAATTAGTCCTAGCTGTATGTGATCAATTATTGCAATATGTGATCACGGACTCCTATTCCTGCTCTTTGAGCTTTTTGTTGAAGGGACACCTGTTCAAAAGTCCACATGCATGATCCAGTATGTCCCAAATCGTATATATATCCTATGTGACCAGGAGCCTTGCCTGGCTATTATTCATCCAGTGCTCTTTGGACCTTAGATGGCTATAACAATCAGAAAATTGCGTGATTTATATGCTGAATGTATCAGTGCGCTGAATACATAGGTATGCTGAGTACACAAACGTACTTAGTACAGGCTGGATACATAGACGTGCTGAATACACAAACGTGCTGGGTACAAGCTGGACACAAGTCAATGGTTCAAAGCTTTGCCACTCCACATGTGTGCCTATGATACTCTCATATTCGTACTATCATAGTCCACAGTCAATCATGCTGTGCTGAATACATACATCAATGTGCTAGGTACATACAATCCAAACTGTATCACGACTGAAGGTTCGGTACTTTACCACTCCACGCCGCTGTAGTCGTCTGTGTTCTGTACTGCTCCTGTGACCTGCAAGGACCTACGTGGCGTCCCACGTGGTCAACACATCTCCACGTGGCGTCCCGCGTGACAGAGGCAGAGCGGTACATCACACGCAGGGTGGATCGTAACCCGTCCTAGGTTCTGGGTTGGAAATGCAGCAACTTCGTGTGTAAATCAATTATTTCCAATCCAGGGATAAACTTCTAATGCTTCCAATAGTCCTGGCTTGCACCTCACTGTTCTTTATACCAAACGCGTTTCGGGGCTACACATGCCCCTTCCTCAGTGGCTAAACTGTGGGTGTAGAAGCCTCCCTTTTTTATGGTATATAGGAGGTGTAGCAATGCTTGCTGGGACAGTGAGGTATTTGCAATATACGGATTCAGGACTTTCAGACAGCCTTGGATTATGCTCAGAATTCCATTACTTAAACACCTTACACCTCTTCATTCTCATAAAACATCTGGACTGATATCAAAAATATAGTATATATTAAACCGAATTAGGTGTAAATAGTATATATGGCACATAAAACCTTATATTCATATAAAACACATGTCCAAATGGATAGACACATAGTCACACCTAAGGTGCATATACATATGCAGAAGTCGCATAAAAGACACATATCTGTATTTTCCATAGTATCTATGGGGTTCTACATATAGTAATTTTGGACAATAAGAAAAATAATAAAAATAATACACAATAAAAACATGACACAGTAAAATGTGTCCAGAACAGTACATAGATGCAGAGGAGGAAAAAGGGGGAGGTAGCCTGCTGGGGAGGAGAGATTGGGGTGCTGATAGACAGCCAGATGCCGATCTCCCGTCCCCAGCAGGCATCCACCCCATATTCGGTAGATGAGTGGTACTAAAGGAATCCAAATAACTCAATTTCTGCATTTAGGCCTCTTGGGGACAAAGTGTCAAAATCAAATATTCTCTTGGACTCAATCGTGGACATATATTCTATGTGATTCCCACCCCTCCAGGGTCTTTTGACTTTCTCTAATGCTACATAGACCAAAGTTGAAGGATCACAGTTATGGTGTTCCTTGAAATGTTTAGACAAAGAGTGAAGCTCATATCCCTTTTAAATGTTTGTCACATGTTCCGCAATTCTCTTCTTTAAAGTCCTCTTTGTCCTTCCAATATACTGTTTCTGACAGGTGCATTGTATGAGATATATAACGTCTGTGGAGTCACAAGTCAGTCCTTCCTTTATATCCAAGCTGAATGTGTTCTGAGTGGAACCTACTTTGAGGGTCTTTTTTGGAAATACAGTCACTCTGCAGTTAGCACAACACCCACATCTATAAAATCCCTTGAAAGACATCCAGGAACTCTTATTAATACTTCTCTCATTCTTAGGCCTCATGCACACGACAGTATTTTTTCACGGTCCGCAAAACGGGGTTCCGTTGGTCCGTGATCCGTGACCGTTTTTTCGTCCGTGGGTCTTCCTTGATTTTTGGGGGATCCACGGACATGAAAAAAAAGTCATTTTGGTGTCCGCCTGGCCGTGCGGAGCCAAACGGATCCGTCCTGACTTACAATGCAAGTCAATGTGGACGGATCCGTTTGACGTTGACACAATATGGTGCAATTGCAAACGGATCTGTCCCCCATTGACTTTCAATGCAAAGTCAGGAGTTAATATACCATAGGATCAGAGTTTTTTCCAATCCGATGGTATATTTTAACTTGAAGCGCCCCCGTCACCATAGGAACGCCTCTACGTTAGAATATACCATCGGATTTGAGTTAGATCGTGAAACTCAGATCCGACAGTATATTCTAACACAGAGGCGTTCCCATGGTGATGGGGACGCTTCAAGTTAGAATATACTGAGAACTGTGTACATGACTGCCCCCTGCTGCCTGGCAGCACCCGATCTCTTACAGGGGGCTGTGATCCGCACAATTAACCCCTCAGGTGCTGCACCTGAGGGGTTAATTGCGCATATCATAGCCCCCTATAAGAGATCAGGGGCTGCCAGGCAGCAGGGGGCAGACCCCCCTCCCTCCCCAGTTTTAATTTCATTGGTGGCCAGTGCGGCCCCCCCTCCCTCCCTCTATTGTATTATTTTCATTGGTGGCACAGTGTGCGGCCCCCCCGGCCCCCTCTCTATTGTATTATTTTCATTGGTGGCACTGTGTGCGGCCCCCCCTCCCTCCCTCTATTGTATTATCATTGGTGGCACAGTGTTCGCACCCCCCCCCGGCCCCCCCTCCCTCCCTCCCTCTATTGTATTATCATTGGTGGCCAGTGTGTGCCCCCCCCCCCGGCCCCCCCTCTATTGTATTAATATCATTGGTGGCCAGTGTGCAGCCTCCCCCCCCCCCCCCCCCCCGATCATTGGTGGCAGCGGAGAGTTTCGATCGGAGTCCCAGTTTAATCGCTGGGGCTCCGATCGGTAACCATGGCAACCAGTACGCTACTGCAGATCTGGTTGCCATGGTTACTTAGCAATATTAGAAGCATCATACTTACCTGCTACGCTATCTGTGACCGGCCGGGAGCTCCTCCTACTGGTAAGTGACAGATCATTAAGCAATGCGCTGCACAGACCTGTCACTTACCAGTAGGAGGAGCTCCCGGCCGGTCACAGACAGCGCAGCAGGTAAGTATGATGCTTCTAATATTGCTAAGTAACCATGGCAACCAGGTCTGCAGTAGCGTCCTGGTTGCCATGGTTACCGATCGGAGCCCCAGCGATTAAACTGGGACTCCGATCGGAACTCTCCGCTGCCACCAATGATGGGGGGGGAGAGGGGAGGCCGCACACTGGCCACCAATGATATTAATACATGGATTTTTATTTTTATGGTCTATGATATGGCATTTTAATATCGCTATTCGCTGAATAAAGGTGTATTTTTTTATCTATCAAAGTCCATGCACTTCTAGGTGTAGAGTGCCCCTCATCTTTATATTTTGCTGCTATTTATGATTCACGGTATTGGGGGTATTGAGAGGTGAGCACCAATCCATCCATTGGGATACAGGTAGAGCCGCTTATTCCAATACGTTCCAAAAATGAAAAATATTGACTGAAATGTACCACTATCATGAAGTACAATGTGTCACGAGGAAACAGTCTTAGAATGGCTTGGATAAGTAAAAGCGTTCCAAAGTTATTACCACATAAAGTGACACATGTCAGATTTGCAAAAATCGGCCTGGGATTTAAGGTGAAAAGTGGATCGGTAGTGAAGGGGTTAAATTCACTTGAGCAATTATTGAGATACTCATGAATGGACTGCACATCCTCCCAGAATCTTCTCGAATGGCTAAAAGCACAGTTGCATAGCTTAAGACAGAATGCTATTCAGTTTGTTCTTGCCTTGAATATTTTTTATTTGCATGCCAGATAATAAGAAGAGTTGTGTTGAGTTTGTGCCTCCGAGTTCCTTCTAATAAAACTTCCTTTACTGAAAGTTGTTTTCAACAGCAAAAAAACACTGATATTGGTCACATCAATGATATTCAATTTTTAGTTCACCTTTTAATGCAGAATTGCTTAATATATTCCAAGTGAAGCAATGAAAAGCAATCTAGAGGGCAATCTATATGGCAAGTACATAAAGTGCCTTGCTAATGTATTCACCCCCCCTTGACTTTTTTAGTATTTTATTACATTACAGCCTTAGGCCTCATGCACACGACCGTTGTGTTCATCCGCAACCGTTGTTCCGTTTTCCATTTTTTTTCGCTGACCCATTGACTTTCAATGGGTCCGTGGAAAAATCGGAAAATGCACCGTTTGGCTTCCGCGTCCGTGATTCGTTTTTCCAGTCCGTGAAAAAAATAGGACCTGTCCTATTTTTTTCACGGACAACGGTTCACGGACCCATTCAAGTCAATGGGTCCGTATAAAATCACGGATGCACACAAGGTAGTCATCCGCGTCCGTTTTTCCTATCATTTTCAATGCAAACTTGACTTAGTTTTTTTTTTCACTTTTCATGTCCATGGATCCTCCAAAAATCAAGGAAGACCCACGGAAGAAAAAACGGTCACGGATCACGGAACAACGGAAATCAGTTTTGCGGACCGCAAAAAAAACGGTCGTGTGCATGAGGCCTTAAGTTCAATGTTTTGTTAATCTGAATTTCATGTGATGGATCAGAACACAATAGTCTAAGTTGGTGAAGTGAAATGAGAAAAATATATAAATAAAACTATTGTTTAGAAATAGAAAACAGAAAATTGGCATGTGCGTATGTATTCACCCCCTTTGTTAGGAAGCCCATAAAAAGCTCTGGTGCAACCAATTACCTTCAGAAGCAGTGATGGCCAGTTCGCCGTGTTCGCCCGCGAACACATGCGATCTGCCATCTTAACTGACAAGTCCGGCGAGGCACAGGTAAGTCCTTACCCGTGCCTGTCCGGTCTGAAATGAAATGCGGTCTCCGGGAGCAGGCAGTTCCGAGAACAGCTCCGGGGGCCTTCATCGGGCTGTTTTCGGAACTGCCTGCACCCGGAGACCGCATTTCATTTCAGACCGACTCGCGCACAGGCACGGGTAAGGACTTACCTGTGTCTCGCCGAACTTGTCGGTTAAGATGGCAGATCGCATGTGTTCAGAAGTCACATAATTAGTGAAATGATGACCACCTTTGTGCAATCTAAGTGTCACATGATCTGTCATTACATATACACACCTTTTTTGAAAGGCCCCAGAGGCTGCAACACCTAAGCAAGAGGCAACACTAACTAAACACTGCCATGAAGACCAAGGAACTCTCCAAACAAGTAAGGGACAATGTTGTGGAGAAGTACAAGTCAGGGTTAGGTTATAAAAAAATATCCAAATCTTTGATGATCCTCAGGAGCACCATCAAATCTATCATAAACAAATGGAAAGATCATGGCACAACAGCAAACCTGCCAAGAGACGGCCACCCACCAAAACTCACGGACTGGGCAAGGAGGGCATTAATCAGAGAGGCAGCACAGAGACCTAAGGTAACCCTGGAGGAGCTGCAGACAGCAGAGAATGGAGTACCTGTACATAGGAGGACAATAAGCCGTACGCTCCATAAAGTTAGGCTTTATGGCAGAGTGGCCAGAAGAAAGCCATTACTTTCAGCTAAAAACAAAAAGGCACGTTGTGAGTTTGCGAAAAGGTATGTGGGAGACTCCCAAAATGTATGGAGGAAGGTGCTCTGGTCTGATGAGACTAAAATTAAACTTTTCGGCCATCAAAGAAAACGCTATGTCTGGCACAAACCCAACACATCACATCACCCAAAGAACACCATCCTCACGGTGAAACAAGGTGGTGGCAGCATCATGCTGTGGGGATGTTTTTCAGCAGCTGGGACTGGGAAACTGGTCAGAGTTGAGGGAAAGATGGACGGTGATAACTACAGGGATATTCTTGAGCAAAACCTGTACCACTCTGTGCGTGATTTGAGGCTAGAATGGAGGTTCACCTTCCAGCAGGACAATGACCCCAAACACACTGCTAAAGCAACACTTGACTGGTTTAATGGGAAACTTGTAAATGTGTTGGAATGGCCTAGTCAAAGCCCAGATCTCAATCCAATAGAAAATCTGTGGTCAGACTTAAAGATTGTTGTTCACAAGCGCAAACCATCCAACTTGAAGGAACTGGAGCAGTTTTGCAAGGAGGAATGGGCAGAAATCCCAGTGGTAAGATGTGGCAAGCTCATAGAGACTTATTTAAAGCGACTTGGAGCTGTGATTGCCACAAAAGGTGGCTCTACAAAGTATTGACTTTAGAGGGGTGAATAGTTATGCACATTTGACTTTTTCAGTTATTTTGTCCTATTTGTTGTTTGCTTCACAATAAAAACAAAACAAAAAAACATCTTCATAGTTGTGGGTATGTTCTGTAAATGAAATGATGCAAATCCTCAAACAATCCATGTTAATTCCAGGTTGTGAGGCACCAAAATACAAAAACAGTCAAGGGGGGTGAATACTTTTGCAAGGCACTGTATATCACAGCTTATGTGTATAAGTTGCTTCACAAATTCATATGTAAAGTTCAAAGATGTATATGTAATAGTACATAGAGATGAGACGGTAGGAAATTACAGTTAAATGTCATATAGAAAATGCAATTTCTTATTATTGACAGACATCTGTCTTTGTAGGCACAGTCATACAGAGCAGGCTGTCAATCACCGATGGGAACATGTCCTTGACTCCAAAGCCCAGAATGAGCAGGAATTAAAATTTATGAAATACAGGTTATACTGAATCTTTTCCCACAAAACACTAATCTGTTCAGTTCCTCCTACTCTATAACATGCTGCCTCCAACTCAGGCATCTTATTCAATGTGAGCAGTTCCCTTTAACCCCTTCACGCCCAGCACCGTACATGTACGGCGCTGTGCAGGTGTTTAAAGATGGTGCCCGCTCCTGCCCGCTGTGGGCACCATAGCCGCGGGTGGCCGCCTGCTTCTTCTAGCAGACACCAGCGTCTCATGTTTGCATTTGGCAGTAATGCCGATCGTGGACAATTAACCCCTCAGATGCTGTGGTCAATCCCGACCACAGAATCTGAGAACGCTGAAACCGAAAGTGCGCACTTTTGGCTGTGCTCCGGCTCCCCGTGTGGCGATCAGAGGAGCCGGAGCGTGTATGCAGTAGCCCCTGTCATTATAAATGACAGGAGGCTGCTGCATAGTATTTCCTTTGGAGCCCTTGCCTGTAATAGGGCTCCGTAGGAAACTAGTAAAATGATCATAGATTCCAATGCAAGTGCATTGGAGTCTATAATAATAGCAATCTAATGATTGCATGTTATAGTTCCCTATGGGAACTATAAGGGTACTTTCACACTTGCGGCAGGACGGATCCGACAGGCTGTTCACCATGTCGGATCCGTCCTTCCGCTATTTCGCCGGACCGCCGCTCCGTCCCCATTGACTATAATGGGGACGGGCCGGAGCTCCGGCGCAGCACGGCGGTGCACGGCGAAAGCCGCCAGACTAAAAAGTCCTGCATGTCCGACTTTTTAGTCCGGCGGCTTTTGCCGTGCACCGCCGTGCTGCACCGGAGCTCCACCCCCATCCCTATTATAGTCAATGGGGACGGAGCGGCGGCATGGCGAAATAGCGGAAGGACGGATCCGACATGGTGAACAGCCTGTCGGATCCGTCCTACCGCAAGTGTGAAAGTAGCTTAAAAAGTGTAAAAAATAAAAAAAAATGTTTAAAAAAATAAATAAAAAACATAAAAATTAAAATCACCCGCTTTTCCAAAAATAAAAATAAAACAAAAAAATACACATTATGGGTGTCGTAAAGTGCGAAAATAGTATAAAAATATAAAAAATATATTCCCCATACGGCAAACAGCAAAACGATCAAAAAGTCATACACACCCCAGAATGGTATCAATGAAAAGTTCAGATCGCCCCGCAAAAAATGAGCCCCCATACAGCTCCCTACACATAATTACAAAAAAGTTATAGGGGTCAAAATAAGGCTACCAAAAAAATTTCACACTTTTTAATTTTTTTATCACTATCAAAACGCAAGAAAAACTATACATATAAGGTATCGCCGGATTCGTACTGATCTGTAGAATAAAAGTAACCGTTTTATCGCATATTGAACTTTGTAAATAAAAAAACCATAAAACTGTGGTGGAATTTCTTTTTTTTTTTTGCAATTTCACCCCATTTGGATTTTTTTTTCCTGCTTCCCACTACATCATATGCAATATTAAATGGTGGCGTTGGAAAGTACAACTTGTCCTACAAAAAACAAGCCCTCATATGGCTATGTGAACAGAAAAAGTTATGGCTCTGGGAAAGCAGGGAGCGCAAAACGAAAACGCCCCCCAAAAAAAACACTCTGGCCCATAAAGGGTTAATATATTTTTGCCTGTTCTAGACACATGAAACAAATATGTATTAAAAACAGCCCTTATCCAACAGCATTACTAGTCTACCACTCTACACTAAATGAGCTTTTCCATATGCTCTGGTTCATCTAGTACACTACCTTTCCATCGATTATTCAGGACATTGCTTTGTAGAACCTGCTTTACAATTCTTAGTTCTTTACTTTTTCCCAAAAGTGAAGCAGTCCTTCTTCTTCTAAGTCTTCTTGCACTCCAACTGGATTGGAAATATTGGCACGGTGTTTGCTTTGCCTTAAGGGTAAGGCTAGATGTAATGGCTGGCAGTCGTTAGAGGCTTTGGTTTTGCGGAAAAATCTACAAAATCACGTGACTTGAACCACAAACACTTGTTAATATATTTTTAATTAACAGAAAACGCAGCACGTGTGGTGGTGAAAATTTCAGCTGGAATGCATTCACAACTCCAACTGCCCCCACATCAGGCCCTATGCTAGTTTGCTGCAATGTAGTGCAGGCTATTTCTCAGAGCATTGCCTAGCTGGATACAACCTGTATACACTTTTCAGCTAAGAACAGGGCTAGGTATATAAGGATTTGCAGCTCTTTGACAGCCAACAAATATTTTAAAAATGATGAAGAGTTGAAAGACAAAGTATATGAGAAACTTTAAGAACTTTTTATTAATGCTGTAATTTAGCTTTTTTAAATGAAACAAGAAATGGCCATAAATTCGATTACCTATTTAAATTGTTATATGTAGTCGGCCTCTCACCAATCTTATGCTGTATATAAATGCACACATGGGCAAAATTGTTGGTATCCTTACGTTAAAGAGTAACCTTTGTATGAAATTTTAATATGATGTCCCTAATGCCTTAATAAAACCTTTTCTAATATATTTTATTAAATTATTTTTGTCTTTTTAGTAGTCTTTACCCTACCTGTGCGCTTAAAACTCAGTTCTCTGTACACCGCTGACAGCTCAGCAGTGTACAGAGTACGGGCTGTGAAATTTATGAATGGGGCCGCAGCAGTCAGCTCTTAGCTTAGCGGAGAATGCAGAAGCAGGAGCCCGTTCCGCTCAGCTAATTCTGGCATAGTACATGGGTACAGAGCAAAATACTGATCGTGTGATAGAGGCCTAATGCTCAATTTACATGAGTTTTGGCTATTTGCATCTGACATCAGTTTTTCTCAGATGGAAAAGAAGTTCTGCATGCAGGACTTTAATGGCCTCTATCACAGGGAAAGTATTTGGTCAGTATTGGTAAGGCAAAAACAGGAGTGGGTCCAAAACAGAGAGGACATGTGAAGGAAATATTTGTATGTCTTCTGTATTTTGGACCCACTCCCGCTTTTTGCTTCCAAATCATGATCAAATCCTGATGCAAATTACTGACCGTGTGATAGAGGCCTGTCTCATAATGGGAAGGGCGGCAACAGCATGAGGAGTCAACACAGTGGCCCAGTCACAGAGTAGGGAGGTGGGGGGCAACAGCAGTGGCAGTAACAGCACAAGATGGTGGCAGTGGGCAAGTGTTTGGCATCAGGCGGGTGGCAGCATCAGAATAGTGGCTGAAGCACATGGGCAGAATTAACGGACCATTTTTCACAATGTTCTGGTGTTGCAGCACACTGTAGTCAGAACATTACTGCCGTTACACAGGTAGAGCCTAAAAAGTAACTGTTGACTGACTTTTTAGGCTCTATATGTCCTAGAATTTATACAGTTTCTTGCATTTTAGTACGGATTTACATATATATATATATATATATATATATATATATATATATAGTGACACAGTAAAAGGTCTGGTGTGGAGGGGGAAGGTATTTTCCTCCCAGCATGTGCTGCTGGACTGATTGACAGCCAGATGAGGTCAAGCACCGGACTGGATCTTAGGTGCCAGTCCGGGCTTTGCCGACACCTAACTGTCTTAAAAGCAAGCTGGACAGCCGCAGGGGGAGATGAGGCCTGTGCCTGGGTGAATGCTTGCGACCTGTTTGGGAAAGACAGGTTGACTAAATCCTGGACTTAAACTTTGGCGAGGACTTGTTGGCAAAGTGTGAACACACGCCTGGACTTGGACTCTTTATGCAGAACCTGCATAAAGAGTCCTGTTTACTGAACTGTTAAACCTGCTTGTATGAATAAAACACAGCAGTTTGATCAAGAACTGTTTTGGTGCCTCTGTTCAGCGTCCGTTCACCCTGCCTACTGGAGCGAATGCCATATATATATATATATATATATATATATTGAACAAAAATATAAACGCAACACTTTCGGTTTTGCTCCCATTTTGCATGAGCTGAATTCAAAGATCTGAAACATTTTCTACATACACAAAAGCCCCATTACTCTCAAATATTGTGCACAAATCTGTCTAAATCTGTGTTAGTGAGCACTTCTCCTTTGCCAAGATAATCCATCCCACCTCACAGGTGTTGCATATCAAGGTGCTGATTAGTCAGCATGAATATTGCACAGGTGTGCCTTAAACTGCCCACAATAAAACACTGTTTTGCCGTACTGGGGGGATATCTCTTGGCATTCAAAATGCCATCAATAAAATGCACCTGTGTTCGTTGTCCATAATGTACACCTGCCCATACCATAACCCCACCGCCACCATGGGCCACTTGATCCACAACGTTGACGTCAGCAAACCGCTCACCCACACAATGCCACAAATGCTGTCTGCCATCAGCCCTGAACAGTGAAAACTGGTACTCATCCGTAAACAGATCACCTCTCCAACGTGCCAGATGCCATCGAATGTGAGCATTTGCCCAGTCAAGTCGGTTAAGACGACGAACTGCAGTCAGGTCCATACCCCAATGAGGACGACGAGCATGCAGATGAGCTTCCCTGAGATGGTTTCTGACAGTTTGTGCAGAAATTCTTTGGTTATGCAAACCGATTGTTGCTGTAGCTGTCCGGGTGGCTGCTCTCAGATGATCATGGAGGTGAACATGCTGGATGTGAAGGTCCTGGGCTGGTGTGGTTACAGATGGTCTGGGGTTGTGAGGCTGGTTGGATGTACTGCCAAATTCTCTGAAACGCCTTTCGAGACGGCTTATGGTAGAGAAATGAACATTCAATGCACGAGCAACAGCTCTGGTAGACATTCCTGCAGTCAACATGCCAATAGCACGCTCCCTCAAACTTTGCAACATCTGTGGCATTGTGCAAACTGCACATTTCAGAGTGTCCTTTTATTGTGGGCAGTCTAAGGCACACCTGTGCAATATTCATGCTGTCTAATCAGCACCTTGATATGCCACACCTGTGAGGTGGGATGGATTATCTCGGCAAAGGAGAAGTGCTCACTAACACAGATTTAGACAGATTTGTAAACAATATTTGAGAGTAATGGGTCTTTTGTGTATGTAGAAAATGTTTCAGATCTTTGAGTTCAGCTCATGCAAAATGGGAGCAAAACTGAAAGTGTTGCGTTTATATTTTTGTTCAGTGTATATACAGTACAGACCAAAAGTTTGAACACACCTTCTCATTCAAAGAGTTTTCTTTATTTTCATGACTATGAAGGCATCAAATCTATGAATTAACACGTGGAATTATATACATAACAAACAAGTGTGAAACAACTGAAAATATGTCATATTCTAGGTTCTTCAAAGTAGCCACCTTTTGCTTTGATTACTGCTTTGCACACTCTTGGCATTCTCTTGATGAGCTTCAAGAGGTAGTCCCCTGAAATGGTCTTCCAACAGTCTTGAAGGAGTTCCCAGAGATGCTTAGCACTTGTTGGCCCTTTTGCCTTCACTAGCCGGTCCTGCTCACCCCAATCCATCTCGATTGGGTTCAGGTCCGGTGACTGTGGAGGCCAGGTCATCTGGCGCAGCACCCCATCACTCTCCTTCATGGTCAAATAGCCCTTACTTTCAAAGTTTTCCCAATTTTTCGGCTGACTGACTGACCTTCATTTCTTAAAGTAATGATGGCCACTCGTTTTTCTTTACTCAGCTGCTTTTTTCTTGCCATAATACAAATTCTAACAGTCTATTCAGTAGGACTATCAGCTGTGTATCCACCTGACTTCTCCTCAACGCAACTGATGGTCCCAACCCCATTTATAAGGCAAGAAATCCCACTTATTAAACCTGACAGGGCACACCTGTAAAGTGAAAACCATTTCAGGGGACTACCTTTTGAAGCTCATCAAGAGAATGCCAAGAGTGTGCAAAGCAGTAATCAAAGCAAAAGGTGGCTACTTTGAAGAACCTAGAATATGACATATTTTCAGTTGTTTCACACTTGTTTGTTATGTATATAATTCCATTTGTGTTAATTCATAGTTTTGATGCCTACAGTGTGAATCTACAATTTTCATAGTCATGAAAATAAAGAAAACTCTTTGAATGAGAAGGTGTGTCCAAACTTTTGGTCTGTACTGTATATATATATTGGATACATATATATATAAAAGATACATATTTTTGTTTATAACTTTATACCATTTGTGATTATTGCAACATTACATTGTGTGTGTGTATATGTATTGTATTTGTCTTTTTTATTAAATATTTTTAATATATTCAAATTACACAGCTTATTCACCCCACTTTAAGAATCGAGGAGTAACAGATCTGCTTATCTATTAAACAAGGTGGGCATCCCAATAACAGTAAAATAAACAGTTTATTCACCCCTATTTGAGAATCAAGGCCTAATGAAATTAACAAGGTGGGCAGCCTAATAACAGTTCAATTACACAGCTTATTCACCCCAATTTGAGAATCAAGGCCTAATGGAATTACTTGTCTATAAAACAAGGGGGATACCCCATTAACTGTTAAATTGCACTACTTATTCACCCCAATTTGAGAATCAAGCTGTAATAGATTTGCTTATCTATTAGACAAGGGGGGCACCCCAATAACAGTTAAATTACGCTACCTTTTTACCCCAATTTGAGAATCAAGGCATAATAAATCTGCTTATCTATTTAACAAGGGGGACACCCCAATAACAGTTGAATTAAACTAATTATTCAACAGTTAAATTAGACAGCTTATTTACCCCAATTTGAGAAGCAAAGAGTAATAGAATTGCTTATCTATTAAACAAGGTGGACATCCTAATAACAGTTAAATTACACAACTTATTCACCCCAATTTCATAATCAAGGCATAATAGAATTGTGTATCTATGAAACAAGAGGGACACCTCAATAACAGTTAAATTAGACAGCTTATTCACCCCAATTTGAGAACGAGTGATAGAATTGCTTATTTATTAAACAAGGTGGACACTGTTCAATTAGCTGCTCTGTGCAGGGATTGATCCAAACTTAGCTGTCTCCTATGGATCCTTTCAACTTCTGATTACACAGCCTGAACTGTCCCTGCAGTCTCCCTATGCTTTCCCTACAGTGTGTAAAAACTCTCCCTATAATCTCCCTAAACTGTCCCTGCAGTCGCCCTATTCAAGATTCTACAATTGCTTTGTTAAACACTGTCCCTAACACGTGTCACATCTCTCCCTATGCTCAGTTCACTGTAAAATGGCTCAGACCGGGCCAGATTAGTGTTTTTATAGAGCTATGACATTAAAGGGGCTGGCTAGCTGCTGATTGGCTGGCTGCACTGCATTATGTGTGATCTCTTATTCCTGGGCTTCTTACTTTCACGTTGTAACACATGTTGCTGCCATTTTAGAAATTGACTCGTTACCACAAAGCGCCAGGAAATTTGGATTCGTTGCAAACCGAATTTTTCCTAAACTTCGGATCAAATTCCACTTCGGATGCTTAACCATACAGGGAGTGCAGAATTATTAGGCAAGTTGTATTTTTGAGGATTAATTTTATTATTGAACAACAACCATGTTCTCAATGAACCCAAAAAACTCATTAATATCAAAGCTGAATATTTTTGGAAGTAGTTTTTAGTTTGTTTTTAGTTTTAGCTATTTTAGGGGGATATCTGTGTGTGCAGGTGACTATTACTGTGCATAATTATTAGGCAACTTAACAAAAAACAAATATATACCCATTTCAATTATTTATTTTTTACCAGTGAAACCAATATAACATCTCAACATTCACAAATATACATTTCTGACATTCAAAAACAAAACAAAAACAAATCAGTGACCAATATAGCCACCTTTCTTTGCAAGGACACTCAAAAGCCTGCCATCCATGGATTCTGTCAGTGTTTTGATCTGTTCACCATCAACATTGCGTGCAGCAGCAACCACAGCCTCCCAGACACTGTTCAGAGAGGTGTACTGTTTTCCCTGCTTGTAAATCTCACATTTGATGATGGACCACAGGTTCTCAATGGGGTTCAGATCAGGTGAACAAGGAGGCCATGTCATTAGATTTTCTTCTTTTATACCCTTTCTTGCCAGCCACGCTGTGGAGTACTTGGACGCGTGTGATGGAGCATTGTCCTGCGTGAAAATCATGTTTTTCTTGAAGGATGCAGACTTCTTCCTGTACCACTGCTTGAAGAAGGTGTCTTCCAGAAACTGGGAGTTGAGCTTGACTCCATCCTCAACCCGAAAAGGCCCCACAAGCTCATCTTTGATAATACCAGCACAAACCAGTACTCCACCTCCACCTTACTAGCGTCTGAGTCGGACTGGAGCTCTCTGCCCTTTACCAATCCAGCCACGGGCCCATCCATCTGGCCCATCAAGACTCACTCTCATTTCATCAGTCCATAAAACCTTAGAAAAATCAGTCTTGAGATATTTCTTGGCCCAGTCTTGACGTTTCAGCTTGTGTGTCTTATTCAGTGGTGGTCGTCTTTCAGCCTTTCTTACCTTGGCCATGTCTCTGAGTATTGCACACCTTGTGCTTTTGGGCACTCTAGTGATGTTGCAGCTCTGAAATATGGCCAAACTGGTGGCAAGTGGCATCTTGGCAGCTGCACGCTTGACTTTTCTCAGTTCATGGGCAGTTATTTTGCGCCTTGGTTTTTCCACACGCTTCTTGCGACCCTGTTGACTATTTTGAATGAAACGCTTGATTGTTCGATGATCACGCTTCAGAAGCTTTGCAATTTTAAGAGTGCTGCATCCCTCTGCAAGATATCTCACTATTTTTGACTTTTCTGAGCCTGTCAAGTCCTTCTTTTGACCCATTTTGCCAAAGGAAAGGAAGTTGCCTAATAATTATGCACACCTGATATAGGGTGTTGATGTCATTAGACCACACCCCTTCTCATTACAGAGATGCACATCACCTAATATGCTTAATTGGTAGTAGGCTTTCGAGCCTATACAGCTTGGAGTAAGACAACATGCATAAAGAGGATGATGTGGTCAAAATACTAATTTGCCTAATAATTCTGTACAGGGTGTAATGCTGATGTAACTTGCCAAAATGTTCCAGTTTTGTCTCATCTGTTTAAAGCAGCGGTCCCCAACCGCCGGGCCGCGGCCCGGGACCGGGCCGTGGAGGATTGTTAGCCGAGCCGCGGCGATCAGGGCAGTCTTTAACTCTGTACTAATGAAGCGCTTCCATTATGGAAGCGCTTCATTAGTACAGAAGGACCAGGGAGCGGTGAAGGATCTGTACTCACCACTTCCTGGTCCTCGGCTCGGCTATCGGCTGTGCATGGCTGCGCACAGCGTGAGGTCTCTCTGTGACCTCACGCTGTGCGCCGCTATACACAGCCAGCCGACAGCAGAATGAAGAGGATTGCGATGGTGACCAGGAGCAGGAGAGGTAAGTGTTTTTTTTATTTTATTTGCACTGGGGGCTGATGGCTGACATGAGGGACATGGGGCTAACATGAGGGGCTAATGGGGGCTTATGGCTGACATGAGGGGCTAATGGGGGGGCTTATAGCTGACATGAGGGGCTAATGGGGGGCTTATGGCTGACATGAAGGGCTAATGGGGGGCTTATGGCTGACATGAGGGGCTAATGGGGGGCTTATGGCTGACATGAGGGGCTAATGGGGGGCTTATGGCTGACATTGAGGGGCTAATGGGGGGCTTATGGCTGACATGAGGGGCTAATAGGGGGCTTATGGCTGACATGAGGGGCTAATGGGGGGCTTATGGCTGAAATAAGGGGCTAATGGGGGCTTATGGCTGACATTGGGGGGTTTATGGCTGACATTGGGGGGGTTTATGGCTGACATTGGGGGGGGTTTATGGCTGACATTGGGGGGGGGGTTGATCTGAGCCATTGGGGGTCTGATCTGAGGTCTGATTAACATTGGGGGTCTGATTGCTGGTCTGACCTGAGGTGTAATGAAATTTTTTTTTTCTTATTGTTCTCCTCTAAAACTAGGTGCATCTTATAGGGCAAAAAATACGGTACAGTGCAGCAGAGACCAGTGCAGCAGAGACCATAGTAAGTTTATATAGTCATTATATAGTGTTATATATTTTAATATGCACCTTGTGTTTTGTTATGTGCGTGAATCAGACAGCAAAAGATGATGTGATCTGACACTGATGTACCTGTACTTTGGAGTTCACCTCTAATCTTTTTGGAACTTGTTCTGGGCTTTTTGGTTACCATTCATATTATTCGCATCGTCAGTGTGTCAGCAATTTTCCTCTTATGACCATGTCCAGCGAGTCTGGCTACTGTCCTGAAGACCTTAAACTTCTGAATAATATGTGTAACTGTAGAAACAGGAATATCAAGCTGTTTGGAGATAAACTTATAGCCCTTACCTTTTACATGTTTCTCTATAGTCTTTCTAATCTCCTGAGACACTCTAACTCTCTCCTTAGCTTTCTTTGGTCCATGTTCAGTGTGATACTCCCCATGATACCAAACAGCACAGTGACTACTTTTCACCCTTCAAGTAGGCAGATTACTGATTACAAATCTGAAGACATCTGTGATGCTAATTACGGGACACACCTTGGTTTAACATGTCACTATGGCCAATTTTTTTTCAATCTTTCCTAGGGGTACCATCATTTTTGTCCAGGCCAGTTTCCTTAGTTTGTTTTTTAAAATTATTCTGTTAAACCGCAATTCAAAAGTAATGTCTGATTTTCATTAGCTAATTTTCAGTGATTTTTTATTTATTATAAATTTTTTCGGTTTCAAGTTATTTCAGTAATGATTGTGGGTTTCGCAGAAGTGTGTATCTATTAATTACCGGCTTTAATGTTATATTTCATATGTTTTGTATCTTGCATAAACCCACTTTAAATAAATTAAAAAACATGATATCAAGAACATTGATTAGACCTTGTTCACATTTCCATGTCCGTTTGACATCTGTGCAAAATCCGTCCATGTTTCATCCATGAAGATGTCAGTGAAGAATCTGTGTTTGGTCCATGTGTCTGTTTTTTTGCTCTCTGTATGTCATCCTTATTCCATGGACACTGATCAGCTGAATTTTTTTTTCCATCTCCTACCAATGCTACGTGACAGAACATGGATGCCATTAGTGGATGCCATGGATGCTGTTTTTTCATGGACTCATAGACTCCAATAGGCATGCTTAATCAGCATTACGGACCAAAGTGCTGCATGTCTCTGTGGTTTTTCCACTGACTCATGGTCAGTGAAAAACCACTGATGTGTAAACAAACACATTAAAATCAATGGGTATGTGTGCTGTCCGTGGAGAACAAGGACAGCACACGTCTGATTTACTGAAGTGTGAATGAGGCCTTGCCCTGTTGTTAACCACTTTGCATAGTTATCTGTATGTTCTGTCTCTTCCAACTTACATCTACGTAAGTTACAGTGAAATTATTGAAAATGTTCTGCGAGCATCCTGCCTGAATAATACTAAATGTCTGGTTTATGCACTGCAAATGGGAACGACCAAATAGTTAAACTAAAAAGGAAGTGGAAAGAAATTTTTATCCCTCCAGGTCTGTGTAAAAAAATGTGGTATAGCTTCATTCATGAATCAGCCTGTTATCCAGTGTGGTGTAGGACAGGGAGTGCCTGTTCTGTGAATTTACTCTACAGACGGCGAGAGAAAAGTGCTACTGCCGGCTGAGTGTTTATGTCTAGAGGGTTTGTTCCAGTGACACATTAACAAACCGCATCGGCAGCTGCCAAATTCCTACAGCCAATCGTGACCATTGCGATGTGATGTCACTTCAAAACACAGAAACCTTATAAATATTCTCCAAATTAAAGAGGCCAAAACATTTCAACCTCAGCACTGGTTTAGCTCTCAGTTACAGCAGCCAGGCTCAAAGCCACAAGTGACAGGATGAAAAGTTCGCTGTTAGACTTGCTGTTTTTTCTCCTTGATAAAATATCATTGGTCTCCAACTTGAAGCTCTTTAGCATGCCAGAACAGGCTCAGAGAGAATCCCATTCCCAGGATGCATCCTTTTTTAAACGAGGAGACTTGTTAGAGGTCCCCAGGACTCTGTTTGTTCACTTTGGGATCTACTTGGGAAATAACAAGGTTGCCCATCTGATGCCTGATATCTTGCCTGCTATTTCAGACGACGAGTGTCTGATTGGAAAAGTCGTCACCAACAAAAGGCTGATCCTGGGTGTCCTGGCTAAAGTGGCCAGTATAAGAGTGGACACTGTGCAGGACTTTGCCTATGGTGGAAGTATAATGGTTAATCACATGGACAAAAGTTTCAAGACAAAACCTCTTTCTAATGAAGAAGTGGCTCAGAGGGCTGAGAAACTGGTGGGGGTCACATCATACAGCCTGCTGTGGGACAACTGCGAGCACTTTGTCACTTATTGCCGATACGGGTTTCCAATGAGCTTTCAAACTGATAAGGTAAATTGTAATGTTACATTTTATTTTATAGCTGAATATTTCATTGTGACATAAATGAGCAGCGGGCCAGTCATTTACTAAGAGCTTTGTGAGCTATCTAAGCCTTCCAGTGATGAGAGAATGGATGGCTGATTCTAAGTGTTATTTCTCCTCAGGGTGTGAGAACGTTAACGTTTATTAGGCCTCTTGCACGACTGTATTTTGCATTCACGTCCGGTCCACGTTTTTTGCTGATTGCACACAGACCCATTAATTTCTATGGGTCCACAAAAAAAACGGACAGTACACAGATGTCATCTGTATGCTGTCTGCATCCGTGTGTCTGTTCCACATATCATAGAACATGTGCTATTTTTGTCCATACTGCGGACAAGAATAGTAATTTCTAGTAATGGTGAAAATGTGGATTTCACACGGAAGGTGTCCGTAGTTGGTGGATCCGTGGTCTGCATGTGCATGAGGCCTTAATCACATGTCCATGATGAAATCTGTGATAAGAGGGTCAGTGATTCATCCGTGAAGACGTCCATGAACCATGGTTGGTCCATGTGTCTTTTTTTTGCTCTCCCTGTGTCATCCGTGTTCCCCTGACAGTGCACAGCTGAAAATTAATTTTCAGAGCATCTCCTATAAAAGGTGAATGGATGAAAAACGGATGGCATGTGTTTTGGGTCTGTGTTTTTCACGGACCCATAGGCTATAACAGTCGTGACGGATCCATAAACACTGAAAAAATAGGGCATACTTCCGTGCTAAAAGTACAGACCCACGGACCATGCTAAAACCCCAGTGTGTGAATACACACATTGAAATGAATGGGTATGTGTGCTGTCCGTGGAAAACACGGACAGCACATGTCCGTGAATCACTGAGGTGTGAATAAGACCTTAGTGTGAATGATTCCAGGAATACTAGTGGAGGTGTATACAGGATCATGTCATGCAGACATTAAACTCTGCAAACTGAGAGTTTTCATACAAAATGATGATAATAAACCTGTTGTAAAGAGAAATAGTGAATTATGAGAAGAGCTTTCAGCATACAAACATGTGATAATGGTCACCAATACGAGGTACAGTAGATTTTTCAATTGTGCTTGAAAGGGGCCTGTTCCCTGATACACTTTCCGTTATAAATTTCTGTAAGATTTAATGGACAAATGTAAATGTAGCGTCTCCTAATGGCAACATGAATTACTCCCTTCCTTGCAAACAAGGCCGGCCTTAGGCTGCATTTCATGGTGTCCTGAACAGAAAATTCTTTTGGCACCCAAACAGTGCCATACATCATAGATTGTAAGCTCTTGGGAGCAGGCCCTCCTGTTTTAATGGTTGACTTGTTTGTTTCTATGTTATTTATGACTCTGTACTTGAACCCCCTGAAGCGCTGCAGAATATGTTGGTGCTATATAAAGATTATTATTATATCTCCCTGTAGTGCCTCTACCACTACACACTGAAAAATGTATATAAAGCTCTGTAGTGTCTAAATAGCAGTGCCACACAATTCCTATATAAATACAACTATATAGTGCTCAAAGAATACCTATAATGCCAAAACATAGGTGCATATTCCACAAATAATATTAACATACAGTGACATATTGTACCTAACAGTGTTATGCAATTTATATTAAATAGGTTCTCTAGGACTTTTATATTGAAGGCCTGTCCTCAGGATCAGTGATGGCCAGTTCGCATTGTTCGCCCGCGAACATATGCGGGCTGCCATCTTTTTTCACAAGTCCGGCCAGGCACAGGTAAGGCCTTTACTGCTCAGGATAAGCAATCAATGCTAGATGGCTCTTGGCTCGAAGGGTCTGAGAATATTCCAGTTAGCTGCTTGAGAGTAGCTTCGGCTCAGTACATACACAGTTCCCGTCCATTGTGTAGTGGATGATAAGGTTACTCAGCAATGGGACTAGTGCTGCAGTAACCAGCAACATCCACTACACAATGGACAAACTGTGACGGAGCTTGAATGGGTCCGCAATCCGGGAGATGCGGAACGGAGGCACGGATCGGAAGCCCACGGAAGCACTACGACAGAGGTGGCCAACCCGTGTCTTTTGAGCCTCATGCTGCTCTTTGCCGCTTCAAGTGCGGCTCTTGCAGTGGAGATGGGAAGCAGCTGCGCAGCCTAATAGAGAACATGGCATGCGCTGCTCTCAGTGCCTACCATGTTCTCTTTACTAGCACAGTGGAGAAGGAGGGATTCCCTCCCTCTACACTGTGACGCGGCTGCCGCTGCCACCAATCGGGATATAGCCGGGAGGAGAAGGGGAGCGGCTGTGGCCACTGTCCCACAAATGAATGTAATTAATTCAAGTATAGGAGGCAGCGGGTGCCGGCGGCGGTATCACATACCCGGCACCCGGCCTCAATAACAGGGCATGCGATCCGCCAAACCGCGGTGCGGCACCTGAGGGGTTAATTGCCGCGATTCGGCGGATCGCATGCCGTTATTGAGGCCGGGTATGTGATACCGCCGCCAGCACCCGCTGCCTCTTATACTTGAATTAATGTGTTAATTCCATTCACTGGTGGCGCAGTGCGCCCCCCCCCCCCCAGTATTATTAATTATAACCATTGGTTGCGCAGTGCCCTCCCCCCCAAGTATTAGTATAATTGGTTGCAGTGGCCACAGGGTCCCATCCCCCTCTTCATTGGTGGCAGTTCCAATCGGAGCCAGCAGTGTAATCTTGGGGCTCCGATCTGTTACCATGGCAGCCAGGAAGCTACTGAAGCCCTGGCTGCCATAGTAAGCTCCCTGCTCTGTGTGTACTATGCACAGGGGAGCAGGGAGAGTGTGAAGTCCTATTCACCCTAATAGAGCTCTATTAGGGTGAATAGGACAAGGGCTCTAGCCCCTAAGGGGGCTAATAGTAAATACGTCACTGATTATTTTGCCCTTCCTCTGATCCATCAGAACAATAACGGATCCTGTCTGTGTAGCATCCGCCTTCACTCGGTCAGCATTTGGTCAGTAATCCATCAGTATCATAATGCCAAAAAAAACAGGAGTGGATCCAAAACAGAGATGACACGTGAATGGAATATTTGCAAGTCTTCTGTGTTTTGTACCTACTCCTGCTTTTGGCTACCAAATCACAAGCCTGATGGGACCATATAGGTCTTACAGCTGCTACACAGATAGGATCCGTTGTGCATCTCATTTTACCTTCCTTCTGACAGATCAGAGGAAGGATAAAATAAATGATGATGTCAGCCAAGCCAAAAAGGCTAAATATTGGCCCAGCAATGATCTAGGGAGGGTGGGAACAGCATGAGAAGTCCACAGAGTGGCCCTATGACATAGTGGTGAGGTGAAAGCAACATGAGGAGACCACAGAGTGGCCCAATCACAGAGTCTGTAGGTGGCTGCAGCTTCAGGAGGCCGCAGAGTGGCAAAATGACAAAAGTGTAAAGGTGGCGCCAGCATGAGGAGGTCACAGATTGGCAAAGTGACATAGTTTGGAGGTGGCAGCAGCATCAGGAGGACACAGAGTGGCACAATGACAGAGTGTGCAGGTGGCGGCAGCATCAGGAGGCCGCAGAGTGGCACAATCACAGAGTGTGGAGGTGGCGGCAGCATGAGAATACCACAGAGTGGTAAGGTGACATAGGGGTGAGGTGAAAGCAGCATGAGGAGATCACAGAGTGGCCCAATCACAGAGTCAGTAAGAGGCGGCAGCATCAGGAGGCAGCAGAGTGGCACAATGACAGTGTTTGGAGGTGGCGGAAGCATCGGGAGGCCACAAAGTGGCAAGGTGACATAGTTTGGAGGTGGCGGCAGCATCACGAGGCCGCAGAGTGGCAAGGTGACGGTGGTGAGGTGAAAGCATCATGAGGAGACCACAGAGTGACCCAATCACAGGGCCTGTAGGTGGTGGCAGCATCAGGAGGCCAGAGAGTGACACAATGACAGAGTGTGGAGGTGGCGTCAGCATCAGAAGGTCATAGAGTGGAGGTAGGAGCATTATGAGGAGGCCACAGAGTGGCAAGGTGACATAGTGTGGAGGTGAGTGGCAATACCTGTACCCACTGAAGATGGTGGGTGAAAGAGGAGCACTTGGCATCAGATGTGTGGCATCAGGCAGGTGGCAGCATCAGAATAGTAGCTGAGGCAGGTAGCCAGAAGAAACCGGTCTCTTTTGTCAAAGTGTTGGTGTGGCACCATGGATGATCTAGTCTGATGCATCAGGAATTGGTGGGTGGAAATCCTGGCTGATCTATGCCTGATTCATCTTGATAAAGTTCAGTCTCTCCACATTTTTGGTGGACAGGCGAGTTCTTCTTGGGGTAACTATGGCCCCCGCCGCACTAAACATCCGCTCTGATGCCACACTACTGGCTGGGCAGGACAGCTTTTCCAGGGCAAACTCGGCCAGTTGTGGCCACAAATTCAGTTTAGCTGCCCAGTAGTCCAGCGGATCTTCAAGGTTGGCTGGCAGGGTGTACTCTAAGTACTGTATTCCACCACCTGCTGGTTCAGGTTCTGCTCTACGTCTAGCTGCTGGTGAGTAGTTTCTTCACTATGCGGGTGAAAAAAGCTGCTCATAAGCAACTGTAGACTTAGGCTGCTGATGGAGCTGGTACTGCTCCTGCCACCTCACCCCTCCCCTTCAGCCATGGCAGTAGAACGTGAGCGCAGACGGCCCCCCTGGTCAGACCTGCGAGAGGATGGACGATGGTGCAGATAGGCAGCATTCAACTGACTACATAGGATGTCTCTACAGTAGTTCAGTTTTTCCTCCCTCTTAGCGTGTGTAAAAAAGGCCCCCATTTTGGACCGGTAGTGAGGGTCCAACAAGGTGGAGAGCCAGAAGTCATCCCTCTGCCGAATGGTGACAATTCGGCTGTCACTACCCAAGTAAGTGAGCATACAGCGGGCCGTTTGCACAAGTAACTCGGAGGTACTCTCTGCCTCCATCTCCACTGCATACTGCCACGGTGTGTCTGGGTCCTCTGCCTCATCTTCCTCATCGCCCAGTAGCTCATCTGGCTGCTCCTGCTCCTCTTTTCCTGTTACCTGTGTAGAAAAAACAACCATTTTGCTACACATTGCTTGTGCTCCAATGTTCTCCTCCTCCGGTTCAGCCCCCACAGGGTTCATGTGGCCGTGAGATCTAGGCGCCACATCTCCAGTCCCCTGACCAGCCATATTTACCAGCATCTTTTCCAGGACATGAAGCAGTGGAATGACATCGTTCATACCGTAGTCCTGGCGACTGACAAATAACGTGGCCTCCTCAAAGGGCCTGAGCAAACGGCATGGGCTGCCACTGGCTGACATCGAAGTTATGCAGGGGAGTACTCCTGTCCGCTTGGATCATCAGGAAATCTTTGATGGCCTTTCTCTGTTCATACAGTCGGTCCAACATATGGAGGGTGGAATTCCAATGGGTGGAAACGTTGCTTATAAGCCTATGTTGGGGGCTGCCGTTCTGCCGCTGAAGCTCAAGGAGGGTGTGCTTTGCGATGTACAAGTGTCTGAAGTGCATGCAAAGTTTCCTGGCCATTTTTAGGATGTCTTGCAGATGGGTGGAAGACTTCAGGAACCGCTTGACGAGATTGAACACGTGTGCCATGCAGGGTGCATGGCTCAGCCCTCCTTGATGCAATGCCGACACAATGTTCTTTCCGTTGTCGCTCACCATGGTTATGATTTTCAATTGTCGCGGAGAAAGCCAGGATTCAATTTCTTGCTGAAGGACATGGAGAAGTTCCTCCCCTGTGTGACTCAGTTCGCCTGGGCAAACGAGGTGCAGAACAGCGTGACACCGCTGTGCCCTGCACATGTGGTATGCTGGAGGGGCACTGTGCATTGTCCCTGCAGTGGAGGCTGAGAACATTATGGAGGATAAGGAGACAGAGGCGGACATTGTCGGTGGACCAACGGCGTGGCAACGTGGAGGTGGAAGCGGCGTCACCTGGCCAAGTTGCTGGTGTGGTTGTCAGGAACCACATTCAACCAGTGGGCTGTAAAGGAGATGCATTGTCCCTGACCGTAGTTACAGCTCCACACGTTGGCACTGCCGTGCACTTTGGCAGACACCGACAGGCTCAAGGACTGGCCCACCTTTTGTTGTACATGTGTGTGCAGGGCTGGTACTGCCTTTTTGGCAAAGAAATGACGGCTTGGGACTCTCCACCTCTGCTTGGCGCAAGCCATCAGTTCTCTGAAAGGTGCAGAGTAAAAAAAAAAAATGCCACACCGCCGAGTAGGTGATTTTACCCCCAACACTACGCACTGACTGACTGCTACCGCCGCTGCCTCCTTGAGACCCTGCACTGCTACTTCCCGGGCAGGTAGGCTCCCGTGAAGCGAGTGGTCTACCCTGGGCGCGTTTGGCTCCTGACCTCCCACTGCTGCCACCCTGCTGACTCCCAGTCACGCTAGCGACTTGCTGGCTTCGCCGCTGGCTCAGCTGCCACCCTCTTCTCCCGATGAGGATGAAACCCCTTCGTCACCCGGCTCCCAAGTGCGATTAGCTACATCATCATCATCGAGTAGTGTCTGCACATTACTGATGTCCTTCTCAACCATCTCTGGGTCAGGAGCCTGACCGCTCTCAACACCAGCTCCCACGCCACTCTCCTCATCACTACTTGCCCGCCTAGTGGAGGAAGTGGTGGATGTCTCCTCCACATCTTGGCTGGGCAGTAGCTGCTGACTGTCCTCTCGTCGCTCTTCCTCGCTGAAAAGTGGAGCAGAGTCTACAGCATATAATACTTGTCGCGGTGAGGGAACAGAAAAGGACAGAGGCAGGTTGAGGACAGGTAAGGGCACAGGGCCTGCTCCCAGGCCATGCCAACTAAGGGTTGTGTCTGACGAACCCACTGACTCTTCTCTAATGTAAGTCAACCATTCAAGAACCGCTGGGTTGCTGGTCACGACACGACCACTAGCTGACACTGGGAGTTCAGGCCTCTCGAAGTGACCCCTGCTGCCACGGCCCCTTACTCTGCTGCGACCTCTGCCTGCGCCATAAACATTTAGGCCTCTGCCACTCCCCTATCACGATCAGTGTGGAGGGAAACTGCAATCTGAACACAGGAGGGAAGGGGAACAGTAACTGGGGCTGGAAACTATGGAAGAAACAGGTCACCTCCTAGACAACCCTAATCCGGGCCCTAACTATCTATCAATATGAATAGACCTTAAAGGTAGGAATATTCATATGCAGGATAACTAGGCCTTTATATCTCTATAATGCCCTGGAAAAGGTTAGGACCAGAGACAACCTCCCCAGATGGACGCATGAAAGTCTTTGTCTCAGGCCCAGATACAAACAACAGGGAATATAACAAACACAAACAAACGCGACACTTAATGTCTGTAGAGACGGACGAGCAGGAACACCAGAGACAAACTCACACCAGCTCAGCCAAACCCAAATGAAGCTATCTACCGCATAGTCAGTAGGGTGGGGTAAGACTATAAAGGGTATAAGTGATGACCACTGAGCAACAGCTGAGAAAAGGGAAGTGGTCATTGACCCTATCAACACGGAATCAAGAGAAATCAAGGAAGCTGTTAGATTCCTCCACGCTCAGCCAATCTCCTTGATTTCCTGACATCAGTCACCTGAGGGACCGTGACATCCCCTGCGCAGGGCCTGGCACTTCTCATCTGTTAGATCGAATAACCAAATGTTAGATAAAATATTTTTTATTTCGCCACTAATACACAGCAAACAGGGCTTTAGAATATATCACTGCACCGCTAAACAGCAAATAGGCCCTAATTCTTTTCTATTGTTACACAAAGGGCTTTTCAACAGATAAGTGCATTGATGAAAGGCGAATATATTTGTATTTGGCCAGTAATACACGGCAAACTGGGCTGTACATTATCTCACTGCACCGCTGAACGGCAATTAGGCTCTAATATTTTTCTATTTTTACACAAAGGGCTTTTCAATAGATAAGTGCAGCGATAAAAGGCAAATATATTTGTATCTGGCCAGTAATAGACGGCAAACTGGGCTGTAAATTATCTCACTGCATCGCTGAACGGCAATTAGGATCAAATTTATTTATTTTTTTACACAAAAGGCTTTTCAACAGATAAGTGCAACGATGAAAGGCGAATATATTTGTATTTTGCTAGTAGTACACGGCAAACTGGGATGTAAATTATCTCACTGCACCGCTGAACGGCAGTTAGGGCCAAAGTTTTTTCTATTTTTACACAAAAGGCTTTTCAACCGAAGAGTGCAACAATAAAAGGCGAATATATTTGTATTTCGCCAGTAATACATGGCAAACTGGGCTGTAAAATATCTCACTGCACTGCTGAGCGGCAAAGATATTTTTCCTTTTTCCATTAAAACATGCAAAAAAGGGCTTTAACCACCTCCGGACCGCCTAACGCAGGATCGCGTTCCGGAGGTGGCAGCCCTGCGCAGAGTCACGCATATATGCGTCATCTCGCGATGGCCGAGATTTCCTGTGAACGCGCGCACACAGGCGCGCGCGCTCACAGGAACGGAAGGTAAGAGAGTTGATCTCCAGCCTGCCAGCGGCGATCGTTCGCTGGCAGGCTGGAGATGTGTTTTTTTTAACCCCTAACAGGTATATTAGACGCTGTTTTGATAACAGCGTCTAATATACCTGCTACCTGGTCCTCTGGTGGTCCCCTTTGTTTGGATCGACCACCAGAGGACACAGGTAGCTCAGTAAAGTAGCACCAAGCACCACTACACTACACCCCCCCCCCCCCCGTCACTTATTAACCCCTTATTAGCCCCTGATCACCCCATATAGACTCCCTGATCACCCCCCTGTCATTGATTACCCCCCTGTCATTGATCAACCCCCTGTAAAGCTCCATTCAGACGTCCGCATGATTTTTACGGATGCACTGATAGATGGATCGGATCCGCAAAACGCATCCGGACGTCTGAATGAAGCCTTACAGGGGCGTGATCAATGACTGTGGTGATCACCCCATATAGACTCCCTGATCACCCCCCTGTCATTGATTACCCCCCTGTCATTGATTACCCCCCTGTAAAGCTCCATTCAGATGTCCGCATGATTTTTACGGATGCACTGATAGATGGATCGGATCCGCAAAACGCATCCGGACGTCTGAATGAAGCCTTACAGGGGCATGATCAATGACTGTGGTGATCACCCCATATAGACTCCCTGATCACCCCCCTGTAAAGCTCCATTCAGATGTCCGCATGATTTTTACGGATGCACTGATAGATGGATCCAATCCGCAAAACGCATCCGGACGTCTGAATGAAGCCTTACAGGGGCATGATCAATGACTGTGGTGATCACCCCATATAGACTCCCTGATCACCCCCCTGTAAAGCTCCATTCAGATGTCCGCATGATTTTTACGGATGCACTGATAGATGGATCCGATCCGCAAAACGCATCCGGACGTCTGAATGAAGCCTTACAGGGGCATGATCAATGACTGTGGTGATCACCCCCCTGTCATTGATTACCCCCCTGTAAAGCTCCATTCAGATGTCCGCATGATTTTTACGGATGCACTGATAGATGGATCGGATCCGCAAAACGCATCCGGACGTCTGAATGAAGCCTTACAGGGGCATGATCAATGACTGTGGTGATCACCCCATATAGACTCCCTGATCACCCCCCTGTAAAGCTCCATTCAGATGTCCGCATGATTTTTACGGATGCACTGATAGATGGATCCGATCCGCAAAACGCATCCGGACGTCTGTATGAAGCCTTACAGGGGCATGATCAATGACTGTGGTGATCACCCCATATAGACTCCCTGATCACCCCCCTGTAAAGCTCCATTCAGATGTCCGCATGATTTTTACGGATGCACTGATAGATGGATCCGATCCGCAAAACGCATCCGGACGTCTGAATGAAGCCTTACAGGGGCATGATCAATGACTGTGGTGATCACCCCATATAGACTCCCTGATCACCCCCCTGTAAAGCTCCATTCAGATGTCCGCATGATTTTTACGGATGCACTGATAGATGGATCCGATCCGCAAAACGCATCCGGACGTCTGAATGAAGCCTTACAGGGGCATGATCAATGACTGTGGTGATCACCCCATATAGACTCCCTGATCACCCCCCCTGTCATTGATCACCCCCCCTGTCATTGATCACCACCCCTGTCATTGATCACCCCCCTGTCATTGATCACCCCTCTGTAAGGCTCCATTCAGACATTTTTTTGGCCCAAGTTAGCGGAATTTTTTTTTTTTTTTCTTACAAAGTCTCATATTCCACTAACTTGTGTAAAAAAATAAAATCTCACATGAACTCACCATACCCCTCACGGAATCCAAATGCGTAAAATTTTTTAGACATTTATATTCCAGACTTCTTCTCAACCTTTAGGGCCCCTAGAATGCCAGGGCAGTATAAATACCCCACATGTGACCACATTTCGGAAAGAAGAGACCCCCAGGTATTCCGTGAGGGGCATATTGAGTCCATGAAAGATTGAAATTTTTGTCCCAAGTTAGCGGAACGGGAGACTTTGTGAGAAAAAAATTTTAAATATCAATTTCCGCTAACTTGTGCCAAAAAAAAAAAATTCTATGAACTCGCCATGCCCCTCATTGAATACCTTGGGGTGTCTTATTTCCAAAATGGGGTCACATGTGGGGTATTTATACTGCCCTGGCATTCTAGGGGCCCCAAAGCGTGAGAAGAAGTCTGGTATCCAAATGTCTAAAAATGACCTCCTAAAAGGAATTTGGGCACCTTTGCGCATCTAGGCTGCAAAAAAGTGTCATACATCTGGTATCGCCGTACTCAGGAGAAGTTGGGGAATGTGTTTTGGGGTGTCATTTTACATATACCCATGCTGGGTGAGAGAAATATCTTGGTCAAATGCCAACTTTGTATAAAAAAAATGGGAAAAGTTGTCTTTTGCCAAGATATTTCTCTCACCCAGCAAGGGTATATGTAAAATGACACCCCAAAACACATTCCCCAACTTCTCCCGAGTACGGAGATACCAGATGTGTGACACTTTTTTGCAGCCTAGGTGGGCAAAGGGGCCCATATTCCAAAGAGCACCTTTAGGATTTCACAGGTCATTTACCTACTTACCACACATTAGGGCCCCTGGAAAATGCCAGGGCAGTATAACTACCCCACAAGTGACCCCATTTTGGAAAGAAGACACCCCAAGGTATTCCGTGAGGGGCATGGCGAGTTCCTAGAATTTTTTATTTTTTGTCACAAGTTAGTGGAAAATGATGATTTTTTTTTTTTTTTCATACAAAGTCTCATATTCCACTAACTTGTGACAAAAAATAAAAACTTCCATGAACTCACTATGCCCATCAGCGAATACCTTGGGGTCTCTTCTTTCCAAAATGGGGTCACTTGTGGGGTAGTTATACTGCCCTGGCATTCTAGGGGCCCAAATGTGTGGTAAGGAGTTTGAAATCAAATTCTGTAAAAAATGACCTGTGAAATCCGAAAGGTGCTCTTTGGAATATGGGCCCCTTTGCCCACCTAGGCTGCAAAAAAGTGTCACACATCTGGTATCGCCGTACTCAGGAGAAGTTGGGGAATGTGTTTTGGGGTGTCATTTTACATATACCCATGCTGGGTGAGAGAAATATCTTGGCAAAAGACAACTTTTCCCATTTTTTTATACAAAGTTGGCATTTGACCAAGATATTTATCTCACCCAGCATGGGTATATGTAAAATGACACCCCAAAACACATTCCCCACCTTCTCCTGAGTACGGCAATACCAGATGTGTGACACTTTTTTGCAGCGTAGGTGGGCAAAGGGGCCCATATTCCAAAGAGCACCTTTCGGATTTCACAGGTCATTTTTTACAGAATTTGATTTCAAACTCCTTACCACACATCTGGGCCCCTAGAATGCCAGGGCAGTATAACTACCCCACAAGTGACCCCATTTTGGAAAGAAGAGACCCCAAGGTATTCGCTGATGGGCATAGTAAGTTCATGGAAGTTTTTATTTTTTGTCACAAGTTAGTGGAATATGAGACTTTGTATGAAAAAAAAAATAAATCATCATTTTCCACTAACTTGTGACAAAAAATAAAAAATTCTAGGAACTTGCCATGCCCCTCACGGAATACCTTGGGGTGTCTTCTTTCCAAAATGGGGTCACTTGTGGGGTAGTTATACTGCCCTGGCATTCTAGGGGCCCAAATGTGTGGTAAGGAGTTTGAAATCAAATTCTGTAAAAAATGACCTGTGAAATCCGAAAGGTGCTCTTTGGAATATGGGCCCCTTTGCCCACCTAGGCTGCAAAAAAGTGTCACACATCTGGTATTGCCGTACTCAGGAGTAGGTGGGGAATGTGTTTTGGGGTGTCATTTTACATATACCCATGCTGGGTGAGATAAATATCTTGGTCAAAAGAAAACTTTTCCCATTTTTTTATACAAAGTTGGCATTTGACCAAGATATTTATCTCACCCAGCATGGGTATATGTAAAAAGACACCCCAAAACACATTCCCCACCTTCTCCTGAGTACGGAGATACCAGATGTGTGACACTTTTTTGCAGCCTAGGTGGGCAAAGGGGCCCATATTCCAAAGAGCACCTTTCGGATTTCACAGGTCATTTTTTACAGAATTTGATTTCAAACTCCTTACCACACATTTGGGCCCCTAGAATGCCAGGGCAGTATAACTACCCCACAAGTGACCCCATTTTGGAAAGAAGAGACCCCAAGGTATTTCGTGATGGGCATAGTGAGTTCATAGAACTTTTTATTTTTTGTCACAAGTTAGTGGAATATGAGACTTTGTAAGAAAAAAATAAAATAAAAAAAAATCATCATTTTCCGCTAACTTGTGACAAAAAATAAAAAGTTCTATGAACTCACTATGCCCATCAGCGAATACCTTAGGGTGTGTACTTTCCGAAATGGGGTCATTTGTGGGGTGTTTGTACTGTCTGGCCATTGTAGAACCTCAGGAAACATGACAGGTGCTCAGAAAGTCAGAGCTGCTTCAAAAAGCGGAAATTCACATTTTTGTACCATAGTTTGTAAACGCTATAATTTTTACCCAAACCATTTTTTTTTTACCCAAACATTTTTTTTTATCAAAGACATGTAGAACTATAAATTTAGAGCAAAATTTCTATATGGATCTCGTTTTTTTTGCAAAATTTTACAACTGAAAGTGAAAAATGTCATTTTTTTGCAAAAAAATCGTTAAATTTCGATTAATAACAAAAAAAGTAAAAATGTCAGCAGCAATGAAATACCACCAAATGAAAGCTCTATTAGTGAGAAGAAAAGGAGGTAAAATTCATTTGGGTGGTAAGTTGCATGACCGAGCAATAAACGGTGAAAGTAGTGTAGGTCAGAAGTGTAAAAAGTGGCCTGGTCTTTCAGGGTGTTTAAGCACTGGGGGCTGAAGTGGTTAAAACAGATAACTGCACTGCTGAGCGACAAATATATTTTTCTTTTTCCACTAACACACGAAAAAAAGGGCTTTAAAACAGATAACTGCTCCTCTGAGCGGCAAATATATTTTTTGTTTTTCCACTAATACAGGGAAAAAGGGCTTTAGAACAAAGAGCTGCACCGCTGAGCTGCAAATATATTTTATTTTTGCCACTAATACACAACAAAAAGGGTTGTAATTTTCACACTTCACCACACAACAGCTAATAAGCCCTTTTTTCCCACTAATACAAGCCAAAAAATGCTTTAGAACATAGAACTGCACCGCACTAGGGCAAATAAAACGTAGAAATATTTCCTTGTAATAACCCCTGTTAAGCCTGTATCACACAGCACTTGCACCCTAATAAGAACGGTTTGCTGGAATTACAGAGCTGCATAATGGCAATTTGGATCCCCAGTCAGTGCTGCAAGGTGTAATAGGAATATTCCTATTACCAAGTTGTCACCTCCCCGACTGAACCCTATTCAACAGAAATGCAGTGGATTGATTCCTCTCTATCCTTTCCCTACACCTTGAATAATCTTTCCCTGCACTTGTAAATCATTTTAGCACAATTACATTTTTTCTATCACTGTCCCTAGCGCCTGCAGACATCTCTCCCTGCACTAAGTACACTGGTAAATAGCAGAATCTAAGATGGCTGCGCTATTTATAGGGCTGTGACATCACAGGGCTGACTGGCTGCTGATTGGCTGCATGCATGGCATTGTGGGTGATCCCGCCTTCCCAGAGTTCCTTCCCCCATGTCCTCACATGTGCAGCAGCCATTTAAATTATTTTTTTTATTCGTTACCACGAAGCGTGAGAAAATTCGCATTCTGTGCAAATCGTATTTTTCCTGAAATTCGTAACGAATTCCACTTCGTCATCTTCAATTCGCTCATCTCTAGTTGGCAGCATCTATATTTCCATCTCCTGAATTGCTAGTGCCTTTACATAGTCATGCATCCACACCTCCATCAGTATAAGGCTACATGCACACGACCGTATGTGTTTTGCGGTCCGCAAATTGGGGATCCGCAAAAAAAGCGGATGACGTTCCGTATGGCATCTGTTTTTTTTGTGGATCCGCTTTTTTGTGGATCCATTGTAATAATGCCTATCCTTGTCCGCAAAAAATAGGACATGCACAATTTTTTTTGCGGAGCAACAGAACGGACATACTGATGCGGACAGCACACAGTGTGCTGTCAGCGTTTTTTGCGGACCCATTGAAATTAATGGGTCCGCATCCTATCCACAAAAAAACGGACACGGAAACAAACAACGTTCGTGTGCATGTAGCCTAAATGAAATAATCGGTATTAACCACCTCCGGACCGCCTAACGCAGGATCGCGTTCCGGAGGTGGCAGCCCTGCGCAGAGTCACGCATATATGCGTCATCTCGCGATGGGCGAGATTTCCTGTGAACGCGCGCACACAGGCGCGCGCGCTCACAGGAACGGAAGGTAAGAGAGTTGATCTCCAGCCTGCCAACGGCGATCGTTCGCTGGCAGGCTGGAGATGTGTTTTTTTTAACCCCTAACAGGTATATTAGACGCTGTTTTGATAACAGCGTCTAATATACCTGCTACCTGGTCCTCTGGTGGTCCCATTTGTTTGGATCGACCACCAGAGGACACAGGTAGCTCAGTAAAGTCCCACCAAGCACCACTACACTACACTACACCCCCCCCCCGTCACTTATTAACCCCTTATTAGCCCCTGATCACCCCTGATCACCCCATATAGACTCCCTGATCACCCCCCTGTCATTGATCACCCCCCTGTCATTGATTACCCCCCTGTAAAGCTCCATTCAGATGTCCGCATGATTTTTACGGATCCACTGATAGATGGATCAGATCCGCAAAACGCATCCGGACGTCTGAATGAAGCCTTACAGGGGCGTGATCAATGACTGTGGTTATCACCCCATATAGACTCCCTGATCACCCCCCCTGTCATTGATTACACCCCTGTCATTGATCAACCCCCTGTAAAGCTCCATTCAGACGTCCGCATGATTTTTACGGATGCACTGATAGATGGATCCGATCCTCAAAACGCATCCGGACGTCTGAATGAAGCCTTACAGGGGCATGATCAATGACTGTGGTGATCACCCCATATAGACTCCCTGATCACCCCCCTGTAAAGCTCCATTCAGATGTCCGCATGATTTTTACGGATGCACTGATAGATGGATCCGATCCGCAAAACGCATCCGGACGTCTGAATGAAGCCTTACAGGGGCATGATCAATGACTGTGGTGATCACCCCATATAGACTCCCTGATCACCCCCCTGTAAAGCTCCATTCAGATGTCCGCATGATTTTTACGGATGCACTGATAGATGGATCCGATCCTCAAAACGCATCCGGACGTCTGAATGAAGCCTTACAGGGGCATGATCAATGACTGTGGTGATCACCCCATATAGACTCCCTGATCACCCCCCTGTAAAGCTCCATTCAGATGTCCGCATGATTTTTACGGATGCACTGATAGATGGATCCGATCCGCAAAACGCATCCGGACGTCTGAATGAAGCCTTACAGGGGCATGATCAATGACTGTGGTGATCACCCCATATAGACTCCCTGATCACCCCCCTGTCATTGATCACCCCCCTGTAAAGCTCCATTCAGATGTCCGCATGATTTTTACGGATGCACTGATAGATGGATCCGATCCGCAAAACGCATCCGGACGTCTGAATGAAGCCTTACAGGGGCATGATCAATGACTGTGGTGATCACCCCATATAGACTCCCTGATCACCCCCCTGTCATTGATCACCCCCCTGTAAAGCTCCATTCAGATGTCCGCATGATTTTTACGGATGCACTGATAGATGGATCCGATCCGCAAAACGCATCCGGACGTCTGAATGAAGCCTTACAGGGGCATGATCAATGACTGTGGTGATCACCCCATATAGACTCCCTGATCACCCCCCTGTCATTGATTACCCCCCTGTAAAGCTCCATTCAGATGTCCGCATGATTTTTACGGATGCACTGATAGATGGATCGGATCCGCAAAACGCATCCGGACGTCTGAATGAAGCCTTACAGGGGCGTGATCAATGACTGTGGTGATCACCCCATATAGACTCCCTGATCACCCCCCCTGTCATTGATCAACCCCCCTGTCATTGATCACCCCCCCTGTCATTGATCACCCCCCTGTCATTGATCACCCCCCCCCCCCCCTCTGTAAGGCTCCATTCAGATATTTTTTTGGCCCAAGTTAGCAGAATTTTTTTTTTTTTTTCTTACAAAGTCTCATATTCCACTAACTTGTGTCAAAAAATAAAATCTCACATGAACTCACCATACCCCTCACGGAATCCAAATGCGTAAAATTTTTTAGACATTTATATTCCAGACTTCTTCTCACGCTTTAGGGCCCCTAGAATGCCAGGGCAGTATAAATACCCCACATGTGACCCCATTTCGGAAAGAAGACACCCCCAGGTATTCCGTGAGGGGCATATTGAGTCCATGAAAGATTGAATTTTTTGTCCCAAGTTAGCGGAACGGGAGACTTTGTGAGAAAAAAATTAAAAATATCAATTTCCGCTAACTTGTGCCAAAAAAAAAAAATTTCTATGAACTCGCCATGCCCCTCATTGAATACCTTGGGGTGTCTTCTTTCCAAAATGGGGTCACATGTGGGGTATTTATACTGCTCTGGCATTCTAGGGGCCCCAAAGCGTGAGAAGAAGTCTGGTATCCAAATGTCTAAAAATGCCCTCCTAAAAGGAATTTGGGCACCTTTGCGCATCTAGGCTGCAAAAAAGTGTCACACATCTGGTATCGCCGTACTCAGGAGAAGTTGGGGAATGTGTTTTGGGGTGTTATTTTACATATACCCATGCTGGGTGAGAGAAATATCTTGGTCAAATGCCAACTTTGTATAAAAAAATGGGAAAAGTTGTCTTTTGCCAAGATATTTCTCTCACCCAGCATGGGTATATGTAAAATGACACCCCAAAACACATTCCCCAACTTCTCCTGAATACGGCGATACCACATGTGTGACACTTTTTTGCAGCCTAGGTGGGCAAAGGGGCCCATATTCCAAAGAGCACCTTTAGGATTTCACAGGTCATTTACCTACTTACCACACATTAGGGCCCCTGGAAAATGCCAGGGCAGTATAACTACCCCACAAGTGACCCCATTTTGGAAAGAAGACACCCCAAGGTATTCCGTGAGGGGCATGGCGAGTTCCTAGAATTTTTTATTTTTTGTCACAAGTTAGTGGAAAATGCTTATTTTTTTTTTTTTTTCATACAAAGTCTCATATTCCACTAACTTGTGACAAAAAATAAAAAGTTCCATGAACTCACTATGCCCATCAGCGAATACCTTGGGGTCTCTTCTTTCCAAAATGGGGTCACTTGTGGGGTAGTTATACTGCCCTGGCATTCTAGGGGCCCAAATGTGTGGTAAGGAGTTTGAAATCAAATTCTGTAAAAAATGACCTGTGAAATCCGAAAGGTGCTCTTTTGAATATGGGCCCCTTTGCCCACCTAGGCTGCAAAAAAGTGTCACACATCTGGTATCTCCGTAATCGGGAGAAGTTGGGGAATGTGTTTTGGGGTGTCATTTTACATATACCCATGCTGGGTGAGAGAAATATCTTGGCAAAAGACAACTTTTCCCATTTTTTTATACAAAGTTGGCATTTGACCAAGATATTTATCTCACCCAGCATGGGTATATGTAAAAAGACACCCCAAAACACATTCCTCAACTTCTCCTGAATACAGAGATACCAGATGTGTGACACTTTTTTGCAGCCTAGGTGGGCAAAGGGGCCCACATTCCAAAGAGCACCTTTCGGATTTCACAGGTCATTTACCTACTTACCACACATTTGGGCCCCTAGAATGCCAGGGCAGTATAACTACCCCACAAGTGACCCCATTTTGGAAAGAAGAGACCCCAAGGTATTCGCTGATGGGCATAGTGAGTTCATGGAAGTTTTTATTTTTTGTCACAAGTTTGTGGAATATGAGACTTTGTATGAAAAAAAAAATAAAAAAAAAAATCATCATTTTCCACTAACTTGTGACAAAAAATAAAAAATTCTAGGAACTCGCCATGCCCCCACGGAATACCTTGGGGTGTCTTCTTTCCAAAATGGGGTCACTTGTGGGGTAGTTATACTGCCCTGGTATTCTAGGGGCCCAAATGTGTGGTAAGGAGTTTGAAATCAAATTCAGGAAAAAATGAGGAGTGAAATCCGAAAGGTGCTCTTTGGAATATGGGCCCCTTTGCCCACCTAGGCTGCAAAAAAGTGTCACACATCTGGTATCTCCGTAATCGGGAGAAGTTGGGGAATGTGTTTTGGGGTGTCATTTTACATATACCCATGCTGGGTGAGAGAAATATCTTGGCAAAAGACAACTTTTCCCATTTTTTTATACAAAGTTGTCATTTGACCAAGATATTTCTCTCACCCAGCATGGGTATATGTAAAAAGACACCCCAAAACACATTCCCCACCTTCTCCTGAGTACGGAGATACCAGATGTGTGACACTTTTTTGCAGCCTAGGTGGGCAAAGGGGCCCACATTCCAAAGAGCACCTTTCGGATTTCACAGGTCATTTTTTACAGAATTTGATTTCAAACTCCTTACCACACATTTGGGCCCCTAGAATGCCAGGGCAGTATAACTACCCCACAAGTGACCCCATTTTGGAAAGAAGAGACCCCAAGGTATTCGCTGATGGGCATAGTGAGTTCATAAAACTTTTTATTTTTTGTCACAAGTTAGTGGAATATGAGACTTTGTAAGAAAAAAAAAAAAAAAAAAAAAAATCATAATTTTCCGCTAACTTGTGACAAAAAATAAAAAGTTCTATGAACTCACTATGCCCATCAGCGAATACCTTAGGGTGTGTACTTTCAGAAATGGGGTCATTTGTGGGGTGTTTGTACTGTCTGGGCATTGTAGAACCTCAGGAAACATGACAGGTGCTCAGAAAGTCAGAGCTGCTTCAAAAAGCGGAAATTCACATTTTTGTACCATAGTTTGTAAACGCTATAACTTTTACCCAAACCATTTTTTTTTTACCCAAACATTTTTTTTTTATCAAAGACATGTAGAACTATAAATTTAGAGCAAAATTTCTATATGGATGTCGTTTTTTTTGCAAAATTTTACTACTGAAAGTGAAAAATGTCATTTTTTTGCAAAAAAATCGTTAAATTTCGATTAATAACAAAAAAAGTAAAAATGTCAGCAGCAATGAAATACCACCAAATGAAAGCTCTATTAGTGAGAAGAAAAGGAGGTAAAATTCATTTGGGTGGTAAGTTGCATGACCGAGCAATAAACGGTGAAAGTAGTGTAGGTCAGAAGTGTAAAAAGTGGCCTGGTCTTTCAGGGTGTTTAAGCACTGGGGGCTGAGGTGGTTAATGAAACAGCATTGGACTACTAAGGTGTGAATATCACAACTATATTCTGCACTGTGACTGTGATTGCCTTCCAGTAACTTACACTGCAGATGCCACAAATTTTAACAAAATGACTGCTGACGAATATTCATTAGGGATGTTAAATGCAACAGAGAATCTGTGGCAATATGCCAATATCTGCATGATTTGCATGTAGCTTTTGCCCCTGATTTGTGGCTGATTTCACCCTCTGCACTGCAAAAGGTGAAATCTGTGGTAGAAGTCTGCGACTTAAATTGAAATGCAGCAAATTTCAAATCCACACTGTACGTCAATTTATGGTACAGATTTTTTTTTTCATAGCGTGTGGATGAGATCTCTTTTAATCTTATCTAGTTTCTGGTACTGCACAATGCTGCAGATTTTCCACATGCACGTCCACGGCAGCAAATCCAGTGTTTAGGCCATATGTGAACATACCATACTTTTCAGGTGAATGAACCTTTTCAGTTCGTAGGACATTTTCTACAGCAAAATCTGCCGTGTAGGGTGTTTCTCTAGAACAGCATTTTACATTAGGCTACTTTCACACTCGCGTTTGGTGCGGATCCGTCATGGATCTATACAGACGGATCCGTTCAGATAATACAAACGTCTGCATCCGTTCAGAACGGATCCATTTGTATTATCTATAACATAGCCAAGACGGATCCTTCTTGAACACCATTGAAAGTCAATGGAGGACTGATCCGTTTTCTATTGTGTCAGATTGTGTCATAGAAAAGATCCGTCCCCATTGACTTACATTGTGTGTCAGAACCGATCCGTTTCGCTCAGTTTCATCAGACGGACACCAAAACACTGCAGGCAGCGTTTTGGTGTCCACCTCCAAAGCCGAATGGAGACGGAATGGAGGCAAACTGATGCATTCTGAACAGATCCTTTTCCATTCAGAATGAATTAGGGCAAAACTGATCAGTTTCGGACCGCTTGTGAGAGCCCTGAACGGATTTCAGAAACGGAAAGCCAAAACGCCAGTGTGAAAGTAGCCTTAAAAGGGTCTTTCAGGAATAAAACCTGCTCCGATGTTCCCAGGCCACCAGAGTAGCTCTGTCTCTTCTTTCAAGCTAGGCCACTCTCTGCCCGTTGGGTTTGTGTGTGTTCTCTCCAGCTCTTGACCAATGTGCACACCCTATTTTTCCCCAGCCAATGGGTGGCTAACCTAGGGTGCTTTAGGCATCCTATGGGAAGGTGCCTGAGCAATAGGTTGCAGTTCATTAACCACTTAAGGACCTCCGCCATATATGTACGACAGAAGTCCAGTCCCTGAACATGGCGCCCGCTCGCGGGTGCAGTGGGCGCGATGTCCGTCGGGTTTCTGCTATTTTAAATAGCAGAGACCCACGGAACATGTGACCACGGCATCTGATCAGTTCGGAAGCGGAAGTCACGCCCTTCTGCTCCGGTAACAGCGTTCCCCGACTGAGAACGGGGAACCTGTTGCATTGCCGAAATAGCCCGAAGTCTCAAGCAGGCTTCGGTGCCTATTTCAGGTATATACCAATACAGCATTGTATTGTTATATTGAAAATGAAGTGTTCAATGATGGCTATATAGCCAGCAATGAACACTATGGTCAGTCTAATGATTCCCAGTTATTGTCGCCCAAGGTGACTTAAAGAAACTAAAAAAAAAAGTTTTTACAAATATAAAAAATAAATAAATAAATAAAAGTTCAAATCACTCCCCTTTCATTAAAATAAAAATACTTAACCAATAAAAAAAAATAAACATCATAGGCATCGTCGGGTGCGAAAATGCCCATACAATTAAAATATAACAATATTAATGGCATACGGCAAATGGCGTAACGGGGGGAAAAAAACTGCCAATTTGCAATTTTTTGTCACTTCAACTACCCAAATTTTTTTTAAATAAAAAGTGATCAAAAAGTCGCACACACTTTAAATTGGTATCACTGAAAAGAAAAGATCGTCCGGCAGAAAATGAGCCCTGTACACATAACTACAAAAAATTATAGGGGTTAGAATATGGTTATACAATTCTTTTTTTTCCCTCAAAGGTTTTCATTTTTTTTTTCAGTATTAAAACGCAAGAAAAATTATACAAGTGTGTTATCATTTCAACCGTACTGACCTGGAGAATGAAGATAACAGGTCAATTTTACCGTATAGTGTACAGTGTAAGGCTATATGCACACAACCGTGGTGTGTTTTGCGGTCTGCAAATCGCGGATCCGAAAAACACGGATGGCGTCCGTGCGCGTTCCGCAATTTGCGGAACGGCACGGACAGCCTGTAATATAACTGCCTATTCTTGTCCGCAAAGTGCAGACAAGAATAAGACATGTTATATTTTTTTGCGGTCCACGGAACGGAGCAACGGATGCGGACAGCACATTGCGAGCCGCAAAAACTGTGGCTCAGATGCAGACCAAAACCACGGCCGTGTGCATGTAGCCTAAAAAAAAATAAATAAAAACCTTTATCAGAATTGCATTTTTTCCCAATTCTACCCCATTAGGATTTTTTTTTTCACTTCCTACTACATGGTATGCAACGGTAAATGGTGCCATTAGAAAGTACAACTTGTCCCGCAAAAAATAAGCCCTCATAAGCAATGATGGCCAGTTCGCCGTGTTCGCCCGCGAACACATGCCGGCTGCCATCTTAAATCACAAGTCCGGCGATGCACAGGTAAGTCCTTACCTGTGCCTGCGCCGCGAGCCAGTCTGAAACAAATGCGGTCACAGGGAGCAGGCAGTTCCGAGAACAGCCCGATGAAGGCCCCCGGCGGCTGTTCTTGGAACTGCCTGCTCCCGGTGACCGCATTTGTTTCAGACTGGCTCGCGGCACAGGCACAGGTAAGGACTTACCTGTGCATCGCCGGACTTGTGATTTAAGATGGCAGCCGGCATGTGTTCGCGGGCGAACACGGCGAACTGGCCATCACTGCTCATAAGTGAATGGAAAAATAAAAAAGTTAGGACTATGGGAAGGGAGGGAGTTAAAAACGAAAATGCAAAAAAGGGAAATCCCAGGGTCCTGAAGGGGTTAATGTCTTGCTAAGGTGTGCTGTTTCCATGTTTGTCTGCCTTGTACACTTCTACCTATTTACCAGATTTGACCCTTTGCTGTCTGACCTTGCATCCATGAACCATGATTGGTCCGTGTGTCTTTTTTTTTGCTCTCTATGTGTCATCCGTGTTCCCCTGACAGTGCACAGCTGAAAATAAATTTTCAGAGCATCTCCTATAAAAGGTCCATGAAAAATGGATGAAAAACGGATGGCATAGGCTATAACAGTCGTGACGGATCCATGTACACAGAAAAAATAGGGCATACTTCCGTGCTAAAAGTACAGACCCACGGACCATGCTAAAACACCAGTGTGTGAATACACACATTGAAATGAATGGGTACGTGTGCTGTCCGTGGAAAACACGGACAGCACATGTCCGTGAATCACTGAGGTGTGAATAAGACCCTAGTGTGAATAATTCCAGGAATACTAGTGGAGGTGTATACAGGATCATGTCATGCAGACATTAAACTCTGCAAACTGAGAGTTTTCATCCAAAATGCTGATAATAAACCTGTTGTAAAGAGAAATAGTGAATTATGAGAAGAGCTTTCAGCATACAAACATGTGATAATGGTCACCAATACGAGGTAGTTTTCAATTGTGCTTGAAAGGGGCCTGTTCCCTGATACACTTTCCGTTATTACATTTCTGTAAGAGTTAATGGGCAAAGGTAAATGTAGCGACTCCTAATGGCAACATGAATTACTCCCTTCCTTGCAAACAAGGCCGGCCTTAGGCTGCATTTTATGATGTCCTGAACAGAAAATTCAGTTGGCACCTGCTCCCCAAACAGTGCCATACATCATAGATTGTAAGCTCTTGGGAGCAGGGCCCTCTTGTTTTAATGGTTGACTTGTTTGTTTCTATGTTATTTATGACTCTGTACTTGAACCCCCTGAAGCGCTGTGGAATATGTTGGTGCTATATAAAGATTATTATTATATCTCCCTGTAGTGCCTCTACCACTACACACTGAAAAATTCATATAAAGCTCTGTAGTGTCTAAATAGCAGTACCACACAATTCCTATATGAATACAACTATATAGTGCTCAAAGAATACCTATAATGCCAAAACATAGGTGCATATTCCACAAATAATATTAACATACAGTGACATATTGTACCTAACAGTCTAATGCAATTTATATTAAATAGGTTCTCTAGGACTTTTATATTGAAGGCCTGTCCTCAGGATAAGCAACCAATGCTAGATGGCTCTTGGCTCAAAGGGTCTGACAATCTTCCAGTTAGCTGCTTGAGAGTAGCTTTGGCTCAGTACATACAAAGTTCCCGTCCCGTGTAGTGGATGATAACATTACTCAGCAATGGGACTAGTGCTGCAGTAACCAGCTCCATCCACTACACAATGGACAGAACTGTGACGCAGCTACTCCCGAACACCTGATCGGTGTGAGTGTGGGGTATCAGACCCCTGTGATCTGCTATCAGTATAAAAATCCTAGAGAACCCATTTAAAATACTAATGTCGTTTGGGTTAAAATTTGGGTTTGGGTTAAAATTTGGTGCTGATGTTTCAGACTGCACACATAACTGCTCTGTATAAAGGGAATGTGGGATACATTCAAGGACCGCAACCTATAGAAGTGACCATGATGAAAGCAACAATTCTCCCTGCTACACTGCTGGTTGTGACATAGGCATTTGCTTTGTTTTCTAGTTTTGTGAGATCGTAAAGAGGATTATCAGAGATCAGAGAAGTGTGTTCGTTTCTGCTGCTTCAGGACTCCTGTTAACACTATGCCTGGGCCTGCACCCTTCAACAACCCTGCTTTGTTTCTTTATCACCTTCACACTGTGGATGGCAAGCTAGATGCGGTGTCACCGGCAAACTGTAAATAGTGCATCATGTGAAATAATGTATTTATAATGTATCTATTAATGTGATGTCATGTAATATTTACACTCATATGTGGTTTGTACAAAGATGTTACATTGTAATAAAGAATTTTTGCTAATACAGGTTTGATTGTTGTCATATCTCACATAGTGGGTACATCCCCGACAGCTTCCCCTCGTAGGCTACAATATACCATACCAACATGACTGGTGGGGGAGACTTCTTGGACACCCACTGATCCCTCCACTGAATTGTGAATCATTCCAGCGAAGCAACACTGAGGAAAAACGTGAAGGGTTCGAGAGTGCTAAAATACTAAATTTATAAAACATAAAAAATACACAAAACAATAAGACATGCACTGTTTAATTATACTTACACTTGGCATCAGCAATATACGGCATAGTTTATGAAGAAATAATTTTCCGGCTAATTAGCTTCCGGAATAATTAGTAAGAGGATGTGATGTTTGTTTCAAGTGTGTTACTGTTAGGAAATTACATTAGTATGACAAAATAATGAAGCAATACAGAATTAGCATTGTAGACTCCAGTCTGATCCTTTCAGATCACCTCACTGATGTTACTTTAGTGCAGGCAACTGCAGCCTCCAGCACTCCAGCCAGGACCGTCTTTAACGCGGGTTAAAAGGGGCCCAAGGCAGCTGCCTCTTGAGCCCCGTTGGCCACTGGTGACGTGCAGGGCGGCGGCAGGGCACAGGGAGATGATCGCTTTCTTTGTGGAAGCGCTCATCTCCATAGTCATCTGTATCACCGTCCTCTGGACAGCGATACAGATGGAAATGCTGCGGCGGGGCAGGGGAGGGAGTGGCGTCTCCCTTCCCCGTTCATCTGATAGGTTGCAGGCACTAGGCCTGCAGCCTATCAGAGGCTGGAGCAATCGCGCCACCTGAGCCGTACAGCGCAGGACACAGGCCGAAAGAGGCTGCCAGCCTGATGGAGGTAGGTATAAGTGTTTTTTTTTTTATATGGTACTACTACTGGCACATGATTGGGGGCATCTATGGGGGCACCTGTTACTGGCACATGATTGGGGGCATCTATGGGGCACTTGTTACTGGCACATGATTTGGGGGGCATCAGTGGCGGATTACAATAGGGACGTTCGGGTCGGCAGCCCCGGGCCCAGCACTGCTGGGGGGCCCAACGCTGACCCGAACGCCCACATACTGCGGCGGGGCACGGGAGCGCATAGCTCCCTGTCCCGTCGGCGATCATCGCCATAGGCTTTAGGCCTTGTAGGCCTGAGGCCTATATGCGGTAGTGAAATCCCGGCGCAGGCGTGCGTGATGACGTCATCGCGCTTGTGCCGGGACGCAGCACTGTGACGCGCCTGACTCATCCCGCCTTCCTCTGCGAGCAAGCGCCTGGCCCTGGACATAGGTGAGTATTTATCTTTTCATTTTTTATTTTTTATTTTTTTATTTCATGTGCCTACTTTGGGGGGGGACGACGACACACAGGAGGACATATTAGGGAAGATAAATCGAGTACATGGGGGGGGGGAATGTGAGGGCTGTATGGGGCCAAATTATTATGGGAGGGAATACTATGTGGGGGCAAATTACTAGATGGGGCAGTGTGGGGGAAACTATTGTGTGGGGGTAATTGCTATGTGGGGACAGTGTGGGGTAATTTCTATGTGGGGGCAAATTACTATGTGGGGGCAGTGTGGTGGAAATTACTATGTGGGGGCAGTGTGGTGGAAATTTCTATGTGGGGGCAGTGTGGGGAAATTGCTGTGTGGGGGCAAACTACTATATGGGGCAGTGTGGTGGAAATTGCTATGTGGGGGCAGTGTGGGGAAATTGCTGTGTGGGGGCAAACTACTATATGGGGGCAGTTTGGGGGAAATTACTGTGTGGGGGCAAATTACTATGGGGGGATTACTTTGTGGGGGCAGTGTGGTGGAAATTACTATATGGGGGTGTTGCTATTGGGGAGGCACTGTAGGGGCAATTCTATTATTTCTGGGGACACTATACAGGGATTATTGCCTGGAGCACAATAGAGGGTGTTATTATTACTGGGGGTCTCTAGGGGACATTATAGCTGCTGTGGACACTATACGAACATTTGGGGTAATTTATCAAACTGGTGTAAAGTAGAACTGGCTTAGTTGCCCATAGCAGCCAATCAGATTCCACCTTTCATATTTGACAGCTCTTTTGGAAATCCAGCTCTACTTTACACCAGTTTGATAAATTACTCCAATTATGTCTATTAGGGTCACTATTTTTTCAGCAGTATAGTACCTGGGGCATTGGGGGGCACAACGGGCACAGTATTGGGGGTGGCAGCAGGATGACATTGTGGGCACACCAGGATGGGGAGGTTGATGGAAAAATTGAGAAATCTAACGTGTCTGTGTTACAAACTGTAGAGACGAGATGCGGCTGAAAGAATTTGCCATGGTGGTCTGGGTCAAATGGAGGAGAAGAGGAAAGAGAAGGTCTACAGTCGTGGCCAAATGTTTTGAGAATGACACAAATATTAGTTTTCACAAAGTTTGCTGCTAAACTGCTTTTAGATCTTTGTTTCAGTTGTTTCTGTGATGTAGTGAAATATAATTACACGCACTTCATACGTTTCAAAGGCTTTTATCGACAATTACATGACATTTATGCAAAGAGTCAGTATTTGCAGTGTTGGCCCTTCTTTTTCAGGACCTCTGCAATTCGACTGGGCATACTCTCAATCGACTTCTGGGCCAATTTCTGACTGATAGCAACCCATTCTTTCATAATCACTTCTTGGAGTTTGTCAGAATTAGGCTACTTTCACACTAGCGTTCGGAGCGGATCCGTCTGATGTTTCATCAGACGGATCCGCTCCGATAATGCAGACGTTCGCATCCGTTCAGAACGGATCCGTCTGCATTAAAACTTAGAAAATTTTCTAAGTATGAAAGTAGCCTGAGCGGATCCGTTCAGACTTTACATTGAAAGTCAATGGGGAACGGATCCGCTTGAAGATTGAGCCATATGGTGTCATCTTGAAGCGGATCCGTCCCCATTGACTTACATTGTAAGTCTGGACGGATCCGCTCGCCTCCGCACGGCCAGGCGGACACCCGAACGCTGCAAGCAGCGTTCAGGTGTCTGCTCACTGAGCGGAGCGGAGGCTGAGCGCTGGCAGGCGGATGCATTCTCAGTGGATCCGCCTCCACTGAGAATGCATTGGGGCCAGACGGATGCGTTCGGGGCCGCTCGTGAGCCCCTTCAAACGGTGCGCACGAGCGGACACCCGAATGCTAGTGTGAAAGTAGCCTTAGTGGGTTTTTGTTTGTCCATCCGCCTCTTTAGGATTGACCACAAGTTCTCAATGGGATTAAGATCTGGGGAGTTTCCAGGCCATGGACCCAAAATGTCAACGTTTTGGTCCCCGAGCCACTTAGTTATCACTTTTGCCTTATGGCACGGTGCTCCATCGTGCTGGAAAATGCATTGTTCTTCACCAAACTGTTGTTGGATTGTTGGAAGAAGTTGCTGTTGGAGGGTGTTTTGGTATCATTCTTTATTCATGGCTGTGTTTTTGGGCAAAATTGTGAGTGAGCCCACTCCCTTGGATGAGAAGCAACCCCACACATGAATGGTCTCAGGATGCTTTACTGTTGGCATGACACAGGACTGATGGTAGCGCTCACCTTTTCTTCTCCGGACAAGCCTTTTTCCAGATGCCCCAAACAATCGGAAAGAGGCTTCATCGGAGAATATGACTTTGCCCCAGTACTCAGCAGTCCATTCACCATACTTTCTGCAGAAGATCAATCTGTCCCTGATGTTTTTTTTTGGAGAGAAGTGGCTTCTTTGCTGCCCTTCTTGACACCAGGCCATCTTCCAAAAGTCTTCGCCTCACTGTGCGTGCAGATGCACTCACACCTGCCTGCTGCCATTCCTGAGCAAGCTCTTCACTGGTGGCACTCCGATCCCGCAGCTGAATCCACTTTAGGAGACGATCCTGGCGCTTGCTGGACTTTCTTGGACGCCCTGAAGCCTTCTTAACAAGAATTGAACCTCTTTCCTTGAAGTTCTTGATGATCCTATAAATTGTTGATTGAGGTGCAATCTTAGTAGCCACAATATCCTTGCCTGTGAAGCCATTTTTATGCAACGCAATGATGGCTGCACGCGTTTCTTTGCAGGTCACCATGGTTAACAATGGAAGAACAATGGTTTCAAGCATCACCCTCCTTTTAACATGTCAAGTCTGCCATTTTAACCCAATCAGGCTGACATAATGATCTCCAGCCTTGTGCTCGTCAACATTCTCACCTGAGTTAACAAGACGATTACTGAAATGATCTCAGCAGGTCCTTTAATGACAGCAATGAAATGCAGTGGAAAGGCTTTTTTGGGATTAAGTTAATTTTCATGGCAAAGAAGGACTATGCAATTCATCTGATCACTCTTCATAACATTCTGGAGTATATGCAAATTGCTATTATAAAAACTTAAACAGCAACTTTTCCAATTTCCAATATTTATCTAATTCTCAAAACTTTTGGCCACGACTGTACATGACAGGAGATGTCACTGCTTGTAAGAGGTATGTGGTGCTGTATTCTCCTCCATGTCTTTTTTATTACAATTATATGTATTTTAAATTTGGCGACCAAATTTTCAGTTTAGGACCCAATTTGGGGTATTTTTTTTTAGTCTGAAGATGTCATATGGCCTAAGAAGAGACTGTGGCGCCCATGAAGCACCGCAGCCTCTTCATACAAAAAAAAAACTAAACTAAAATGGGGGGGGGGGGGGGGGCAAGTTGGGTAGACAGCCCCGGGCCTATCATGCACTTAATCCGCCCCTGGGGGCATCTATGGGGGCACTTGTTATTGGCACGTGATTGGAGGACATCTATGGGGGCACCTGTTAATGGCACATGATTGGAGGGGCATCTATGGGGGCACTTGTTATTGGCACACGATTGGGGGGCATCTATGGGGACACTTGTTACTGGCACATTATTGGGGGGCATCTATGGGGGCACATCTTACTGGCACATTATTGGGGGGCACTGTGGGGGCACCTCTTACTGGCACCTTATTGGTGGCACTTTTTACTGGCACATTATTGGGTGGCACTATGGAGGCACTTCTTACTGGCACATTAATGTGGGGGCACTATGGGGGCATCTACTGAGGTCACAAAGAAGGGGTATTTTATAAGGGGGAGAGGAACACTATGGGGCTTCTACTGAGGCCACAAAGAAGGGGTATTTTATATGGGGGCTCTGTATAGGGGTATTTTATACTGGGGCACATTATGATGGGTATTATGGGGAAGGGGAGAGAGGAGTACTATGGGCTCATCTATGGGGGGCACTAAGAAGGAGTATTTTATACTTGCAAATTATGGGGGACACTGAGGGCATCTACTGGGGCACTATATATGGGGCATTTTATACTGGTACATTATGGGGGGCACTAGGAATAAGGGGGGAGAGGAGCACTATAAAGCATTTACTGGGGGTACTATATAGTTTTTTTTATACTGGCACATTGTGGGGGCACTATTGGGACATTAGCTCAACTGGGGGCATTAAAAGGGGGTATTTTTTGCACTGGCACATTATAAGGAGAATTATTACTACTGAGGGGCATTATGATGGGCTTTATTACTACTGGGGGTCTATGGGGAACATGATTACTAGTATGGGCACTATGGGGGCATTATTACTTCTGGGACACAGTGGGGAAATGTTAGGGGCACTGTAGGAGCACTATTACTACCATGTGTGCTCTAGCAGAAATGTTTTCCGAATGGTGGGACTATTGGGAGCAATATTACTGTGGGGGCACCTTGGCACAGTGTCAGCTTACCACAATTATTTTTGAGGGACGTTATGTTTACACTATTAGTGTCAGGGGCACTATTTGCTGGGCGCAGTTATTTTAGGGCACTGTGTGCCAATAATTATTGGAGGGCACTATCTGCATGGTACTACTATTATCAGGGAGTTTATCTGTTTCTGCAGTTTAGAATTGGGGAGCACAGCGGCACAGTATTGGGGGTGGTAGGATGATTTGTCCAGAAGATGGGAGGATAATAGAAAAGTAGTAAACTAAGATTTTGTTTGTCAAACTGCAGAGACAAGAAATGGCTGAAAAATGGTGGTTTGGTCTGAAGGTCTGAAAGGAGAAGATGAGGAAAGAGAACATCTACATCAAAGAGACATCACTGGATGTAAGAGGTATGTGGCGCTGTATTACCCTGTATGTAGGGGTGGATGGAGGGGTTAGTAGTACAGTACTATCTGCACATTGTAAAAAAAAAAGTAATCTGCAAAATACTAAATATTGTCAGAAGTTGTGCTTTTTTAATTTTTACAATAATAATACAGCCATTTTATTTGATACTTTTGTGCTGATTCTTTTTCCCCCCTCTATATTAAGGGACACTATAGTCACCAGAACCACAACAGCTAAACGTAGTAGTTCTGGTGTCTATAGCATGTCTCTGCAAGCTTTTTAATGTAAACACTGCCTTTTCAGAAAAAAAGGCAGTATCGTATTTACATTACTGCCAAGGAACACCTCTAGTAGCCACTCATTATTATTAAAGTTTACTACTCTACGAGGTGTGTGGATTTTTTTGGTGTGTGTGTGTATTGTGGTAGAGGGCGTGATTGCATGCTAGGGTGTTGGAAGTCTGGATCCAGGGGGCCTAAGTAAACTTTTGCCCAGGGTCCAATCAATATTAAAGACGGCCCTGACTCCAGCTGCTGTGAAACTACAATTCTCAGCATGCACACTTGCTTGGCTGTTCTCCCACAGAAGTGAATGGAGCAAGCTGGGAATTGTAGTTTTGCAACAGCTGGCGTTCCAGAGGTTGCTGACCCCTGCTTTAGTGGGAATATTGGAAGGCTTTCAATTCATAAAAAGTAGATATACCTATAAGATCCTGCACTACGCGTTGCCATTGTTAGGCCCCTTGCAGACGAGCGTGTCCAGATTAGGTCCAGATGCGTCCCGGTGCATTGCGGCAAACCCGCGCGAGTAGGTACGCAATTGCAGTCAGTTTTGACTGCGATTGCGTTCCGATGTTCAGTTATCGTGCGGGTGCAATGTGTTTTGCACGCGCGTGATAAAAAACCGACTGTGGTACCCAGACCCGAACTTCTTCACAGAAGTTCAGGTTTGGGTTAGTTGTAGTGTAGATTGTATTATTTCCCCTTATAACATGGTTATAAGGGAAAATAATAGCATTCTGAATATAGAATGCATAGTACAATAGGGCTGGAGGGGTTAAAAAAAAAAATTCTAAAAATGTAACTCACCTTAATCCACTTGTTCGCGCAGCCGGCATCTCTTCTGTCTTCTTTTGTCAGGAATAGGTTAATGAGTTAAATTATTATTATTATTTTTTTTAACCCCTCCAGCCCTATTGTACTATGCATTCTGTATTCAGAATTCTATTATTTTCCCTTATAACCATGTTATAAGGGAAAATAATAATGATCGGGTCCCCATCCCGATCGTCACCTAGCAACTGTGCGTGAAAATCGCACCGCATCCGATTGTGACTGTGATTGTCTTCCAGTAACTTACACTGCAGATGCCACAAATTTTAACAAAATGACTGCTGATGAATATTCATTAGGGATGTTAAATGCAACAGAAAATCTGTGGCAATATCTTGCATGATTGCATGTAGATTTTGCTCCTGATTTGTGGCTAATTTCACCCTCTGCACTGCAAAAGGTGAAATCTGTGGTAGAAGTCTGCAACATAAATTGAAATGCAGCAAATTTCAAATCCACACTGTACGTCAATTTATGGTACAGATTTTTTTTCCATAGCATGTGGATGAGATCTCTTATAATCACGGCAGCAAATCCACAGTGTTTATGCCATTTGTGAACATACCATACTTTTCAGGTGAATGAACCTTTTCAGTTGTAGGACATTTTCTACAGCAAAATCTGCCGTGTGTTTCTCTAGAACAACATTTTACATTAAAAGGGTCTTTCAGGAATAAAACCTGCTCCGATGTTCCCAGACCACCAGAGTAGCTCTGTCCCTCCACGCAGGCATCGGCCTGCTTCTTTCCAGCTAGGACACTCTCTGTTCGTTGGGTTTGCGTGTGTTCTCTCCGACTCTTAAAGGACCAGTGTGCACACCCTATTTTTCCCCAGTCAATGGCTGGCTAACCTTGGGTGCTTTAGGCATCTTCGCCTATGGGAAAGTGCCTGAGGAATAGGTTGCAGTTCATTAATGTCTTGCTAAGGTGTACTGTTTCCATGTTTGTCTGCCTTGTACTGACTTTTACCTATTTACCGGATTTGACCCTTTGCTGCCTGACCTCTATTCTGACCCTGACATGCCTGCCCTGACCTCCATCTGTCCATGACAACAGTTTTGCTTGATCCTTCAGATCCCCGCACCAATGTCTCTCGTGAAGGCTATGGATCAGAAGTCACTTGAACAGAGTCTACTCCAGGAGGTAGCAGCCGGGCTTTACCTTTGCACCAAAGGCCAGGCCCCTGTATAGGGGTTAAAGGCTGAATGCCAAGGAGATCACTCAGATAACATCCTTAAGGGTAGCCCCAATCCAAATCTGTTCAAGTGACACAGCAGATCCACACCTGTCTTGTAACTAAAACAATAATGGCTTATCCATATGATATACCCAGCATTGATTGGTGATTCCCAATGATCAACAAAGCCCCCCTTCTTTTTTGTTTATTCAGGCACAGCAGCTCATCTATACATGGAGCGGTGATTGGTACTGTAGCACATCGTAATTCAGTAGGTACTGCATCTGTTAACGAGTGGCGCTAGTTTTGCTTCTTTGTCATATGGTCCTTTCCTGGCATAGAAAACTGTTCTGCAAACATTTCTAGCTTTTTTATAGCATTCTCATTCTTTCCTTTGATCTTACTTTGTATCATACTACAATTAAATCTGAAAAATAGATAAAGAGAAGAAATCCAGTATTCCAAAAGATCAGCCCTTCCCCCTTTTTACTACCCGATGTCTGCCAGTAAGACATCTGGCAGCAGCAAGAGCCTCTCGCCTGTCTGCAGCAGCACACAAAGATACCCCCTTCCTCGGCTAAGTAACACCCCTCCGCCATTCACCAGATCATCAAATTAAGGCCTCTTTCACACGAACGTAGGGGCTCTGTGCCCGTGCTGTGGACCGCAAATTGCAATGCACGAGCAGTAACCGTGGGGCAGCCGCAGGCGGATTGCAGACCCATTCACTTGAATGGGGTCCGTGATCCATCTGTTCCGCAAAAAGATAGAACAAGTTGTATCTTTTTTTGCGGAACGGAAGCACGGAACGGAACACCACAGAAGCACTCCATACTGCTTCCGTGGGGTTCCGTTCCATGCTTCCGTTCCGCACCGCATCTCTGGATTTGTGGACTAATTCAAGTGAATAGGTCCGCATCCGTGATGCAGAATGCACACGGCTGGTGACCCGTGTATTAGAAAACCGCTGTGTGCGGCCCGCAACACGGGCACGGGGCCCTTACGTTCCTATGAAAGAGGCCTAATACATGTTCTTTGCAAGCTATCTACAGGATTGTTTCAGGAGTACACAGAAACATCTACTTCGACTTCAACTTTGACTGATAAATACCTCTTGCTTACTTTCATCATATATTTAGCATTCCTTTAACTGTAGACTTGAAACCAGTTTAAGGCCTCCTGCACCATTTATGTTCCGTTTTTTGCATTCCGTATACGGACCATATACGTAACCATTCATTTTAATGGATCCGCCCAAAAAACATGAAGGTGCTCCGTATGCCTTCCGTTTTCGTATTTCCGTTCCGTTCAAACATAGAACATGTCCTATTATTGTCCGCAAATCACGTTCCATGGCTTCATTCAAGTCAATGGGTCCTCAAAAAAACGGATCACAAACGGAAACCAAACAGAAAAACGGAACGGCAAAACGGAACGGAAATGGAAACACAACGGAAACAAAAAACTGAACGGATCCGTTAAGAACGGGCCATAAATACTGAAAAAGCCATACGGTAGTGTGCAGGAGGCCTAAAGCAGGTCTAATTCACAGCTGTCAATGGAACAGGTCATGTAGACTGGATTTATGTTAACTGGGAGTGTACGATGACACAAGCTGGAAAGATAATGGCATATCAGCACAGACAGTGACAGGCAGTTTGTTAGCATTCATCTTTTTTCCCTGGCTACTGTATATTTGTAAATGTGACATTTCATATCTTGCATTTTGGCATTAATTAATCAAATAATAAATTTTCTATTCAATAATTATTATATTCTATATTCAGCAACAGACTCATTATCAGATTTTGTTTTAAAATATAATTGAAACCAGAAAAAATGCAGCTTATAAACTCCTTTACTCTCGTTTTGTATTGCTTGCAATTGATTTTTTTCACCCTTTCTTCCTGTCAGATTTGCTCCAGGTAGGGCATTTTTAAAATAGGAGGTTAAAACTTTTGAAAGACACTGTTTGCAGTCCCAGTTTGCAGGGCGACGCAGGACACCACTCTAGAAGTCACACCAGTGTGATCAGGTGGTCGGTTGGATTGCAGCAGATAATGCTTCCAGTCGGTTAAGCACCACCCTGTCTTTCACAAAGGCCAGTCTCAGTAGCCAAGAGTCTGGTCAACAGATCCCTGATCCTCCTTCCTCCCACCATGGAGAGTCTTGGCAAACAAGTGATCCCACACTCGGATATTCCGAGGAGCTCTTTTCATCGTCATTCCTTGATTTGGGCCTCTCGCCAAGCCCGCTTGAAGAGGGACATGAGGAGATCTTGTGCACTGATTCCCGAACTCTTGAGCATCTACAGTCAGAAGAAGATGACAGTGGGGAACGGCAATTAGTGTTTCACGAGGTGGATGATGATGAGACACAGTTGCCAATAAGTCAATGGCAATTAGTGTCTCAAGAGGTTGATGATGAAAATGAGACACAGTTGTCAATAAGTGAGGTTCTTGTTAGGTCAACAAGTCAGGAGGATGACCAGAGTGAGGAAGTGGAAAAGGAGGTGGTGGACGATGAGGTCACTGACCCAACCTGGGAAGGTGGCAAGCTGAGCGAGGACAGCAGTACAGAGGGGGAGGGATCCGCACCACCGCAACAGGCTGGAAGAGGCAGTGGGGTGGAAAAAGGGAGAAGGCGGGCCACACCAAACAGGCCCGCAACTGTTTCCCGGAGAACCCCTTTGCGGCAATCTCCCTTGCCAAGGGGCAGGTGTTCCACAGTCTGGCGCTTTTTTGAGGAAGGTGCAGACTATAAAAGAATTGTCATTTGCAGTCTGTGCCGTACCAAAATGAGCAGGGGCGTGAACACTAGCAACCTCACCACCACCAACATGATCCGCCACATGTCATCAAAGCACCCTAATAGGTGGGCCAAACGCCTGGGTCCACAATCAGTGTCTGCGGGTCACTCCACTGCCTCCTCTTCCCCTATGTTACGTGCTGGCCAATCCCCTGTCCAAGACGCAGGCCCGTGTGCCTTCAGCCCTGCACCTGGACCTTCGCAAGCACCATCAGCTAGCACATCCACTTCTGTGTCCCAGCGCAGCGTACAGATGTCCATACCCCCCGGAATTTGAATGAAAGCGCAAATACCCAGCCACTCACCCAGAGGCTATAGCACTAAATGCGCACCTTTCCAAATTGCTGGCCCTGGAAATGTTGCCATTTAGGCTTGTGGACACTGAGGCTTTCAACAGCCTTATGGCAGAGGCGGTCCCTCGTTATCTCAGTCCCCAGCCACCACTATTTTTCCCGGTGTGCCGTCCCCAACTTACACCAGCATGTGTCCCGTAACATCACCCATGCCCTGACCAAAACATTTATTGGAAAGGTCCACTTAACGATTGACACATGGACAAGTGCTTTTGGCCAGGGATGCTACATTTCCCTGACGGCACACTGAGTGAACGTTGTGGAGGCCGGGAGCGAGTCATACCCTGGGATGGCACAGGTGCTACCGACGCCAAGGATTGCGGGCCCTACTTCCATCAGGAATTCCGCCACCACCTACATTAGTTGCTGCAACACCCCCTTTCCACCTCTGAATTCTCATCTTGCAGCACCAGTCAGTATCTGGAAGCAGTGTAGCACTGCAGTTGGGAAGCGGCAATAGGCCAAGCTGAAACTAATTTGCTTAGGTGACAAACAGCACACCGCTGCAGAGCTGTGGCAGGGTATAAGGGATTAGACTGAGCTGTGGCTCTCGCCACTCAACCTACAACCAGGCATGGTTGTGTTTGATAATGGCCTTAACTTGGTGGTGGCTTTGGAGCTCGGCAAGCTCACACACATACCATGCCTAACCCACGTCTTCAACTTAGTGGTTCAGAAGTTTCTCAAAACCTACCCCAATTTGCCTGAGGTACTGGTGAAGGTGCACCGCGCGTGTGCCTATTTCCAAAAGTCATCTACAACTGCTGCCAGTCTGGCAACGCTGCAGCAGCGCTTGCAATTGCCAGCTCACCGACTGTTGTGCGACGTGAGCACACGCTGGAACTTGACGTTCCACATGTTGGCCAGGGTTTTTGAGCAGCAGAGGGCAGTAGTGGAATACCAGCTGCAACATGGTCGTCGCCTTTCCAGTCAGCTTCCACTCTTCATAAGCAACGAGTGGGCATGGATGTCTGACCTCTGTGAGGTTTTACGCAACTTTGAGGAATCAACACAGATGGTGAGCGGCGATGCCGCTATTATCAGTGTAACCATCCAACTTCTGTGTCTACTGAAATGCTCGCTGCTCACAATGAAGGCAGACGCTTTGCATGTGGAAGAGGTGGAAATGGGGGAAGAAAGTACACAGGTGTGAGGGATGAGACTCCATCTTGGTGTCTGCAGAAGCCATTTTACATTGTATGACCTCTTCGAAGTTAATAGATCAGAAACATTGACATGCAAAAGTCTCTGCAGGGAGTAACTTAGCTATTTTCGATAGATGGAAACTGCTAGCTCTAACAGTTATTTCCTGTATTCTGAATTGTCTGCGTCTGCGGTTAATTGACATTTACATTTTCTGTTTCTATAAGCACATATATGTACAAATATGGTCATGACCTTCATGAGATGTGTGTGGGTGGCTTTTCCACCCCCTTCCTCGCCAAGACAGTATAATATGATATGCATTTTGTTTGAATAAACAGAGACTTGTTTGATCACTGAGTGTCAGTTAATCAATTCTAAATGGGTACCAATTACTAAATCTATGGGCAATGATGATTTGAAACTCAGCATAAATAAGAGTAAGGGGTCTTTGCCCCCACACAGGGTGATAGCCAGACCACCCTCAGTTCGTCTTCTCAGCGCAAATTGGATGATGATGATGAGGAGCAGGAGACAGTTGCCTCCGCTACAGAGGGTAATACCCATAGCAGGTTTATTCCATCTGTTCAGCGTGGATGGGCCGAAGAGGAGGAAGAGGATGAGGAGATTGACAGTCATCCTCCTGATGAGGACAGCGAAGTCTTGTCTGTTGGGACTCTGGCACACATGGCTGACTTTATGTAATGCTGCCTTTCTCGTAACTTTCGCGTTATACGCATTTTGGCCAACACCAATTACTAGTTGTTCACCCTTCTCGACCCCCGCTACAAAGAGAACTTTTCATCTCTCATTCCTGTGGTGGAGAGGACTAGCAAAATGGTGCAATACCAGAAGGTCCTTGTGGAAAAATTGCTCCAAAAATTTCCAGCTGACAACACTGGCGGCAGAGTACGTAGTTCCTTGGGCAACCGAGGAGGGTATACGAGAAGAACACACAGCAGTTCCAACAGAGGCAGGGCAACACTCTCCATGGCTTGGGACAGTTTCATGTCACCCCACCAGCACCCTCACTCTGATGCGCGGCTCTGTGCCTTACAACTACTGGGTGTCCAAGCTGGACACGTGGCACGAACTGGCGCTCTACGCCTTGGAGGTGCTGGCCTGTCCGGCCGCCAGCGTTTTATCAGAGAGGGTATTTAGTGCTGCTGGGGGCATAATAACTGATAAGCGCATCCGCCTCTCAACTGAAAATGCTGACAGGTTAACTCTTATCAAAATGAACAAGGCCTGGATTGCCCCTGACTTCTCTACTCCACCAGAAAAAAAGCGGCTGAGCATAAAGACACTTTAAATGTGGCTTTTATGGTGTATTGAATACACTGAATTCCCATTCACCCCTTCCACCACAAAAAAGGGTGTATGGTTCAGTCTTCCTATTCTCCTCCTCCTCTATTATATCAACATGCTTATTAGGCTGCCCTCGCTCCTAATGTTTTAGAGGGTCAGCTCAGCAGCAGACCCTCACCCCTAATTTTTTAGAGGGTCACCAGCAGACCCTCGCCCATAATGTTTTAGATGGTCAGATCAGCAGTAGGCCCTCGCCCCTAATGTTTTAGATGGTCAGATCAGCAGCAGGCACTCGCCCCTAATGTTTTAGAGGGTCAGCTCAGCAGCAGACCCTCTCCCCTAATGTTGTAGATGGTCTGATCAGCAGCAGGCCCTCTCCCCTAATGTTTTAGAGGGTCAGCTCAGCTGCAGACACTCATCCCTAATGTTTTAGATGGTCTGATCAGCAGCAGGCCCTCGCCCCTAATGTTTTAGAGGGTCACCAGCAGGCCCTTGCTCCTGTTTCTGAGGGTCACAAGCAGGCCATCAATCATAATTTTTCAAGGGTGTGTATGATGACCTCCTTTATGTGTAATAAAGGGTGTATTGGTGTGCCAGTTCCTTGTCATTTTTGGCAGCCCTTTCACTTAGTGCATCGGCTTTATGAGTGTAAGAGTCCCACTACCTGAACAATTGTACCACAATGTGAATGAGACCCTCCTTTATGTGATATACAAGTTGTATTGGAGTGCATCTTCCTTGTAATTTTTGGCAGCACTTGCACTTTATATATAAGTATATATACAGGAAAGCATGTTTCCTAACAATTTTTCTTCCAAAATCGATTTTATCTTCGGTTTTGTGTGTATTATTGTCAGTCTGTAAAAGTGGCGTACTACTCGAACAACATCGTTCCCAGCAGCGACCTGGGAGTCCAAGATGCATCCAGACATCCTCCCCATGCTGTTCCCGAACCATTTCAGTGGTGTTTCCATCAATTTCTGACCTTTTCCTGTGAACCAGACACCCTCCTCTCTTCAGAGCAGGGGGTGCCTGGTTTAATGCTCTGGTTCTCCCATTGACTTCCATTGTGCTCTGGTGCTCTATAGAGCACCCGAGCATCCCAAAGTGTTCTACTCGAGCACCCAAGCACTTTGGTGCTCGATCAACACTACTCCACACTATGTCACCTTGCCACTCTGTGGTCTCTTAACCACCTCAGCCCCCAGTGCTTAAACACCCTGAAAGACCAGGCCACTTTTTACACTTCTGACCTACACTACTTTCACCGTTTATTGCTCGGTCATGCAACTTACCACCCAAATGAATTTTACCTCCTTTTCTTCTCACTAATAGAGCTTTCATTTGGTGGTATTTCATTGCTGCTGACATTTTTACTTTTTTTGTTATTAATCGAAATTTAACGTTTTTTTTGCAAAAAAATGACATTTTTCACTTTCAGTTGTAAAATTTTGCAAAAAAAACGACATCCATATAGAAATTTTGCTCTAAATTTATAGTTCTACATGTCTTTGATAAAAAAAAAATGTTTGGGTAAAAAAAAAATGGTTTGGGTAAAAGTTATAGCGTTTACAAACTATGGTACAAAAATGTGAATTTCCGCTTTTTGAAGCAGCTCTGACTTTCTGAGCACCTGTCATGTTTCCTGAGGTTCTACAATGCCCAGACAGTACAAACACCCCACAAATGACCCCATTTCTGAAAGTACACACCCTAAGGTATTCGCTGATGGGCATAGTGAGTTCATAGAACTTTTTATTTTTTGTCACAAGTTAGCGGAAAATGATTATTTTTTTTTTTTTTTTTTTTTTTCCTTACAAAGTCTCATATTCCACTAACTTGTGACAAAAAATAAAAACTTCTATGAACTCACTATGCCCATCAGCGAATACCTTGGGGTCTCTTCTTTCCAAAATGGGGTCACTTGTGGGGTAGTTATACTGCCCTGGCATTCTAGGGGCCCAAATGTGTGGTAAGGAGTTTGAAATCAAATTCTGTAAAAAATGACCTGTGAAATCCGAAAGGTGCTCTTTGGAATATGGGCCCCTTTGCCCACCTAGGCTGCAAAAAAGTGTCACACATCTGGTATCTCCGTACTCAGGAGAAGGTGGGGAATGTGTTTTGGGGTGTCATTTTATATATACCCATGCTGGGTGAGAGAAATATCTTGGCAAAAGACAACTTTTCCCATTTTTTTATACAAAGTTGTCATTTGACCAAGATATTTATCTCACCCAGCATGGGTATATGTAAAAAGACACCCCAAAACACATTCCTCAACTTCTCCTGAGTACGGGGATACCAGATGTGTGACACTTTTTTGCAGCCTAGGTGGGCAAAGGGGCCCATATTCCAAAGAGCACCTTTCGGATTTCACTCCTCATTTTTTCCTGAATTTGATTTCAAACTCCTTACCACACATTTGGGCCCCTAGAATACCAGGGCAGTATAACTACCCCACAAGTGACCCCATTTTGGAAAGAAGACACCCCAAGGTATTCCGTGAGGGGCATGGCGAGTTCCTAGAATTTTTTATTTTTTGTCACAAGTTAGTGGAAAATGATGATTTTTTTTTTTTTTTTTTTTTTTCATACAAAGTCTCATATTCCACAAACTTGTGACAAAAAATAAAAACTTCCATGAACTCACTATGCCCATCAGCGAATACCTTGGGGTCTCTTCTTTCCAAAATGGGGTCACTTGTGGGGTAGTTATACTGCCCTGGCATTCTAGGGGCCCAAATGTGTGGTAAGTAGGTAAATGACCTGTGAAATCCGAAAGGTGCTCTTTGGAATGTGGGCCCCTTTGCCCACCTAGGCTGCAAAAAAGTGTCACACATCTGGTATCTCTGTATTCAGGAGAAGTTGAGGAATGTGTTTTGGGGTGTCTTTTTACATATACCCATGCTGGGTGAGATAAATATCTTGGTCAAATGCCAACTTTGTATAAAAAAATGGGAAAAGTTGTCTTTTGCCAAGATATTTCTCTTACCCAGCATGGGTATATGTAAAATGACACCCCAAAACACATTCCCCAACTTCTCCCGATTACGGAGATACCAGATGTGTGACACTTTTTTGCAGCCGAGGTGGGCAAAGGGGCCCATATTCAAAAGAGCACCTTTCGGATTTCACAGGTCATTTTTTACAGAATTTGATTTCAAACTCCTTACCACACATTTGGGCCCCTAGAATGCCAGGGCAGTATAACTACCCCACAAGTGACCCCATTTTGGAAAGAAGAGACCCCAAGGTATTCGCTGATGGGCAAAGTGAGTTCATGGAAGTTTTTATTTTTTGTCACAAGTTAGTGGAATATGAGACTTTGTATGAAAAAAAAAAAAAAATAAGCATTTTCCACTAACTTGTGACAAAAAATAAAAAATTCTAGGAACTCGCCATGCCCCTCACGGAATACCTTGGGGTGTCTTCTTTCCAAAATGGGGTCACTTGTGGGGTAGTTATACTGCCCTGGCATTTTCCAGGGGCCCTAATGTGTGGTAAGTAGGTAAATGACCTGTGAAATCCTAAAGGTGCTCTTTGGAATATGGGCCCCTTTGCCCACCTAGGCTGCAAAAAAGTGTCACACATGTGGTATCGCCGTATTCAGGAGAAGTTGGGGAATGTGTTTTGGGGTGTCATTTTACATATACCCATGCTGGGTGAGAGAAATATCTTGGCAAAAGACAACTTTTCCCATTTTTTTATACAAAGTTGGCATTTGACCAAGATATTTCTCTCACCCAGCATGGGTATATGTAAAATGACACCCCAAAACACATTCCCCAACTTCTCCTGAGTACGGCGATACCAGATGTGTGACACTTTTTTGCAGCCTAGATGCGCAAAGGTGCCCAAATTCCTTTTAGGAGGGCATTTTTAGACATTTGGATACCAGACTTCTTCTCACGCTTTGGGGCCCCTAGAATGCCAGGGCAGTATAAATACCCCACATGTGACCCCATTTTGGAAAGAAGACACCCCAAGGTATTCAATGAGGGGCATGGCGAGTTCATAGAAATTTTTTTTTTTTGGCACAAGTTAGCGGAAATTGATATTTTTAATTTTTTTCTCACAAAGTCTCCCGTTCCGCTAACTTGGGACAAAAATTTCAATCTTTCATGGACTCAATATGCCCCTCACGGAATACCTGGGGGTGTCTTCTTTCCGAAATGGGGTCACATGTGGGGTATTTATACTGCCCTGGCATTCTAGGGGCCCTAAAGCGTGAGAAGAAGTCTGGAATATAAATGTCTAAAAAATTTTACGCATTTGGATTCCGTGAGGGGTATGGTGAGTTCATGTGAGATTTTATTTTTTGACACAAGTTAGTGGAATATGAGACTTTGTAAGAAAAAAAAAAAAAAAATTCTGCTAACTTGGGCCAAAAAAATATCTGAATGGAGCCTTACAGAGGGGTGATCAATGACAGGGGGGGTGATCAATGACAGGGGGGGTGATCAATGACAGGGGGGTGATCAATGACAGGGGGGTGATCAGGGAGTCTATATGGGGTGATAACCACAGTCATTGATCACGCCCGTGTAAGGCTTCATTCAGACGTCCGGATGCGTTTTGCGGATCCGATCCATCTATCAGTGCATCCGTAAAAATCATGCGGACATCTGAATGGAGCTTTACAGGGGGGTAATCAATGACAGGGGGGTGATCAATGACAGGGGGGTGATCAGGGAGTCTATATGGGGTGATCACCACAGTCATTGATCATGCCCCTGTAAGGCTTCATTCAGACGTCCGGATGCGTTTTGCGGATCCGATCCATCTATCAGTGCATCCGTAAAAATCATGCGGACATCTGAATGGAGCTTTACAGGGGGGTAATCAATGACAGGGGGGTGATCAATGACAGGGGGGTGATCAGGGAGTCTATATGGGGTGATCACCACAGTCATTGATCATGCCCCTGTAAGGCTTCATTCAGACGTCCGGATGCGTTTTGCGGATCGGATCCATCTATCAGTGCATCCGTAAAAATCATGCGGACATCTGAATGGAGCTTTACAGGGGGGTAATCAATGACAGGGGGGTGATCACCACAGTCATTGATCATGCCCCTGTAAGGCTTCATTCAGACGACCGGATGCGTTTTGCGGATCCGATCCATGTATCAGTGCATCCGTAAAAATCATGCGGACATCTGAATGGAGCTTTACAGGGGGGTGATCAGGGAGTCTATATGGGGTGATAACCACAGTCATTGATCATGCCCCTGTAAGGCTTCATTCAGACGTCCGGATGCGTTTTGCGGATCCGATCCATCTATCAGTGCATCCGTAAAAATCATGCGGACATCTGAATGGAGCTTTACAGGGGGGTAATCAATGACAGGGGGGTAATCAATGACAGGGGGGTGATCAGGGAGTCTATATGGGGTGATCACCACAGTCATTGATCATGCCCCTGTAAGGCTTCATTCAGACGTCCGGATGCGTTTTGCGGATCCGATCCATCTATCAGTGCATCCGTAAAAATCATGCGGACATCTGAATGGAGCTTTACAGGGGGGTGATCAATGACAGGGGGGTGATCACCACAGTCATTGATCATGCCCCTGTAAGGCTTCATTCAGACGACCGGATGCGTTTTGCGGATCCGATCCATGTATCAGTGCATCCGTAAAAATCATGCGGACATCTGAATGGAGCTTTACAGGGGGGTAATCAATGACAGGGGGGTAATCAATGACAGGGGGGTGATCAGGGAGTCTATATGGGGTGATCACCACAGTCATTGATCATGCCCCTGTAAGGCTTCATTCAGACGTCCGGATGCGTTTTGCGGATCCGATCCATCTATCAGTGGATCCGTAAAAATCATGCGGACGTCTGAATGGAGCTTTACAGGGGGTTGATCAATGACAGGGGGGTAATCAATGACAGGGGGGTGATCAGGGAGTCTATATGGGGTGATCAGGGGTGATTAGGGGTGATCAGGGGCTAATAAGGGGTTAATAAGTGATGGGGGGGGGGGTGTAGTGTAGTGTAGTGGTGCTTGGTGCTACTTTACTGAGCTACCTGTGTCCTCTGGTGGTCGATCCAAACAAATGGGACCACCAGAGGACCAGGTAGCAGGTATATTAGACGCTGTTATCAAAACAGCGTCTAATATACCTGTTAGGGGTTAAAAAAAACACATCTCCAGCCTGCCAGCGAACGATCGCCGCTGGCAGGCTGGAGATCAACTCTCTTACCTTCCGTTCCTGTGAGCGCGCGCGCCTGTGTGCGCGCGTTCACAGGAAATCTCGCGTCTCGCGAGATGACGCGTATATGCGTGACTGTGCGCAGCGCTGCCACCTCCGGAACGCGATCCTGCGTTAGGCGGTCCGGAGGTGGTTAATGCTGCCGCCACCTCCACACTATGTCACTGTGCCACTCTGTGGCCTCCTGATGCTGCTTCCACTTTCAAACTATGTCACCTTGCCACTCTGTGGCCTCCTGATGATGCTCCTACCTCCACTTTATGTCACCTTGCCACTCTGTCGCCTCCTGATGCTGCCGCCACCTCCACACTATGTTACCTTGCCACTTTGTGGCCTCATGATGCTGCCGCCACCTCCGCACTGTCATTGTGCCACTCTATGGCCTCCTCCTGATGCTGCCACCACCTCCAGACTCTGTCATTGGGCCACTCTGTGGTCTCCTTATGCTACTTCCACCTCACCATTATGTCATAGGGCCACTCTGTGGACTTCTCATGCTGTTCCCACCCTCCCCACTTCATGACTTGGCCACTATTTAGCCTTTTTGGCTTGGCTGACATCATCATTTATTTGACCCTTCTTCTGATCTGTCAGAAGGAAGGTAAATTGAGACGCACAACGGATCTCTGTGTAGAAGCTGTAAGGCCGGTATGGTCCCATCAGAATTGACTTATGATTTGGTAGCCAAAAGCAGGAGTGGGTACAAAACACAGAGGACTTTTTTTTGCATTAGCAATGCTGATGAATTACTGACCAAATGCTGACCAAGTTGAGGCGGATGCTCAACAGACAGCATCCGCTTTTTGTGGGTTATTGTTCTGACGGTGTACAAAAAAAGAGCAAGGATTTAACAAGGTAAAAAAATCTCATTTTATTCAATATAAATCACATAATCATTACAGGTGAGACTCAAAAGGGACAGAACATGGAGACTGGGCCACAAGAGGGCTCTGCAATGTGGAGAATCACAATGGGGGATAATGTTACCATATACAGCAGGTAACAGACAATTAACAGAAGCTGTGAATATTGGAGTAGTTGCGGGTGCAATTGCTGTCCCCTAGTGTTGAACAACTACCTAGCTCTTATTTACAGCGTCCCAGCAATGGATGCTGTAGGGTGTAATTGGACGGTGCAATACTACTCATAAAGATGGCATATAACAATGACTGTAACTCACTAGTCCCACCCTAATCCAGATACCATGTTACCTACCCATGTTGCTGCTGAAAAATGGTGACACGGTTCCCCCACTGCTTCGACCTCAACACGTGTTTCGCCACGTAGGCTTCGTCAGGAGGTACAAACACACTAAGACAAATTTGGGCATATAAAGGCCTTTATATGCCCAAATTTGTCTTAGTGTGTTTGTACCTCCTGACGAAGCCTACGTGGCGAAACACGTGTTGAGGTCGAAGCAGTGGGGGAACCGTGTCACCATTTTTCAGCAGCAACATGGGTAGGTAACATGGTATCTGGATTAGGGTGGGACTAGTGAGTTACAGTCATTGTTATATGCCATCTTTATGAGTAGTATTGCACCGTCCAATTACACCCTACAGCATCCATTGCTGGGACGCTGTGAATAAGAGCTAGGTAGTTGTTCAACACTAGGGGACAGCAATTGCACCCGCAACTACTCCAATATTCACAGCTTCTGTTAATTGTCTGTTACCTGCTGTATATGGTCACATTATCCCCCATTGTGATTCTCCACATTGCAGAGCCCTCTTGTGGCCCAGTCTCCATGTTCTGTCCCTTTTGAGTCTCACCTGTAATGATTATGTGATTTATATTGAATAAAATGAGATTTCTTTACCTTGTTAAATCCTTGCTCTTTTTTTGTACAAGTTGCAGTAAGTTGGGGAGTAAGGTTTAGTTTTTGGGTTATTGTAGGCTCTTATTGTTCTGACGGATCAGAGTAAGGGCAAAATAATCAGTGATGTCCACACAAACTTACTGCTGACACCCTCTGCACTCTGTCGGGGGGCTCTACTTGTATACCGTAAGCGTTTAATAAAAAAGGTTCTGCAGACATCTATGTGGAATCAGCTGACGACGGTGTAAAAGGAGTGCGCTTCTTCTTGACGCTAACATTGACCTGTATGGCTAAGTTTACACTTGAGTTATTTGGTCAGTTTTGGCCCCGTGACTGCCTAAATAAGTGAAGTGTGCAGTGATTCTAAGAGCGACGCCTGTCATCTGCATGTCATACTGACTCACAGTATTATTTCACTACCAAAGCAGACTCCCTGTGCGTGTTACTGCAAGGCACAATGTTCTACACCACTAGAAAAGCTCTCTGCAGCCAGGAAATAGCTGTTTTAACGTAATTTGCCGCAAATATATTTGGATCAAACCAAATTTTTTCCCAAAAATTTGGCGAACCGGCGAATCTAATTTATTTTTTATTCGGTCATCTCTAATCGGCAAGAGAAAATACAATAAGTCCAATTGATCTGACTACTGATAACTACTGATATCTTTACTGAAAATATGAAACACAAGACATACAAGCGTTTTTTTGCTATGTGAGTTTTTGTTTATTAAATGGCATTTTGTTTTTCAAAAACTCAGCATTCTGTATCTTCTGGTATTTTTAGAGGCATTTAGATTTCTCTGTGGGGCAAAATGCCATGAAAAAAAACCCACAATTGGTCAACACGCTTTTCGCAATAAACACCTGAAAAATGCCACAGAAAAACATGGTACAAAACACACATGGCTATTTAAAAAAACACGTGGGTTAGGTGCGGGCAATTAATTGAATAAATTCAATTAATTTGCCTCTGGGGCTTCTGATGATTCATTTTTTTTTACAGAATGGTAAAATCGATTGTCGTGTTGCCTCCTGGCCCACCCGACCACGCAATCCTTCTCCAGGGTGTATATGTAAAAGGAGAAAAAGGCGGTATGGCAATAAATATAAGTACTCTTTGAATGATTCAAGTAATAATGTTTATTAATCAAGAATACCAAAACCCTCCAAAAAAATCGAACCTTAAAAACATTAAAAACAATAAAGCCAGAATAGAAGCGATATGCATGGGGGTGCTCTCATCATTCCTTATTCTGGTCCTCACAGGTTTTTGTATTTAATTTCATGGGGAAATATTATTCTTGTTTATTTGATGAACTGTTCATGAGGTGTTTATTTTTTTTTGCCTTTTTATTACGGTAATTGACTCGATGTATGCATTCATTTATTATGCTAGGCCTGGCAGCCTGTGTATTGTATGAGGGTTAAGTTGTAATGGTTATGTATCATGGTACCCATTAGAGTTGAGATGACACCTGGATGCTCGGGTTCGGCCGAACTTCGCAAAAAAGTTCGAGTTCGGGACCCGAACTTGACCCCAAACCCCATTGAACTTTGGAGCACTAAAATGGCTCTAAAAAAGTCATGGAAAGGGCTAGAGGGCTGCAAAAGGCAGCAAAATGTGGTTAAGAGCCTGGCAAGTGCTCTGCAAAAAAATGTGGATAGGGAAATGACTTCAATGACTTCAAGTAACATAAAATACGTAAAAATAAAAAATAATAATCTTGATCTAGGAGGAGGAGGTTCATATGGAGTAGGAGGTTGAGGAGGCGGTGGCAGTGTAGGTGGAAGCGGCGGTGAGGACGAGGAGGTAGCCAACTCTGTTTTTTGTTTTTTATTTTATTTATTTATTTTTGTTCAAATTTGGGTAGACCCCAAAAACATAGGGAAATATAAAGAATAAAACAAAGGGAAAGTGCGCTGGAGTACAGTAATGGCTGGGTGAGGCTGGTATACATGTCTATTCTGTACAAGGTATGGACAAGTCCTGTGGGATCCCTGCCTGGTTCATTTTAATGAATGTGAGATGGCCACATTGGCTGTGAACAGGTGGCTGTGCTTGTCTGTGATAACCCCCTCCTGCCGTGCTAAACACACGTTCAGACAATACACTGGCTGTAGGATAGGCCAGCACCTCCAAGGCATAAAGGGCAAGCTCAGGCCATGTGCCCAATTTGGAGACCCAGAAGTTGAAGAGGGCAGACCCATCAGTCAGTACGTGTAGGTGTGTGCACACATACTGCTCCACCATGTTGCTGAAATGCTGCCTCCTGTTCACCCTGTCGGATCCGTCCTTCCACTATTTCGCCGTGCCGCCGGACCACCGCTCCGTCCCCATTGACTATAATGGGGACGGGGCGAAGCTCCGGCGCAGCATGGCAGTGCATGGCGAAAGGCGCCGGACTAAAAGTCCTGCATGTCTGACTTTTTAGTCCGGCGGCCTCTCACCGCGAACTGCTGTACTGCGCCGGAGCTCCGCCCGCTCCCCATTATAGTCAATGGGGACGGAGCGGCGGTCCGGTGGCACGGAGAAATAGCGGAAGGATGGATCCGACAGGGTGAACAGCCTGTCGGATCCGTCCTGCCGCAAGTGTGAAAGTAGCCTAAGACGTTTCATATCAGCTGGTGGTGCTGGTTGTTGTGGCGTGCTGACAAAGCTTTTCCACATTTCGGCCATGCTAACCCTGCCTTCTGAGGTGCTGGCAGTGCCCCAGCTGCGTTGGCGACCTCTTCCTCCTCCTCTGCCTTCGCCTTGTGCTTCCACTGAGCCCCCGCTGTCAGGTAGGAATGCCATCAGCAGCGCGTCTACCAGCGTGCACTTGTACTCGCGCATCTTCCAATCATGCTCCAGTGACGGAATTAAGGATGGTACATTGTCCTTGTAACGGGGATCCAGCAGCGTGGCCACCCAGTAATCAGCACCAGTTAGAATGTGGCGAACTCGGTGGTCATTGCGGAGACACTGCAGCATGTAATCGCTCATGTGTGCCAGGCTGCCCAGAGGCAACGACAAGCTGTCCTCTGTGGGAGGTATATCGTTTGTGTCCTCTGTATCCCCCAGCCACGCACTAGTGATGGCCATGAGCTGGTTAGGGTGCCACCCTGCTGTGAACACGGTTCCTCCTCCTCCTCCATCTCGTCATCATCCAGAACTGTGCCCTGGCTGGACAATTGTGTACCTGGCGTATGTTGGTGCAGGAGCCCACCCTCGGAGCCACTTGTGAATGACTAGCTTGAAACCCTTGTAAATGATCCCTCTTCCTCCTCCTGTGTCACATCCTCTTCCATCATCGCCCAAGGCGTTTTTTCAAGGAGGCATAGAAATGGGATAGTAACGCTGAGAACGGCATCATTGGCACTGGCCATGTTGGTGGAGTACTCGAAACAGCGCAACAAGGCACACAGGTCTCGCATGGAGGCCACTCATTGGTGGTGAAGGGGTGCTGTTCCGCAGAGCGAATCACTCGTGCGTGCTGCAGCTGAAACTCCACTATCGCCTGCTGCTACTTGCATAGTCTGGCCAGCATGTGCAAGGTGGAGTTCCACCTTGTGGGCACGTCGCATATGAGGCGGTGAGTGGGAAGGCCGAAGTTACGCTGCAGCGCTGACAGGCGGGCAGCAGCAGGGTGAGAACACCGAAAGCGGGCACAGACGGCTCACACTTTCTGCAGCAGCTCTGACATATTGGGGTAATTCTTCTGGAATTTCTACACCACAAAATTCAGCACATGCGCCAGGCAAGGGATGTGCGTCAAACCGGCTAGGCCCAGAGCTACTTCAAGATTTCACCCATTATCGCACACCACCAGGCCGGGCTTGAGGCTCACTGGCACCAACCACTCATTGGTCTGTTGTTCTATGCCCATCCACAGCTCCTGCACGGTGTGGGGTTTGTCCCCCAAACAGATAAGTTTTAAAACTGCCTGCTGTCGTTTACCCCTGGCGGTGCTGAAGTTGGTTATGAAGGTGTTACGCTGACCGGATGAGGAGGCGGTAGAGGAGGGTAGCGGAGTAGGAGGAGGAAGCAACAGGAGGCAAAGAGAAACGCTGTGCAATCCTCGGTGGTGGAAGGACATGCGGCAAACTGCTATCTGCCTCAGGCCCAGCAGCCACTGCATTTACTCAGTGTGCTGTTAGGGAGATATAACATTCCTGACTGTGCTTACTGGTCCACATATCCAAAGTTAGGTGGACCTTGCCATAGATGGCGTTGCGCAGTGCACACCTGATTTTGTCCCCCACTTGGTTGTGCAGGGAAGGGATGGCTCGCCTGGAAAAGTAGTGGCGGCTGGGCACAACGTACTGTGGGACAGAAACCGCCATCAAATTCTTAAAACTGTCCGTATCCACCAGACGGAATGACAGCATTTCAAAGGCCAGGAATTTGGAAATTTCTGGCATTCAGAGCCAGGGATCGCGAGTGTGTAGGGGGGTACTTCCTCTTTCGCTCCAGTGTTTGGGAGATAGACAGCTGAACGCTTCCATGGGACATTGTGGAGATGCTTGGTGACCGAGGTGGTGGCGTTGCTGGCACATCCTCTGTTTGCAGGGTGGCAGGTGCCACTCTCACTCCAGAGGGGGATGAAGAGGCTGCAGCAGAAGAGGAAGCAGTAGGAGCCAGAGACCTTTCTTGGTTTTTGCTTTGCACTTAGATGCCTGGTCATGCAGGTTGTGCTCAGGTTTAGAACGTTTATGCCTCGCTTCAGGGTCTGATTGCACAGCGTGCAAACCACTCGTGTCTTGTCATCAGCACATTGTCTGAAGAACTGCCACGCCAGGGAACTCCTTGGAGCTGACTTTGGTGTGCTCGGTCCCTTGGTGCAGTGGGCAGTAGCAGGCGTACGGTCTAGGGGACAGCCGCTCCACTTTTGCACCCTGCTCCCTCTTTTGCTGTTCTATTGGCTCTGTGCGACCACCGCCACTTCCTCCGAACTACCAAGGTCACTCGCATGACCTTGATTCCTTGTGGGGTCGAGGACCTCATCGCCCTCCAACATCATCTTCCACCCAGTCTTCACCCCTGGGCTCCTTGTCGGTCTGCACACTGCAGAAAGCCACAGCAGTTGGCACCTGTGTTTCGTCATCATCCGAGACGTGCTGCGGTGGTCCTCCCATGTACTCATCCTGAAACATAAGTGATTGGGCATTGGTGCACTCAATCTCTTCCACTTCTGGGGCAGGGCTATGTGGATGGCCCTGGGAAACACTGCTAGCAGAGTCATCAAAAAGCAGAAGAGACTGCTGCATGACTTGGGGCTCAGACTGCTTGGTTGATTTGCAAGGGGGTGAGGTGAAAGACTGATGGCCATGGGCTGCAGGTGCCAACTCTGATCTTTCAGCAGGGGACTGGGTGGGAGACAATGTGAAGGAACTGGAGGCACTGTCAGCGACCCAATCTACTATCGCCTGTACTCGTTCTGGCCTCACCATTCGTAGAGCGGCATTCGGGCCTACCAAATAACGCTGAAGGTTCTGTCGCCTAATTGCACCTGAGGAAGGCGTTTCACTTGTGCGTGTAGCTGGCACAGGTTGACCATGTCCTCTCCCTGCAACAGGAGCTCCACCAACACCAGCAGCACCACGACCAGGGCCACGTCCCTTATTTGACGCCCTCCTCATTCTTTGTGTTCACCCACCAAACTAACAGATGGTTTATGTCAGGAGACAATGTAACCACCAATAGTCAACAATTAAGTTCACTGACAGTAAGGCTGTGCCGGTGTCATGAAGAGAAAAAATTTCATGCGGTCACACAACAGTGTGACAGGTGAATATAATACAATTACTTCACGGTCACAAAAAATGTGAATTTGTCAACCAACAATGTAACAGCAGTATTGGCTGGTTTTATTGGACTGTAGGAAATGCAGCGCATGCCGCAAATGTACTATCTAGCACAAAAAGGGTGTTTTTTTTCAAATAAAAATATAACAGCAGTATTTAACGGTTGTATTGGACTGTCAGAAATGCAGCGCAGGCCGCAAATGTACTATCTAGCACAAAAAGGGTGTTTTTTTCAAACAAAAATATAACAGCAGTATTTAATGGTTGTATTGGACTGTCAGAAATGCAGCGCAGGCTGCAAATGTACTATCTAGCACAAAAAGGGTGTTTTTTTCAAACAAAAGTATAACAGCAGTATTTAACGGTTGTATTGGACTGTCAGAAATGCATCGCAGGCCGCAAATGTACTATCTAGCACAAAAAGGGTGTTTTATTCAAACAAAAATATAACAGCAGTATTTAACGGTTGTATTGGACTGTCAGAAATGCAGCGCATGCTGCAAATGTACTATCTAGCACAAAAAGGGTGTTTTTTTTCAAACAAAAATATAACAGCAGTATTTAACGGTTGTATTGGACTGTCAGAAATGCAGCACAGGCTGCAAAGGTACTTTATGGAAAAAAAATAATGATTTTTTTCACCCGGACAGTTATTCGCACAGGGCAGCCAATCAACAAGCGTTTAACTCGTGTGCCCTTAGAAGCCATCACAGCCATGCCTACTAATGGCATGGCTGTGATTGGCCAGTGCAGCATGTAACCCAGCCTCTATATAAGCTGGAGTCATGTAGCGTCGCACATCACTCAGCTCTTACTAGTGTAGGGATAGGATGCTGTTGCTGTGAGGGAGAGAATAGGAAAGAATCTGATATCAGAACTTGTTGTTAACTCTGCGATCTACAGCGATTTTTTTTTTGTGGGTGCAATGAAACATTTTTGTACCCTGCCCTGAGTCCAGTGACACAGACAAATAAGTTTTATCCGTCTGTTAGTTAGGTGGGGGTCGGCGGCCATTTTATGCAATGCAGTGCACCAGCACTGCATGTGTGCCAGGGACAATAATTTAATCCTGTTCTTTTAGTTCAGTGGGCAACATATACCCATTTTTTTTAGTGCACTGCATATGTGCCAGGGCAAAGGAAAATAATATAGGTAATACATTTGTGAGTTCAGGGACCCAGGGGGTGACATATTCACATTTTTTTCTGTAAAGTTCCCCTGTGCTGCATATGTGAGTGTAATCAATTCAGTAAATCCATCTGTTAGATTCTGGGGGGACAAATTAAATTATTTTTGCTAAAAAGTACATTTACGCCCTGCACTGCATTTGTGATAGTGAAAGAAAATCAGTTAAATCCATCTGTTTAATTGTGGGTGAAAAAAAAAATCATCTTTTTTTTCCCCATAAAGTACCTTTGCGGCCTGCACTGCAAATCTGAAAGTGAAATATAATCAGTAAATCCATCTTTTTCACTGGGGGTGAAAAAATCATCTTTTTTTTTCCGCATAAAGTACCTTTGCGGCCTGCACTGCAAATCTGATAGTGAAATAAAGTCAGTAAATCCATCTGTTTCACTGTGGGTGAAAAAAATATTTTTTTTTTCCATAAAGTACCTTTGCGGCCTGCGCTGCATTTCTGACTGTCCAATACAACTGTTAAATACTGCTGTTATATTTTTGTTTGAAAAAAACACCCTTTTTGTGCTAGATAGTACATGTGGCGAAACCAACCTCGCCACTGGGTTTTGGAGGGGCCTGGCTACTAGCCTCTTGCCCCAGGATTATGGCCCATACTAACTTTGAAGGAGAAGACAGACCGGCCGCACAGCTTAAATCTGTGGAACTGTTTTGGGCAGGAAAGCCATGCTTGCGGCTGGCCAAATGTGACTTCCATGGAATCTGGGAACCCCTGCTCGGATCTGGGTGATTTTTGGATATGTTGTTCACCCAGATCAGAGCTATCCATTGATGTATACATTATGGGGATGTGTGGGGTTTTGAGGTGTTTTCTGTGTGTTGGGAAAAATGTGTGTTTTCTGTCTGGTAGTGATTAAGTTAGCCCATTATGTTTGGTAATTGTATTTTGTGGATTGCGTCTCAGACAATGCAGTGTGTTAGTTAATTGCGTCTCAGACAATGCTCATTGTATTTTGTTGATTGCATTACAGACAGAGGGAAGGGGATTTTGTGTACAATTGCTGGGAAGGTTTGAATACTGTAAATGCATGTGATTGGCTGTTTTTACAAAACCCTGTGGGTGGTAACCTTGTTGGAAGATGTGTATAAATCAATGCTTGTGTGTTCAAATAAAGAGAGTTCCTGTTTTTATACCTTCATGAAGTTTTGGCTCATGTTTGGGGAATGGGATAACTACACTCTTGGGGATTGCTATATCACAATACTCCCCTGAGTATAAGCTCTTGTAAGAGCTTGTTCATGTTTCCTGCTCTCTGCATTTAAGAGGATTTCACCCACTGGAGCCTGGAGCCTTGTTGTAGGTCCAGGGTGGGTAGGAGACGGCGAGACCTCCACCAAGCTTCGGCGGTTCGTGGGGTCTGCAGTGTTGACGGTGTTAAGTGGAGTGCTTGGAGTCCTCTGGAAGCACTAGGAGCATCTATCAACGGAGGTACCCGGTCGGGGTGCTAGGCGTTCCGTTACAGTTCATTTGCAGGCTGAGCTGCATTTCTGACAGTCCAATACAACCGTTAAATACTGCTGTTATATACACTCACCTAAAGAATTATTAGGAACACCTGTTCTATATCTCATTAATGCAATTATCTAGTCAACCAATCACATGGCAGTTGCTTCAATGCATTTAGGGGTGTGGTCCTGGTCAAGACAATCTCCTGAACTCCAAACTGAATGTCAGAATGGGAAAGAAAGGTTATTTAAGCAATTTTGAGCGTGGCATGGTTGTTGGTGCCAGACGGGCCGGTCTGAGTATTTCACAATCTGCTCAGTTACTGGTATTTTCACGCACAACCATTTCTAGGGTTTACAAAGAATGGTGTGAAAAGGGAAAAACATCCAGTATGCGGCAGTCCTGTGGGAAAAAATGCCTTGTGGATGCTAGAGGTCAGAGGAGAATGGGCCGACTGATTCAAGCTGATAGAAGAGCAACGTTGACTGAAATAACCACTCGTTACAACCGAGGTATGCAGCAAAGCATTTGTGAAGCCACAACACGCACAACCTTGAGGCGGATGGGCTACAACAGCAGAAGACCCCACCAGGTACCACTCATCTCCACTACAAATAGGAAAAAGAGGCTACAATTTGCACGAGCTCACCAAAATTGGACTGTTGAAGACTGGAAAATTGTTGCCTGGTCTGATGAGTCTCGATTTCTGTTGAGACATTCAAATGGTAGAGTCCGAATTTGGCGTAAACAGAATGAGAACATGTATCCATCCTCTGATGGCTACTTCCAGCAGGATAATGCACCATGTCACAAAGCTTGAATCATTTCAAATTGGTTTCTTGAACATGACAATGAGTTCACTGTACTAAAATGGCCCCCACAGTCACCAAATCTCAACCCAATAGAGCATCTTTGGGATGTGGTGGAACGGGAGCTTCGTGCCCTGGATGTGCATCCCTCAAATCTCCATCAACTGCAAGATGCTATCCTATCAATATGGGCCAACATTTCTAAAGAATGCTATCAGCACCTTGTTGAATCAATGCCACGTAGAATTAAGGCAGTTCTGAAGGCAAAAGGGGGTCCAACACCGTATTAGTATGGTGTTACTAATAATTCTTTAGGTGAGTGTATATATTTTTTTAATAAACACCCTTTTAGTGCTAGATAGTACATTTGAGGCCTGCGCTGCATTTATGACAGTCCAATACAACCGTTAAATACTACTGTTATATTTTTGTTTGAAAAAAACTCACTTTTTGTGCTAGATAGTACATTTGCGACCTGTGCTGCATTTCTGACAGTCCAATACAATCGTTAAATACTGCTGTTATATTTTAGTTTGAAAAAAAAACACCCTTTTTGTGCTAAATAGTACATTTGCAGCCTGCGCTGCATTTCTGACAGTCCAATATAACCGTTAAATACTGCAGGGGACACCGTCTATGGAAAAAGTGCACTGCATGTCACTGATATTTTAGGGATGCGCACACTTTAAACAGGAGATGTGGCGCAGACATTTTTACTGTCCACAGGGGACACCTTCTATGGAAAAAGTGTACTGGATGTCACTGATATTTTAGGGATGCGCACACTTAAAACAGGAGATGTGGCGCGGATAAATTAACTGTCCGTAGTGGACACCGTCTACGGAAAAAGTGTACTGCATGTCACTGATATTTTAGGGATGCGCACTCTTTAAACAGGAGATGTGGCGCAGACAATTTTACTGTCCGCAGAGGACACTGTCTACGGAAAAAGCGTACTGGATGTCACTGATATTTAAGGGATGCGCACACTTTAAACAGGAGATGTGGCGCAGATAATTTTACTGTCCGCAGAGGACACCGACTACGGAAAAAAGTCTACTGGATGTCACTAATATTTTAGTGATGCGCACACTTTAAACAGGAGATGTGGCACGGATAATTTTACTGTCCGCTGGGGACAAAGTCTATGGAAAAAGTGTACTGGATGTCACAGATATTTTTGGGATGCGCACACTTTAAACAAGAGATGTGGCGCAGATAATTCTACTGTCCACAGGGAACACCGTCTACGGAAAAAGTGTACTGGATGTTACTGATATTTTAGGGATGCGCACACTTTAAATAGGAGATGTGGCGCAGATAATTTAACAGTGCGTAACGGACACCGTCTACGGAAAAAGTGTACTGGATAGCACTGATATTTTAGGGATGTGCACACTTTAAGCAGGAGATGTGGTGTGAAAAATTTAACTGTCTGCAAAGGGACACCATCTAATGCAAAAATGCACTGGATGTCACAGATATTTTAGGGATACACACACTTTAAACAGGAGATGTGGCGCAGAGAATTTAACCGTCTGCAGGGGACACCATCTATGGAAAAAGTGCACTGGATGTCACTGATATTTTAGGGATGCGCACACTTTAAACAGGAGATGTGGCACGGATAATTTAAGTGCCTTCAGAGGACACTGTCTACGAAAAAACTGCACTGGATGTCACTGATATTTTAGGGATGCGCACACTTTAAACAGGAGATGTGGTGCGGATAATTTAACCGTCCGCAGGGGACAAAGTCTCAGGAAAAAGTGTACTGGATGTGGCGAAACCAACCTCGCCACTGGGTTTTGGAGAGGCCTGGCTGCTGGCCTCTTGCCCCAGGATTATGGGCCATATACTAACTTTTAAACCCCTGAACCGATTCAAGTGAATTTTGGATAGGTTTGTCCCCAAGTTATACTGTTTAAATTGATGTAAGTTATATGTATGGCCAATGTAAACTCACAAAGTTGTAACAATTTATAATAAGTGTAACTTGTCAGCTTGGGAGGAGAATGCTGGGTGTGTTTCTATTGTTCCATTGTCCCATTGTGTGTTTAAAATGGTGATGTCTGTCCTGTTATATCCGCATGTGTATTGGTGACTTCTCATTGTCTTGAGAGATAATTGGATTACGCCTCGGGTGTCTCCAGGGCAGAGAGTAGGAAACCATAATGCATTGTGGGGATGTATTGTCTCTGTGTATCCTACAGTGCTGCATATCTGTCCTATGTCAGTCTTCATTCTGGTCCCCTAGGGGCGTTTACACCAGATGGGCTTGGTTGTTTTATACCTCCCTGTGGGCGGACCTGTATTTGCAAACAACTGTAATAAAAACCAGGCTGGGTGTGCCAGCACCTCAGACCACTGCTTGACCCTCAACACGGAGCCTTGTCTCGTTATTGGGGGGATCCGCTGTATGCTGTTAGAGACTGATTGCCAGGAGTGTAAGCTGATTCCTGTTCGTCTGCTAGCAGCTATTCGTGAGGTTCCAGTTTGGAGTGCTACTTTGTATCCAGTTCGGGGGTTTGTTGTTCTGCAGTAGCTGAGCCTGTCTCTCAGAAAGGGGCATATCGCCTAAATGGATTTTAACCCCTTGTCTGCTGAAACGGTCCGTTACATTGGTGGCAAGCAGCGGGATCATTCCTACAGCCAGAAGGACAGCTACAGGAGACACAATTTCTGTGGATTTTACAACTTAAGGGCAACACATGTCTCAGTACAGCGACCCTAAAAGCACCAGGATGGAACCAGCAGTGGAGTACAGATACTCTGTGGAGGAATTTGACCGTATGATATGGTTGCGGCTGAACTTCTTCGGACCCAATCCAGCTGAGAAATACGTGAAGTTCGTGAGGAGTCTAGTGTTCAAGACCCTACTATACCGGGCAGAAGGTGATGGTCAGCTGCCACGTTGGGTGGACCTCCATCGGAAGTTACAGTTGCGGGACAGAGAGAGCTCAGTCTCCCCTCCCCAGCGGCAGAGTGTCCAGCAGGGAATCGGGAGCCCAGTCTCCATTCCCCAGCGGCAGTGTGAATTGCAGGGAATTGGGAGCCCAGTCTCCATTCCCCAGCGGCAGTGTGAAGTGCAGGGAGAGGAGAGCAGCGTCCTCCCTCCCCAGTGGCAGGCTGAGTTACAGGGGGCAGAGGTAGTTGTTCCTGCCCCCCAGCAGCAGAGTGATATGCCGGGAAGGCAGTGTGAAATGCAGGGAGAGGAGAGCAGCGTCCTCCCTCCCCAGCGGCAGGCTGAGTTACAGGGGGCAGAGGTAGTTGTTCCTGCCCCCCAGCAGCAGAGTGATATGCCGGGAAGGCAGTGTGAAATGCAGGGAGAGGAGAGCAGCGTCCTACCTCCCCAGCGGCAGGCTGAGTTACAGGGGGCAGAGGTAGTTGTCCCTGCCCCCCAGCAGCAGAGTGATATGCCGGGAAGGCAGTGTGAAATGCAGGGAGAGGAGAGCAGCGTCCTCCCTCCCCAGCAGCAGGCTGAGTTACAGGGGGCAGAAGTAGTTGTTCCTGCCCCCCAGCAGCAGAGTGATATGCCGGGAAGGCAGTGTGAAATGCAGGGAGAGGAGAGCAGCGTCCTCCCTCCCCAGCGGCAGGCTGAGTTACAGGGGGCAGAGGTAGTTGTTCCTGCCCCCCAGCAGCAGAGTGATTTTTGGGGAATTGGGAGCCCAGTCTCCATTCCCCAGCGGCAGAGTGTCCAGCAGGGAATAGAGAACCCAGTCTCCTTTCCCCAGCAGCAGGACACTGTATTGGGAGCGGAGACGGTCGGTCGCCCTCCCCAGCGGCTGGAAGTATGTATGGGAGAGGAGCTCGTTACCCCCTCTCCCCAGCGGCAGCTTAACGCACCAGGGGGAGACAGTAACCCCCACAACAGTGTAGATGGGACCGTGGTCTCTGCACCTACAGCACAGGGGGTAGAGACAGTCGGTCTCCCCCTCCAACAACCAGACTCTAAGCCAGGGAGCAACACAGAGACCGGGAGTACCAGCTTCCAACATAACCATGGTGGACTCACTGGACAGAGACAGGCTACCAAATGCAACAGGTCCAGTATTGGGTTGTGGGTGGGCTGCCAGACTAACTCAGGTACCGACCGGCGTGAGGTCAGGTATCTGGTTAGTCTTCCCTGGGGGGGAAGATGTGTGGCGAAACCAACCTCGCCACTGGGTTTTGGAGAGGCCTGGCTGCTGGCCTCTTGCCCCAGGATTATGGGCCATATACAAACTTTTAAACCCCTAAACCGATTCAAGTGAATTTTGGATAGGTTTGTCTCCAAGTTATACTGTTTAAATTGATGTAAGTTATATGTATGGCCAATGTAAACTCACAAAGTTGTAACAATTTATAATAAGTGTAACTTGTCAGCTTGGGAGGAAAATGCCGGGTGTGTTTCTATTGTGCCATTGTGCCATTGTCCCATTGTGTGTTTAAAATGGTGATGTCTGTCCTGTTATATCCGCATGTGTATTGGTGACTTCTCTTTGTCTTGAGAGATAATTGGATTACGCCTCGGGTGTCTCCAGGGCAGAGAGGAGGAAACCATGATGCATTGTGAGGATGTATTGTCTCTGTGTATCCTACAGTGCTGCATATCTGTCCTATGTCAGTCTTCATTCTGGTCCCCTAGGGGCGTGTACACTAGATGGGCTTGGTTGTTTTATACCTCCCTGTGGGCGGACCTGTATTTGCAAACAACTGTAATAAAAACCAGGCTGGGTGTGCCAGCACCTCAGACCACTGCTTGACCCTCAACACGGAGCCTTGTCTCGTTATTGGGGGGATTCACTGAGACTGATTAGCAGGAGTGTAAGCTGATTGTATGCTTTTCCTGTTCGTCTGCCAGCAGCTATTCGTGAGGTTCCAGTTTGGAGTGCTATTTTGTATCCAGTTCGGGAGTTTGGTGTATCCTGCAGTATCTGTGCCTGTCTCTCAGAAAGGGGCTTATCGCCTAAACTGATTTTAACCCCTTGTCTGCTGAAACGGTCCGTTACACTGGATATCACTGATATTTTAGGGATGCGCACACTTTAAACTGGAGATGTGGCGCGGATAATTTAAGTGTCTGCAGCGGACACCATCTATGGAAAAATGGAAAAAGCGTCATGGATGTCACTGATATTTAAGGCATGCGCACACTTTAAACAGGAGATGTGGTGCGGATAATTCAACTGTCCGCCGGGGACTCCTCCTATGAAAAAACTGCACTGCATGTCACTGATATTTTAGGGATGCACACACTTTAAATAAGAGATGCGGAGCAGATTATTTTACTGTCCGCATGGGACACCGTCTTAGGAAAAATTTAACTGGACGTCACTGATATTTAAGGGATGCGCACATTTTAAACAGATGTGGCGGGGATAATTTAACTGTACACAGCGGACACCGTCTACAGAAAAAGTACACTAGATGTCACTGATATTTTAGGGATATGCACACTTTAAACAGGAGATGTGGGGCGAATAAATTAACTGTCCGCAGCAGACCCCGTCTATGGAAAAAGTCACTGGATGTCACTGATATTTTAGGGATACACACACTTTAAACAGGAGATGTGGTGCGGATAATTTAACCGTCCGCAGGGGACAAAGTCTTGGGAAAAAGTGTACTGGATATCACTGATATTTTAGGGATGCGCACACTTTAAACAGGAGATGTGGTGCGGATAATTTAACCGTCCGCAGGGGACAAAGTCTTGGGAAAAAGTGTACTGGATATCACTGATATTTTAGGGATGCGCACACTTTAAACAGGAGATGTGGCGCGGAAAATTTAAGTGTCTGCAGCGGACACTATCTATGGAAAAAGCGTCATGGATGTCACTGATATTTAAGGTATGCGCACACTTTAAACAGGAGATGTGGCGCGGATAATTTTACTGTCCGCAGGGGACAGTCTAAGGAAAAAGTGCACTGGATATCACTGATATTTAAGGTATGCGCACACTTTAAACAGGAGATGTGGCGCGGATAATTTTACTGTCCGAAGGGGACAAAGTCTCAAGGAAAAAGTGTACTGGATTCAGTGCACTTTTTCCGTGGACGGTTAGATTATCCACGCCACATCTCCTGTTTAAGGTGTGCGCATCTCTAAAATATCAGTGACGTCCAGTACACTTTTTGCGTAGACGTTGTCCCCTGCAGACAGTAAAATTATCTGCGCCACATCACTTTAAACAGGAGATTTGCCGCGGAAAATTTAAATGTCTGTAGGGGACAGTCTACGGAAAAAGTGCACTGGATGTCACTGATATTTTATGGATGCGCACACTTTAAACAGAAGATGTTGCGCGGATAATTTAACTGTCCGCAGCGATCACTGTCTATGGAAAAAACTATACTGGATGTCACTAATATTTTAGGGATGCGCACACTTTAAACAGGAGATGTGGTGCGGATAATTCAACTGTCCACAGGGGACTCCTTCTATGGAAAAACTGCACTGGATGTCACTGATATTTTAGGGATGCGCACATTTTAAACAGATGTGGCGTGGATAATTTAACTGTACGCAGCGGACACCGTCTACAGAAAAAGTACACTAGATGTCACTGATATTTTAGGGATGTGCACACTTTAAACAGGAGATGTGAAGCGGATAATTTAACCATTCAGTGCACTTTTTCATTAGACGGTGTCCCCTGCGGACATTTAAATTATCTGCGCCACTTCATCTGTTAAAAGTGTGCGCATCCCAAAAATATCAGTGACATCCAGTGCACTTTTTACGTAGACGGTGTTCATTGCGGACAGTTAATTGATTTGCGTCACATGTTCTTTTTAAAGTGTGTGCATCTCTAAAATATCAGTGACATGCAGTACACTTTTTCCGTAGACAGTGTCTCCTGCGGACAGTAATATTATATGTGCCACATCTCCTGTTTAAAGTGTGCGCATCCCTAAAATATCAGTGACAACCAGTACACTTTTTCCATATACAGTGTCCTCTGCAGACGGATAAATTATCCGTGCCACATCTCCTGTTTAAAGTGTGCGCATCCGTAAAATAGCAGTGACATCCAGTACACTTTTTCCGTAGACAGTGTCCCCTGCGGATAGTAAAATTATCCACGCCACATCTCCTTTTTAAAATGTGCGCATCCCTAAAATATCAGTGACTTCCAGTGCACTTTTCCCGTAGATGGTGTCCCCTGTGAACGGTTAACTTATCCGTGCCAAATCTCCTGTTGAAAGTGTGCGCATAGCTAAAATATCTGTGACATCCAGTGCACTTTTTCCGTAGACGATGTCCGCTGCGTACAGTTAAATTATCCGCGCACACATCTCCTGTTTAAAGTGTGCACATTCCTAATATATCAGTGACATCCATCACACTTTTTTCGTAGATGTTGTCCCCTGCGGACAGTAAAATTATCCGCGCGAAATCTCCTGTTTAAAGTGTGCGCATCCCTAAAATATCAGTTACATCCAGTGAACTTTTTCCCTAGACAGTGTCCCCTGCGGAAGTTAAATTATCCGCACCGCATCTCCTGTTTAAAGTGTTTTCATCCCTAAAATATCAGTGATATCCAGTGCAGTTTTTCCGTAGGAGTCCCCTGCGGACAGTTAAATTATCCGCACCACTTCATTTGTTTAAAATGTGAGCATCCCTAAAACATCAGTGACATCCAGTGCACTTTTTCCGTAGACGGTGTTTGCTGCGGACAGTTTGATCTGCGTCATATCTCCTGTTTAAAGTGTGCGCATTCTTAAAATATCAGTGACATCCAGTACGGTTTTTCAAAAGACGGTATCCGCTGCGGACAGTTAAATTATCCGCGCCACATCTCCTGTTTATAGTGTGCGCATCCCTAAAATATCAGTGACATCCAGTACACTTTTTCCGTAGATGGTGTCTTTTGCAGACGGTTAAATTATCTGCGCCACATCTCCTGTTTAAAGTGTGCGCATCTCTAAAATATCAGTGACATCCAGTACACTTTTTCCGTAGATGGTGTCGCCTCCGGGCAGTAAAATTATCTGCGCCACATCTCCTGTTTAATGTGTGCGCATCCTTAAAATATCAGTGACATCCAGTACACTTTTTCCGTAGACGGTGTCTCTTGCAGACAGTAAAATTATCTGTGCCACATCTCCTGTTTATAGTGTGCGCATCCCTAAAATATCAGCAACATAAAGTACTTTTTCAGTAGACCGTGTCTCCTGCGGACAGTAAAATTATCTGTGCAACATCTCCTGTTTATAGTGTGCGCATCCCTAAAATATCAGTGACATCCAGTACACTTTTTCCGTAGATGGTGTCTTTTGCAGACGGTTAAATTATCTGCGCCACATCTCCTGTTTAAAGTGTGCGCATCTCTAAAATATCAGTGACATCCAGTACACTTTTTTCATAGATGGTGTCGCCTCCGAGCAGTAAAATTATCTGCGCCACATCTCCTGTTTAAAGTGTGCGCATCCCTAAAATATCAGTGACATCCAGTACACTTTTTCCGTAGACAGTGTCCCCTGCGGACTGTAAAATTATCCGCGCCACATCTTCTTTTTTAAGTGTGCGCATCCCTATAATATCAGTGACATTTAGTGCACTTTTTCCGTAGACGGTGTCTTTTGCAGACGGTTAAATTATCCGCGCCACATCTCGTGTTTAAAGTGTGCGCATCCCTAAAATATCAGTGACTTCCAGTGCACTTTTTCCGTAGACGGTGATACTCTGCGGACGGTTAAATTATCCACGCCACATCTCCTGTTCAAAGTGTGCGCATCCCTAAAATATTTGTGACATCCAGTGCACTTTTTCCGTAGACGGTGTCCGCTGCGGACAGTTAAATTTTCCGGCTTTCCGCGCCACATCTCCTACTTAAACTGTGCGCAATCCCTAAAATATCAGTGACGTCCAGTGCACTTTTTCCATAGATGGTGTCCCCTGTACACAGTAAAATTATCTGAGACACATCTCCTGTTTAAAGTGTGCACATCCCTAAAATATCAGTGACATCCAGTGTACTTTTTCCATAGACGGTGTCCGCTGCGTACAGTTAAATTATCCGCGCACACATCTCCTGTTTAAAGTGTGCGCATCCCTAAAATATCAGTGACTTCCAGTGCACTTTTTCCGTAGACGGTGATACCCTGCGGACGGTTAAATTATCCACGCCACATCTCCTGTTCAAAGTGTGCGCAACCATAAAATATCAGTGACATCCAGTGCACTTTTTCCGTAGACGGTGTCCGCTGCGGACAGTTAAATTATCCGCGCCACATCTCCTGTTTAAAGTGTGCGCATCCCTATAATATCAGCGACATTTAGTGCACTTTTTCCATAGATGGTGTCTTTTGCAGACGGTTAAATTATCCGCGCCACATGTCCTGTTTAAAGTGTGCGCATCCCTAAAATATCAGTTACATCCAGTGAAGTTTTTCCCTAGACAGTGTCCCCTGCAGAAGTTAAATTATCCGCGCCGCATCTACTGTTTAAAGTGTTTTCATCCCTAAAATATCAGTGACATCCAGTGCAGTTTCTCCGTAGGAGTCCCCTGCGGACAGTTAAATTATCCGCACCACTTCATTTGTTTAAAGTGTGAGCATCCCTAAAATATCAGTGACATCCAGTGCACTTTTTCCGTAGACGGTGATTGCTGCGGACAGTTAAATGACCTCGCTATATCTCCTGTTTAAAGTGTGCGCATCCTTAAAATATCAGTGACATCCAGTGCAGTTTTTCCAAAGACTGTATCCGCTTCGGACAGTTATCCTGCGGATAGTAAAATTATTTGCACCACATCTCCTGTTTATTGTGTACGCATACCTACAATATCAATGACATGTAGTACACTTTTTCCGTAGACGGTGTCCGCTACGAACAGTTAAATTATCTGCGCCACATATCCTGTTTAAAGTGTGCGCATCCCTAAAATATCAGTGACATCCAGTACACTTTTTCCATAGAAGGTGTCCCTTGCGGATAGTAAAATTATCTGCGCCACATCTCCTGTTTAAAGTGTGCGCATCCCTAAAATATCAGTGACGTCCAGTACTCTTTTTCCGTAGACGATGTCTGCTGCAGACAATTAAATTATCCGCGTCACATCTCCTGTTTAAAGTGTGCGTGTCCCTAAAATATCAGTGACATTCAGTGCACTTTTTCCGTAGACGGTGTACCCTACCGACAAATAAATTATTCGCTCCATATCTCCTGTTTACAGTGTGAACATGCCTAAAATATTGGTGACATCCAGAGCACTTTTTCCGTAGCTGTTGTCCGCTGCGGACACTTAAATTATTTACGCCACATCTCATGTTTAAAGTGTCCGCATCCCTAAAATATCAGTGACATCCAGTACACTTTTTCCGTAGACGGTGTTCCTTGTAGACACTAAAATTATCTGCGCCATATCTCCTGTTTAAAGTGTGCGCATCCAAAAAATATCAGTGACATCCAGTGCACTTTTTCCATAGATGGTGTCCGCAGCAGACAGTTAAATTATCCGTGCCACATCTCTTGTTTAAAGTGTGCGCATCCCTAAAATATCAGTGATATCCAGTACATTTTTTCCATAGACTTTGTCCCCTGCGGACAGTTAAATTATCCGCGCCACATCTCCTGTTTAAAGTGTGCGCATCTCTAAAATATCAGTGACATCCAGTGCACTTTCTCTGTAGACGGCGTCCCCTGCGGACAGTTAAATTATCCGCGCCACATCTCCTGTTTAAAGTGTATGCATCCCTAAAATATCATTGACATCCAGTTCACTTTTTCTGTAGACGGCGTCCCCTGCGGACGACAGTTAAATTATCCGCGCCACATCTCCTGTTTAACCACCTCAGCCCCCCTAGCTTAAACACCCTTAATGACCAGGCCACTTTTTACACTTCTGCACTACACTACTTTCACCGTTTATTGCTCGCTCATGCAACTTACCACCCAAATGAATTTTACCTCCTTTTCTTCTCACTAATAGAGCTTTCATTTGGTGGTATTTCATTGCTGCTGCCATTTTTACTTTTTTTTGTTATTAATTGAAATTTAACGAAATCTTTGCAAAAAAATTAAATTTTTCACTTTCAGTTGTAATTTTTTTTTTAAAAAAACGACATCCATATATAAATTTTTCTATAAATTTAATGTTCTACATGTCTTTGATAAAAAAAAAAATGTTTGGGTAAAAAAAAAAATGGTTTGGGTAAAAGTTATAGCGTTTACAAACTATGGTACAAAAATGTGAATTTCCGCTTTTTGAAGCAGCTCTGATTTTCTGAGCACCTGTCATGTTTCCTGAGGTTCTACAATGGCCAGACAGTAGTAACACCCCACGAATGACCCCATTTCGGAAAGTAGACACCCTAAGGTATTCGCTGATGGGCATAGTGAGTTCATAGAACTTTTTATTTTTTGTCACAAGTTAGCGGAAAATGATGATTTTTTTTTTCCTTACAAAGTCTCATATTCCACTAACTTGTGACAAAAAATAAAAACTTCCATGAACTCACTATGCCCATCTTCTTTCCAAAATGGGGTCACTTGTGAGGTAATTATACTGCCCTGGCATTCTAGGGGCCCTAATGTGTGGTAAGTAGTTTGAAATCAAAATGTGTAAAAAATGACCTGTGAAATCCGAAAGGTGCTCTTTGGAATGTGGGCCCCTTTGCCCACCTAGGCAGTAAAAAAGTGTCACACATCTGGTATCGCCGTACTCAGGAGAAGTTGGGCAATGTGTTTTGGGGTGTCATTTTACATATACCCATGCTGGGTGAGAGAAATATCTTGGCAAAAGACAACTTTTCCCATTTTTTTATACAAAGTTGGCATTTGACCAAGATATTTATCTCACCCAGCATGGGTATATGTAAAATGACACCCCAAAACACATTGCCCAACTTCTCCTGAGTACGGAGATACCACATGTGTGACACTTTTTTGCAGCCTAGGTGGGCAAAGGGGCCCACATTCCAAAGAGCACCTTTAGGATTTCACAGGTCATTTTTTTTTACACATTTTGATTTCAAACTACTTACCACACATTAGGGCCCCTAGAATGCCAGGGCAGTATAACTACCCCACAAGTGACCCCATTTTGGAAAGAAGACACCCCAAGGTATTTTGTGATGGGCATAGTGAGTTCATGGAAGTTTTTATTTTTTGTCACAAGTTAGTGTAATATGAGACTTTGTAAGAAAAAAATAAAAAATAAATCATCATTTTCCGCTAACTTGTGACAAAAAATAAAAAATTCTAGGAACTCGCCATGCCCCTAACGGAATACCTTGGGGTGTCTTCTTTTCAAAATGGGGTCACTTGTGGGGTAGTTATACTGCCCTGGCATTCTAGGAGCCCTGATGTGTGGTAAGTAGTTTGAAATCAAAATCTGTAAAAAATGCCCTGTGAAATCCGAAAGGTGCTCTTTGGAATGTGGGCCCCTTTGCCCACCGAGGCTGCAAAAAAGTGTCACACATCTGGTATCACCGTACTCAGGAGAAGTTGGGCAATGTGTTTTGGGGTGTCATTTTACATATACCCATGCTGGGTGAGAGAAATATCTTGGCAAAAGACAACTTTTCCCATTTTTTTTATACAAAGTTGGCATTTGACCAAGATATTTATCTCACCCAGCATGGGTATATGTAAAATTACACCCCAAAACACATTCCCCAACTTCTCCTGAGTACGGCGATACCACATGTGTGACACTTTTTTTGCAGCCTAGATGCGCAAAGGGGCCCAAATTCCTTTTAGGAGGGCATTTTTAGACATTTGGATCCCAGACTTCTTCTCACGCTTTAGGGCCCCTAAAATGCCAGGGCAGTATAAATACCCCACATGTGACCCCATTTTGGAAAGAAGACACCCCAAGGTATTCAATGAGGGGCATGGCGAGTTCATAGAAAAAATATTTTTTGCCACAAGTTAGCGGAAATTGATTTATTATTATTTTTTCTCACAAAGTCTCCCTTTCCGCTAACTTGGGACAAAAATTTCAATCTTTCATGGACTCAATATGCCCCTCATGGAATACCTTGGGGTGTCTTCTTTCCGAAATGGGGTCACATGTGGGGTATTTATACTGCCCTGGCATTTTAGCGGCCCTAAAGCGTGAGAAGAAGTCTGGAATATAAATGTCAAAAAAATTTTACGCATTTGGATTCCGTGAGGGGTATGGTAAGTTCATGTGAGATTTTATTTTTTGTCACAAGTTAGTGGAATATGAGACTTTGTAAGAAAAAAAAAAATAATAATAATTTCCGCTAACTTGGGCCAAAATTTTTTCTGAATGGAGCCTTACAGGGGGTGATCAATGACAGGGGGTGATCAGGGAGTGTATATGGGGTTATCACCCCCCTGTCATTGATCACCCCCCTGTAAGGCTTTATTCAGACGTCCGTATGTGTTTTGCGGATCCGCGGTGTCCGTGTTTTGCGGATCCACGGATCCGCGAAACACAAATGGACATCTGAATGGAGCCTTACAGGGGGGTGATCAATGACAGGGGGGTGATCAATGACAGGGGGGTGATCAGGGAGTCTATATTGGGTTATCACCCCCCTGTCATTGATCACCCCCCTGTAAGGCTCCATTCAGACGTCCGTATGTGTTTTGCGGATCCGATCCATGCATCCGTGGATCCATAAAAAACATATGGACGTCTGAATGGAGCCTTTCAGGGGGGTGATCAATGACAGGGGGGAGATCAATGACAGGGGGGTGATCAGGGAGTCTATATGGGGTTATCACCCCCCTGTCATTGATCACCCCCCTGTAAGGCTCCATTCAGACGTCCGTATGTGTTTTGCGAATCCGATCCATGTATCCGTGGATCCATAAAAAACATACGGACGTCTGAATGGAGCCTTACAGGGGGGTGATCAATGACAGGGGGGTGATCAATGACATGGGGGTGATCAGGAAGTCTATATGGGGTGATCACCCCCCTGTCATTGATCACCCCCCTGTAAGGCTCCATTCAGACGTCCGTATGTGTTTTGCGGATCCGATCCATGTATCCGTGGATCCATAAAAAACATATGGACGTCTGAATGGAGCCCTACAGGGGGGTGATCAATGACAGGGGGGTGATAAGGGAGTCTATAGGGGGTTATCACCCCCCTGTCATTGATCACCCCCCTGTAAGGCTCCATTCAGACGTCCGTATGTGTTTTGCGGATCCGATCCATGTATCCGTGGATCTGTAAAAAACATACGGACGTCTGAATGGAGCCTTACAGGGGGGTGATCAATGACAGGGGGGTGATCAGGGAGTCTATATGGGGTGATCAGGAGTGATTAGGGGTTAATAAGGGGTTAATAAGTGACGGGGTGTAGTGTAGTGGTGTTTGGTGTTTGTTATTACTGAGCTGCCTGTGTCCTTTGGTGGTCGATCCAAGCAAAAGGGACCACAAAAGGGACCACAAAAGGGATCTGTAATGAGAAGGGGTGTGGTCTAATGACATCAACACCCTATATTAGGTGTGCATAATTATTAGGCAACTTCCTTTCCTTTGGCAAAATGGGTCAAAAGAAGGACTTGACAGGCTCAGAAAAGTCAAAAATAGTGAGATATCTTGCAGAGGGATGCAGCACTCTTAAAATTGCAAAGCTTCTGAAGCGTGATCATCGAACAATCAAGCGTTTCATTCAAAATAGTCAACAGGGTCGCAAGAAGCGTGTGGAAAAACCAAGGCGCAAAATAACTGCCCATGAACTGAGAAAAGTCAAGCGTGCAGCTGCCAAGATGCCACTTGCCACCAGTTTGGCCATATTTCAGAGCTGCAACATCACTGGAGTGCCCAAAAGCACAAGGTGTGCAATACTCAGAGACATGGCCAAGGTAAGAAAGGCTGAAAAACGACCACCACTGAACAAGACACACAAGCTGAAACGTCAAGACTGGGCCAAGAAATATCTCAAGACTGATTTTTCTAAGGTTTTATGGACTGATGAAATGAGAGTGAGTCTTGATGGGCCAGATGGATGGGCCCGTGGCTGGATTGGTAAAGGGCAGAGAGCTCCAGTCCGACTCAGACGCCAGCAAGGTGGAGGTGGAGTACTGGTTTGGGCTGGTATCATCAAAGATGAGCTTGTGGGGCCTTTTCAGGTTGAGGATGGAGTCAAGCTCAACTCCCAGTCCTACTGCCAGTTTCTGGAAGACACCTTCTTCAAGCAGTGGTACAGGAAGAAGTCTGCATCCTTCAAGAAAAACATGATTTTCATGCAGGACAATGCTCCATCACACGCATCCAAGTACTCCACAGCGTGGCTGGCAAGAAAGGGTATAAAAGAAGAAAATCTAATGACATGGCCTCCTTGTTCACCTGATCTGAACCCCATTGAGAACCTGTGGTCCATCATCAAATGTGAGATTTACAAGGAGGGAAAACAGTACACCTCTCTGAACAGTGTCTGGGAGGCTGTGGTTGCTGCTGCACGCAATGTTGATGGTGAACAGATCAAAACACTGACAGAATCCATGGATGGCAGGCTTTTGAGTGTCCTTGCAAAGAAAGGTGGCTATATTGGTCACTGATTTGTTTTTGTTTTGTTTTTGAATGTCAGAAATGTATATTTGTGAATGTTGAGATGTTATATTGGTTTCACTGGTAAAAATAAATAATTGAAATGGGTATATATTTGTTTTTTGTTAAGTTGCCTAATAATTATGCACAGTAATAGTCACCTGCACACACAGATATCCCCCTAAAATAGCTAAAACTAAAAACAAACTAAAAACTACTTCCAAAAATATTCAGCTTTGATATTAATGAGTTTTTTGGGTTCATTGAGAACATGGTTGTTGTTCAATAATAAAATTAATCCTCAAAAATACAACTTGCCTAATAATTCTGCACTCCCTGTATTAGACGCTGTTATCAAAACTGAGTCTAATATACCTGTTAGGGGTTAAAAAAAATCACATCTCCAGCCTGCCAGCGAACGATCGCCGCTGGCAGGCTGGAGATCCACTCGCTTACCTTCCGATCCTGTGAACGCGCGCGCCTGTGTGCGCGCGTTCACAGGAAATCTCTTGTCTCGTGAGATGACGCATATATGCGTGACTGTGCCTGCAGCTGCCGCCTCCGGAACGCGATCCTGCGTTAGGCGGTCCGGAGGCGGTTAAAGTGTGCACATACTTAAATATCAGTGACATCCGATACACTTTTTCCGTAGACAGTGTCCGCTGTGGACAGTTAAATTTTCAGTGCCACATCTCCTATTTAAAGTGTACGCATACCTACAATATCAATTACATCCAGTACACTTTTTCCGTAGAGGGTGTCCGCTACGGACAGTTAAATTATCTGCACCACATCTCCTGTTTAAAGTGTGCGCATCCCTAAAATATCAGTGACATCCAGTGCAGTTTTCCCGTAGACGGTGTCTCGTGTAGACAGTTAAATTATCTACGCCACATCTCCTGTTTAAATTGTGGGCATCCCTAAAATATCAGTGACATCCAGTGTACTTTTTCTGTAGACGGCGTCCCCTGCGGACAGTTAAGTAATCTGCGCCACATCTCCTGTGTAAAGTGTGCACATCCCTAAAATATCAGTGACATCCAGTGCTCTTTTTCCGTAGACGGTGTCAGCTGCGGACACTTAAATTATCCGCGTCACATCTCCTGTTTAAAGTGTGCGTGTCCCTAAAATATCAGTGACATTCAGTGCACTTTTTCCGTAGACGGTGTACCCTACCGACAGTTAAATTATCCGCTCCATATCTCCTGTTTAAAGTGTGAACATACCTAAAATAATGGTGACATCCAGTGCACTTTTTCCGTAGCTGTAGTCCGCTGCGGACACTTAAATTATTTACGCCACATCTCCTGTTTAAAGTGTGCGCATCCCTAAAATATCAGTGACATCCAGTATACTTTTTCCATAGACGGTGTTCCCTGTAGACACTAAAATTATCTGCGCCATATCTCCTGTTTAAAGTGTGCGCATCCCAAAAATATCAGTGATATCCAGTGCACTTTTTTTTATAGACGGTGTCCGCAGCAGACAGTTAAATTATCCGTGCCACATTTCCTGTTTAAAGTGTGCGCATCCCAAAAAAATCAGTGACATCCAGTGCAGTTTTTCCATAGACGGTGTCCGCTGTGCACAGTTAAATTATTCGCGCCACATCTTCTGTTTAAATTGTGCGCATCCCTAAAATATCAGTGACATCCAGTGCACTTTTTCCATAGACGGTGTCCGCTGCAGACAGTTAAATTATCCGTGCCACATCTCTTGTTTAAAGTGTGCGCATCCCTAAAATATCAGTGATATCCAGTACATTTTTTCCGTAGACTTTGTCCCCTGCGGACAGTAAAATTATCCGCGCCACATCTCCTGTTTAAAGTGTGCGCATCCCTAAAATATCAGTGACATCCGATACACTTTTTCCGTAGACAGTGTCTGCTGCGGACAGTTAAATTTTCAGCGCCACATCTCCTATTTAAAGAGTACGCATACCTACAATATCAATTACATCCAGTACACTTTTTCCGTAGAGGGTGTCCGCTACGGACAGTTAAATTATCTGCGCCACATCTCCTGTTTAAAGTGTGTGCATCTCTAAAATATCAGTGACATCCAGTGCAGTTTTTCCGTGGATGGTGTCCACTGCACACAGTTAAATTATCTGCGCAACATCTCCTGTTTAAAGTGTGCGCATCCCAAAAATATCAGTGACATCCAGTGAACTTTTCCCGTAGATGGTGTCTCCTGTAGACAGTTAAATTATCCACGCCACATCTCCTGTTTAAATTGTGCGCATCCCAAAAATATCAGTGACATCCATTGCAGTTTTTCCGTAGAAGGTGTCCACTGCGCACAGTTAAATTATCTGCGCCACATCTCCTGTGTAAAGTGTGCACTTCCCTAAAATATCAGTGACATACAGTGTACTTTTTCTGTAGACGGCGTCCCCTGCGGACAGTTAAATTATCTGCGCCACATCTCCTGTTTAAAGTGTGTGCATCCCAATAATATCAGTGACATCCAGTGCACTTTTTCCATAGACGGTGTCCACTGCAGACAGTTAAATTATCCGTGCCACATCTCTTGTTTAACCACCTCAGTCCCCTTAGCTTAAACACCCTTAATGACCAGGCCACTTTTTACACTTCTGCACTACACTACTTTCACCGTTTATTGCTCGGTCATGCAACTTACCACCCAAATGAATTTTACCTCCTTTTCTTCTCACTAATAGAGCTTTCATTTGGTGGTATTTCATTGCTGCTGACATTTTTACATTTTTTGTTATTAATCAAAATTTAACGATTTTTTTGCAAGAAAATGACATTTTTCACTTTCAGTTGTAAAATTTTGCAAAAAAAAACGACATCCATATATAAATTTTCCTCAAAATGTATTGTTCTACATGTCTTTGATAAAAAAAAAATATTTGGGTAAAAAAAAATTGGTTTGGGTAAAAGTTATAACGTTTACAAACTATGGTACAAAAATGTGAATTTCCGCTTTTTGAAGCAGCTCTGACTTTCTGAGCACCTGTCATGTTTCCTGAGGTTCTACAATGGCCAGACAGTACAAACACCCCACAAATGACCCCATTTCGGAAAGTAGACACCCTAAGGTATTCGCTGATGGGCATAGTGAGTTCATAGAACTTTTTATTTTTTGTCACAAGTTAGCGGAAAATGATGATTTTTTTTCTTACAAAGTCTCATATTCCACTAACTTGTGACAAAAAATAAAAAGTTCCATGAACTCACGATGCCCATCAAGAAATACATTGGGATGTCTTCTTTCCAAAATGGGGTCACTTGTGGGGTAGTTATACTGCCCTGGCATTTTAGGGGCCCAAATGCGTGCGAAGTAGTTTGAAATCAAAATGTGTAAAAAATGGCCGGTGAAATCCGAAAGGTGCTCTTTGGAATGTGGGCCCCTTTGCCCACCTAGGCTGCAAAAAAGTGTCACACATGTGGTATCGCCGTACTCAGGAGAAGTTGGGCAATGTGTTTTGGGGTGTCATTTTACATATCTCACCCAGCATGGGTATATGTAAAATGACACCCCAAAACACATTGACCAACTTCTCCTGAGTACGGCAATACCACATGTGCGACACTTTTTTGCAGCCTAGGTGGGCAAAGGGGCCCACATTCCAAAGACCACCTTTAGGATTTCACAGGTCATTTTTTACACATTTTGATTTCAAACTACTTACCACACATTAGGGCCCCTAGAATGCCAGGACAGTATAACTACCCCACAAGTGACCCCATTTTAGAAAGAAGACACCCCAAGGTATTCCGTGAGGGGCATGGCGAGTTCCTAGAATTTTCTATTTTTTGTCACAAGTTAGCAGAAAATTATAATTTTTTTTTTTTCTTACAAAGTCTCATTATCCACTAACTTGTGACAAAAAATAAAAACTTCCATGAACTCACTATGCCCATCACGAAATACCTTGGGGTGTCTTCTTTTCAAAATGGGGTCACTTTTGGGGTAGTTATACTGCCCTGGCATTCTAGGGGCCCTAATGTGTGGTAAGTAGTTTAAAATCAAAATGTGCAAAAAATGACCTGTGAAATCCTAAAGGTGCTCTTTGGAATGTGGGCCCCTTTGCCCACCTAGGCTGCAAAAAAGTGTCACACATGTGGTATTGCCGTACTCAGGAGAAGTTGGGCAATGTGTTTTGGGGTGTCTTTTTACATATACCCATGCTGGGTGAGAGAAATATCTTGGTCAAATGCCAACTTTGTATAAAAAAATGGGAAAAGTTGTCTTTTGCCAAGATATTTCTCTCACCCAGCATGGGTATATGTAAAATGGCACGCCAAAACACATTGCCCAACTTTTCCTGAGTACGGCAATACCACATGTGTGACACTTTTTTGCAGCCTAGGTGGGCAAAGGGGCCCACATTCCAAAGAGCACCTTTCGGATTTCACCGGCCATTTTTTACAGATTTTGATTTCAAACTACTTCGCACGCATTTGGGCCCCTAAAATGCCAGGGCAGTATAACTACCTTACAAGTGACCCCATTTTGGAAAGAAGACACCCCAAGGTATTTCGTGATGGGCATAGTGAGTTCATGGAAGTTTTTATTTTTTGTCACAAGTTAGTGGAATATGAGACTTTGTAAGAAAAAAATAAATAAAAAAAAATCATCATTTTCCGCTAACTTGTGACAAAAAATAAAAAATTCTAGGAACTCGCCATGCCCCTCACGGAATACCTTGGGGTGTCTTCTTTCCAAAATGGGGTCACTTGTGGGGTAGTTATACTGCCCTGGCATTCTAGGGGCCCAAATGTGTGGTAAGTAGTTTGAAATCAAAATGTGTATAAAATAACCTGTGAAATCCTAAAGGTGCTCTTTGGAATGTGGGCCCCTTTGTCCACCTAGGCTGCAAAAAAGTGTCACACATGTGGTATTGCCGTGCTCAGGAGAAGTTGGGCAGTGTGTTTTGGGGTGTCATTTTACATATACCCATGCTGGGTGAGATAAATATCTCGGCAAAAGACAACTTTTCCCATTTTTTTTATACAAAGTTGGCATTTGACCAAGATATTTATCTCACCCAGCATGGGTATATGTAAAATTACACCCCAAAACACATTCCCCAACTTCTCCTGAGTACGGCGATACCACATGTGTGACACTTTTTTGCAGCCTAGATGCGCAAAGGGGCCCAAATTCCTTTTAGGAGGGCATTTTTAGACATTTGGATCCCAGACTTCTTCTCACGCTTTAGGGCCCCTAAAATGCCAGGGCAGTATAAATACCCCACATGTGACCCCATTTTGGAAAGAAGACACCCCAAGGTATTCAATGAGGGGCATGGCGAGTTCATAGAAAAAATATTTTTTGCCACAAGTTGGCGGAAATTGATTTATTATTATTTTTTCTCACAAAGTCTCCCTTTCCGCTAACTTGGGACAAAAATTTCAATCTTTCATGGACTCAATATGCCCCTCATGGAATACCTTGGGGTGTCTTCTTTCCGAAATGGGTTCACATGTGGGGTATTTATACTGCCCTGGCATTTTAGCGGCCCTAAAGCGTGAGAAGAAGTCTGGAATATAAATGTCAAAAAAAATTTACGCATTTGGATTCCGTGAGGGGTATGGTGAGTTCATGTGAGATTTTATTTTTTGTCACAAGTTAGTGGAATATGAGACTTTGTAAGAAAAAAAATAATAATAATAATTTCCGCTAACTTGGGCCAAAATTTTTTCTGAATGGAGCCTTACAGGGGGTGATCAATGACAGGGGGGTGATCAGGGAGTGTATATGGGGTTATCACCCCCCTGTCATTGATCACCCCCCTGTAAGGCTTTATTCAGACGTCCGTATGTGTTTTGCGGATCCGCGGTGTCCGTGTTTTGCGGATCCACGGATCCGCGAAACACAAATGGACGTCTGAATGGAGCCTTACAGGGGGGTGATTAATGACAGGGGGGTGATCAATGACAGGGGGGTGATCAGGGAGTCTATATTGGGTTATCACCCCCCTGTCATTGATCACCCCCCTGTAAGGCTCCATTCAGACGTCCGTATGTGTTTTGCGGATCCGATCCATGCATCCGTGGATCCATAAAAAACATATGGACGTCTGAATGGAGCCTTTCAGGGGGGTGATCAATGACAGAGGGTGATCAATGACAGGGGGTGATCAGGGAGTCTATATGGGGTTATCACCCCCCTGTCATTGATCACCCCCCTGTAAGGCTCCATTCAGACGTCCGTATGTGTTTTGCGAATCCGATCCATGTATCCGTGGATCCATAAAAAACATACGGACGTCTGAATGGAGCCTTACAGGGGGGTGATCAATGACAGGGGGGTGATCAATGACATGGGGGTGATCAGGAAGTCTATATGGGGTGATCACCCCCCTGTCATTGATCACCCCCCTGTAAGGCTCCATTCAGACGTCCGTATGTGTTTTGCGGATCCGATCCATGTATCCGTGGATCCATAAAAAACATATGGACGTCTGAATGGAGCCTTACAGGGGGGTGATCAATGACAGGGGGGTGATAAGGGAGTCTATAGGGGGTTATCACCCCCCTGTCATTGATCACCCCCCTGTAAGGCTCCATTCAGACGTCCGTATGTGTTTTGCGGATCCGATCCATGTATCCGTGGATCTGTAAAAAACATACGGACGTCTGAATGGAGCCTTACAGGGGGGTGATCAATGACAGGGGGGTGATCAGGGAGTCTATATGGGGTGATCAGGAGTGATTAGGGGTTAATAAGGGGTTAATAAGTGACGGGGTGTAGTGTAGTGGTGTTTGGTGTTACTTATTACTGAGCTGCCTGTGTCCTTTGGTGGTCGATCCAAGCAAAAGGGACCACAAAAGGGACCACAAAAGGGATCTGTAATGAGAAGGGGTGTGGTCTAATGACATCAACACCCTATATTAGGTGTGCATAATTATTAGGCAACTTCCTTTCCTTTGGCAAAATGGGTCAAAAGAAGGACTTGACAGGCTCAGAAAAGTCAAAAATAGTGAGATATCTTGCAGAGGGATGCAGCACTCTTAAAATTGCAAAGCTTCTGAAGCGTGATCATCGAACAATCAAGCGTTTCATTCAAAATAGTCAACAGGGTCGCAAGAAGCGTGTGGAAAAACCAAGGCGCAAAATAACTGCCCATGAACTGAGAAAAGTCAAGCGTGCAGCTGCCAAGATGCCACTTGCCACCAGTTTGGCCATATTTCAGAGCTGCAACATCACTGGAGTGCCCAAAAGCACAAGGTGTGCAATACTCAGAGACATGGCCAAGGTAAGAAAGGCTGAAAAACGACCACCACTGAACAAGACACACAAGCTGAAACGTCAAGACTGGGCCAAGAAATATCTCAAGACTGATTTTTCTAAGGTTTTATGGACTGATGAAATGAGAGTGAGTCTTGATGGGCCAGATGGATGGGCCCGTGGCTGGATTGGTAAAGGGCAGAGAGCTCCAGTCCGACTCAGACGCCAGCAAGGTGGAGGTGGAGTACTGGTTTGGGCTGGTATCATCAAAGATGAGCTTGTGGGGCCTTTTCAGGTTGAGGATGGAGTCAAGCTCAACTCCCAGTCCTACTGCCAGTTTCTGGAAGACACCTTCTTCAAGCAGTGGTACAGGAAGAAGTCTGCATCCTTCAAGAAAAACATGATTTTCATGCAGGACAATGCTCCATCACACGCATCCAAGTACTCCACAGCGTGGCTGGCAAGAAAGGGTATAAAAGAAGAAAATCTAATGACATGGCCTCCTTGTTCACCTGATCTGAACCCCATTGAGAACCTGTGGTCCATCATCAAATGTGAGATTTACAAGGAGGGAAAACAGTACACCTCTCTGAACAGTGTCTGGGAGGCTGTGGTTGCTGCTGCACGCAATGTTGATGGTTAACAGATCAAAACACTGACAGAATCCATGGATGGCAGGCTTTTGAGTGTCCTTGCAAAGAAAGGTGGCTATATTGGTCACTGATTTGTTTTTGTTTTGTTTTTGAATGTCAGAAATGTATATTTGTGAATGTTGAGATGTTATATTGGTTTCACTGGTAAAAATAAATAATTGAAATGGGTATATATTTGTTTTTTGTTAAGTTGCCTAATAATTATGCACAGTAATAGTCACCTGCACACACAGATATCCCCCTAAAATAGCTAAAACTAAAAACAAACTAAAAACTACTTCCAAAAATATTCAGCTTTGATATTAATGAGTTTTTTGGGTTCATTGAGAACATGGTTGCTGTTCAATAATAAAATTAATCCTCAAAAATACAACTTGCCTAATAATTCTGCACTCCCTGTATTAGACGCTGTTATCAAAACTGAGTCTAATATACCTGTTAGGGGTTAAAAAAATCGCATCTCCAGCCTGCCAGCGAACGATCGCCGCTGGCAGGCTGGAGATCCACTCGCTTACCTTCCGATCCTGTGAACGCGCGCGCCTGTGTGCGCGCGTTCACAGGAAATCTCTTGTCTCGTGAGATGACGCATATATGCGTGACTGTGCCTGCAGCTGCCGCCTCCGGAACGCGATCCTGCGTTAGGCGGTCCGGAGGCGGTTAAAGTGTGCACATACTTAAATATCAGTGACATCCGATACACTTTTTCCGTAGACAGTGTCCGCTGTGGACAGTTAAATTTTCAGTGCCACATCTCCTATTTAAAGTGTACGCATACCTACAATATCAATTACATCCAGTACACTTTTTCCGTAGAGGGTGTCCGCTACGGACAGTTAAATTATCTGCACCACATCTCCTGTTTAAAGTGTGCGCATCCCTAAAATATCAGTGACATCCAGTGCAGTTTTTCCGTGGACAGTGTCCACTGCGCACAGTTAAATTATCTGCGCCACATCTCCTGTTTAAAGTGTGCGCATCCCAAAAATATCAGTGACATCCAGTGCACTTTTCCCGTAGACGGTGTCTCGTGTAGACAGTTAAATTATCTACGCCACATCTCCTGTTTAAATTGTGCGCATCCCTAAAATATCAGTGACATCCAGTGTACTTTTTCTGTAGACGGCGTCCCCTGCGGACAGTTAAGTAATCTGCGCCACATCTCCTGTGTAAAGTGTGCACATCCCTAAAATATCAGTGACATCCAGTGCTCTTTTTCCGTAGACGGTGTCAGCTGCGGACACTTAAATTATCCGCGTCACATCTCCTGTTTAAAGTGTGCGTGTCCTTAAAATATCAGTGACATTCAGTGCACTTTTTCCGTAGACGGTGTACCCTACCGACAGTTAAATTATCCGCTCCATATCTCCTGTTTAAAGTGTGAACATACCTAAAATAATGGTGACATCCAGTGCACTTTTTCCGTAGCTGTAGTCCGCTGCGGACACTTAAATTATTTACGCCACATCTCCTGTTTAAAGTGTGCGCATCCCTAAAATATCAGTGACATCCAGTATACTTTTTCCATAGACGGTGTTCCCTGTAGACACTAAAATTATCTGCGCCATATCTCCTGTTTAAAGTGTGCGCATCCCAAAAATATCAGTGATATCCAGTGCACTTTTTTTTATAGACGGTGTCCGCAGCAGACAGTTAAATTATCCGTGCCACATTTCCTGTTTAAAGTGTGCGCATCCCAAAAAAATCAGTGACATCCAGTGCAGTTTTTCCATAGACGGTGTCCGCTGTGCACAGTTAAATTATTCGCGCCACATCTTCTGTTTAAATTGTGCGCATCCCTAAAATATCAGTGACATCCAGTGCACTTTTTCCATAGACGGTGTCCGCTGCAGACAGTTAAATTATCCGTGCCACATCTCTTGTTTAAAGTGTGCGCATCCCTAAAATATCAGTGATATCCAGTACATTTTTTCCGTAGACTTTGTCCCCTGCGGACAGTAAAATTATCCGCGCCACATCTCCTGTTTAAAGTGTGCGCATCCCTAAAATATCAGTGACATCCGATACACTTTTTCCGTAGACAGTGTCTGCTGCGGACAGTTAAATTTTCAGCGCCACATCTCCTATTTAAAGAGTACGCATACCTACAATATCAATTACATCCAGTACACTTTTTCCGTAGAGGGTGTCCGCTACGGACTGTTAAATTATCTGCGCCACATCTCCTGTTTAAAGTGTGTGCATCTCTAAAATATCAGTGACATCCAGTGCAGTTTTTCCGTGGATGGTGTCCACTGCACACAGTTAAATTATCTGCGCAACATCTCCTGTTTAAAGTGTGCGCATCCCAAAAATATCAGTGACATCCAGTGAACTTTTCCCGTAGATGGTGTCTCCTGTAGACAGTTAAATTATCCACGCCACATCTCCTGTTTAAATTGTGCGCATCCCAAAAATATCAGTGACATCCATTGCAGTTTTTCCGTAGAAGGTGTCCACTGCGCACAGTTAAATTATCTGCGCCACATCTCCTGTGTAAAGTGTGCACTTCCCTAAAATATCAGTGACATACAGTGTACTTTTTCTGTAGACGGCGTCCCCTGCGGACAGTTAAATTATCTGCGCCACATCTCCTGTTTAAAGTGTGTGCATCCCAATAATATCAGTGACATCCAGTGCACTTTTTCCATAGACGGTGTCCACTGCAGACAGTTAAATTATCCGTGCCACATCTCTTGTTTAACCACCTCAGTCCCCTTAGCTTAAACACCCTTAATGACCAGGCCACTTTTTACACTTCTGCACTACACTACTTTCACCGTTTATTGCTCGGTCATGCAACTTACCACCCAAATGAATTTTACCTCCTTTTCTTCTCACTAATAGAGCTTTCATTTGGTGGTATTTCATTGCTGCTGACATTTTTACATTTTTTGTTATTAATCAAAATTTAACGATTTTTTTGCAAGAAAATGACATTTTTCACTTTCAGTTGTAAAATTTTGCAAAAAAAAACGACATCCATATATAAATTTTCCTCAAAATGTATTGTTCTACATGTCTTTGATAAAAAAAAAATATTTGGGTAAAAAAAATTGGTTTGGGTAAAAGTTATAACGTTTACAAACTATGGTACAAAAATGTGAATTTCCGCTTTTTGAAGCAGCTCTGACTTTCTGAGCACCTGTCATGTTTCCTGAGGTTCTACAATGGCCAGACAGTACAAACACCCCACAAATGACCCCATTTCGGAAAGTAGACACCCTAAGGTATTCGCTGATGGGCATAGTGAGTTCATAGAACTTTTTATTTTTTGTCACAAGTTAGCGGAAAATGATGATTTTTTTTCTTACAAAGTCTCATATTCCACTAACTTGTGACAAAAAATAAAAAGTTCCATGAACTCACGATGCCCATCAAGAAATACATTGGGATGTCTTCTTTCCAAAATGGGGTCACTTGTGGGGTAGTTATACTGCCCTGGCATTTTAGGGGCCCAAATGCGTGCGAAGTAGTTTGAAATCAAAATGTGTAAAAAATGGCCGGTGAAATCCGAAAGGTGCTCTTTGGAATGTGGGCCCCTTTGCCCACCTAGGCTGCAAAAAAGTGTCACACATGTGGTATCGCCGTACTCAGGAGAAGTGGGCAATGTGTTTTGGGGTGTCATTTTACATATATCTCACCCAGCATGGGTATATGTAAAATGACACCCCAAAACACATTGACCAACTTCTCCTGAGTACGGCAATACCACATGTGCGACACTTTTTTGCAGCCTAGGTGGGCAAAGGGGCCCACATTCCAAAGACCACCTTTAGGATTTCACAGGTCATTTTTTACACATTTTGATTTCAAACTACTTACCACACATTAGGGCCCCTAGAATGCCAGGACAGTATAACTACCCCACAAGTGACCCCATTTTAGAAAGAAGACACCCCAAGGTATTCCGTGAGGGGCATGGCGAGTTCCTAGAATTTTCTATTTTTTGTCACAAGTTAGCAGAAAATTATAATTTTTTTTTTTTCTTACAAAGTCTCATTATCCACTAACTTGTGACAAAAAATAAAAACTTCCATGAACTCACTATGCCCATCACGAAATACCTTGGGGTGTCTTCTTTTCAAAATGGGGTCACTTTTGGGGTAGTTATACTGCCCTGGCATTCTAGGGGCCCTAATGTGTGGTAAGTAGTTTGAAATCAAAATGTGCAAAAAATGACCTGTGAAATCCTAAAGGTGCTCTTTGGAATGTGGGCCCCTTTGCCCACCTAGGCTGCAAAAAAGTGTCACACATGTGGTATTGCCGTACTCAGGAGAAGTTGGGCAATGTGTTTTGGGGTGTCTTTTTACATATACCCATGCTGGGTGAGAGAAATATCTTGGTCAAATGCCAACTTTGTATAAAAAAATGGGAAAAGTTGTCTTTTGCCAAGATATTTCTCTCACCCAGCATGGGTATATGTAAAATGGCACGCCAAAACACATTGCCCAACTTTTCCTGAGTACGGCAATACCACATGTGTGACACTTTTTTGCAGCCTAGGTGGGCAAAGGGGCCCACATTCCAAAGAGCACCTTTCGGATTTCACCGGCCATTTTTTACAGATTTTGATTTCAAACTACTTCGCACGCATTTGGGCCCCTAAAATGCCAGGGCAGTATAACTACCTTACAAGTGACCCCATTTTGGAAAGAAGACACCCCAAGGTATTTCGTGATGGGCATAGTGAGTTCATGGAAGTTTTTATTTTTTGTCACAAGTTAGTGGAATATGAGACTTTGTAAGAAAAAAATAAATAAAAAAAAATCATCATTTTCCGCTAACTTGTGACAAAAAATAAAAAATTCTAGGAACTCGCCATGCCCCTCACGGAATACCTTGGGGTGTCTTCTTTCCAAAATGGGGTCACTTGTGGGGTAGTTATACTGCCCTGGCATTCTAGGGGCCCAAATGTGTGGTAAGTAGTTTGAAATCAAAATGTGTATAAAATAACCTGTGAAATCCTAAAGGTGCTCTTTGGAATGTGGGCCCCTTTGTCCACCTAGGCTGCAAAAAAGTGTCACACATGTGGTATTGCCGTGCTCAGGAGAAGTTGGGCAGTGTGTTTTGGGGTGTCATTTTACATATACCCATGCTGGGTGAGATAAATATCTCGGCAAAAGACAACTTTTCCCCATTTTTTTTATACAAAGTTGGCATTTGACCAAGATATTTATCTCACCCAGCATGGGTATATGTAAAATTACACCCCAAAACACATTCCCCAACTTCTCCTGAGTACGGCGATACCACATGTGTGACACTTTTTTGCAGCCTAGATGCGCAAAGGGGCCCAAATTCCTTTTAGGAGGGCATTTTTAGACATTTGGATCCCAGACTTCTTCTCACGCTTTAGGGCCCCTAAAATGCCAGGGCAGTATAAATACCCCACATGTGACCCCATTTTGGAAAGAAGACACCCCAAGGTATTCAATGAGGGGCATGGCGAGTTCATAGAAAAAATATTTTTTGCCACAAGTTGGCGGAAATTGATTTATTATTATTTTTTCTCACAAAGTCTCCCTTTCCGCTAACTTGGGACAAAAATTTCAATCTTTCATGGACTCAATATGCCCCTCATGGAATACCTTGGGGTGTCTTCTTTCCGAAATGGGTTCACATGTGGGGTATTTATACTGCCCTGGCATTTTAGCGGCCCTAAAGCGTGAGAAGAAGTCTGGAATATAAATGTCAAAAAAAATTTACGCATTTGGATTCCGTGAGGGGTATGGTGAGTTCATGTGAGATTTTATTTTTTGTCACAAGTTAGTGGAATATGAGACTTTGTAAGAAAAAAAATAATAATAATAATTTCCGCTAACTTGGGCCAAAATTTTTTCTGAATGGAGCCTTACAGGGGGTGATCAATGACAGGGGGGTGATCAGGGAGTGTATATGGGGTTATCACCCCCCTGTCATTGATCACCCCCCTGTAAGGCTTTATTCAGACGTCCGTATGTGTTTTGCGGATCCGCGGTGTCCGTGTTTTGCGGATCCACGGATCCGCGAAACACAAATGGACGTCTGAATGGAGCCTTACAGGGGGGTGATTAATGACAGGGGGGTGATCAATGACAGGGGGGTGATCAGGGAGTCTATATTGGGTTATCACCCCCCTGTCATTGATCACCCCCCTGTAAGGCTCCATTCAGACGTCCGTATGTGTTTTGCGGATCCGATCCATGCATCCGTGGATCCATAAAAAACATATGGACGTCTGAATGGAGCCTTTCAGGGGGGTGATCAATGACAGAGGGTGATCAATGACAGGGGGGTGATCAGGGAGTCTATATGGGGTTATCACCCCCCTGTCATTGATCACCCCCCTGTAAGGCTCCATTCAGACGTCCGTATGTGTTTTGCGAATCCGATCCATGTATCCGTGGATCCATAAAAAACATACGGACGTCTGAATGGAGCCTTACAGGGGGGTGATCAATGACAGGGGGGTGATCAATGACATGGGGGTGATCAGGAAGTCTATATGGGGTGATCACCCCCCTGTCATTGATCACCCCCCTGTAAGGCTCCATTCAGACGTCCGTATGTGTTTTGCGGATCCGATCCATGTATCCGTGGATCCATAAAAAACATATGGACGTCTGAATGGAGCCTTACAGGGGGGTGATCAATGACAGGGGGGTGATAAGGGAGTCTATAGGGGGTTATCACCCCCCTGTCATTGATCACCCCCCTGTAAGGCTCCATTCAGACGTCCGTATGTGTTTTGCGGATCCGATCCATGTATCCGTGGATCTGTAAAAAACATACGGACGTCTGAATGGAGCCTTACAGGGGGGTGATCAATGACAGGGGGGTGATCAGGGAGTCTATATGGGGTGATCAGGAGTGATTAGGGGTTAATAAGTGACGGGGTGTAGTGTAGTGGTGTTTGGTGTTACTTATTACTGAGCTGCCTGTGTCCTTTGGTGGTCGATCCAAGCAAAAGGGACCACAAAAGGGACCACAAAAGGGATCTGTAATGAGAAGGGGTGTGGTCTAATGACATCAACACCCTATATTAGGTGTGCATAATTATTAGGCAACTTCCTTTCCTTTGGCAAAATGGGTCAAAAGAAGGACTTGACAGGCTCAGAAAAGTCAAAAATAGTGAGATATCTTGCAGAGGGATGCAGCACTCTTAAAATTGCAAAGCTTCTGAAGCGTGATCATCGAACAATCAAGCGTTTCATTCAAAATAGTCAACAGGGTCGCAAGAAGCGTGTGGAAAAACCAAGGCGCAAAATAACTGCCCATGAACTGAGAAAAGTCAAGCGTGCAGCTGCCAAGATGCCACTTGCCACCAGTTTGGCCATATTTCAGAGCTGCAACATCACTGGAGTGCCCAAAAGCACAAGGTGTGCAATACTCAGAGACATGGCCAAGGTAAGAAAGGCTGAAAAACGACCACCACTGAACAAGACACACAAGCTGAAACGTCAAGACTGGGCCAAGAAATATCTCAAGACTGATTTTTCTAAGGTTTTATGGACTGATGAAATGAGAGTGAGTCTTGATGGGCCAGATGGATGGGCCCGTGGCTGGATTGGTAAAGGGCAGAGAGCTCCAGTCCGACTCAGACGCCAGCAAGGTGGAGGTGGAGTACTGGTTTGGGCTGGTATCATCAAAGATGAGCTTGTGGGGCCTTTTCAGGTTGAGGATGGAGTCAAGCTCAACTCCCAGTCCTACTGCCAGTTTCTGGAAGACACCTTCTTCAAGCAGTGGTACAGGAAGAAGTCTGCATCCTTCAAGAAAAACATGATTTTCATGCAGGACAATGCTCCATCACACGCATCCAAGTACTCCACAGCGTGGCTGGCAAGAAAGGGTATAAAAGAAGAAAATCTAATGACATGGCCTCCTTGTTCACCTGATCTGAACCCCATTGAGAACCTGTGGTCCATCATCAAATGTGAGATTTACAAGGAGGGAAAACAGTACACCTCTCTGAACAGTGTCTGGGAGGCTGTGGTTGCTGCTGCACGCAATGTTGATGGTGAACAGATCAAAACACTGACAGAATCCATGGATGGCAGGCTTTTGAGTGTCCTTGCAAAGAAAGGTGGCTATATTGGTCACTGATTTGTTTTTGTTTTGTTTTTGAATGTCAGAAATGTATATTTGTGAATGTTGAGATGTTATATTGGTTTCACTGGTAAAAATAAATAATTGAAATGGGTATATATTTGTTTTTTGTTAAGTTGCCTAATAATTATGCACAGTAATAGTCACCTGCACACACAGATATCCCCCTAAAATAGCTAAAACTAAAAACAAACTAAAAACTACTTCCAAAAATATTCAGCTTTGATATTAATGAGTTTTTTGGGTTCATTGAGAACATGGTTGCTGTTCAATAATAAAATTAATCCTCAAAAATACAACTTGCCTAATAATTCTGCACTCCCTGTATTAGACGCTGTTATCAAAACTGAGTCTAATATACCTGTTAGGGGTTAAAAAAATCGCATCTCCAGCCTGCCAGCGAACGATCGCCGCTGGCAGGCTGGAGATCCACTCGCTTACCTTCCGATCCTGTGAACGCGCGCGCCTGTGTGCGCGCGTTCACAGGAAATCTCTTGTCTCGTGAGATGACGCATATATGCGTGACTGTGCCTGCAGCTGCCGCCTCCGGAACGCGATCCTGCGTTAGGCGGTCCGGAGGCGGTTAAAGTGTGCACATACTTAAATATCAGTGACATCCGATACACTTTTTCCGTAGACAGTGTCCGCTGTGGACAGTTAAATTTTCAGTGCCACATCTCCTATTTAAAGTGTACGCATACCTACAATATCAATTACATCCAGTACACTTTTTCCGTAGAGGGTGTCCGCTACGGACAGTTAAATTATCTGCACCACATCTCCTGTTTAAAGTGTGCGCATCCCTAAAATATCAGTGACATCCAGTGCAGTTTTTCCGTGGACAGTGTCCACTGCGCACAGTTAAATTATCTGCGCCACATCTCCTGTTTAAAGTGTGCGCATCCCAAAAATATCAGTGACATCCAGTGCACTTTTCCCGTAGACGGTGTCTCGTGTAGACAGTTAAATTATCTACGCCACATCTCCTGTTTAAATTGTGCGCATCCCTAAAATATCAGTGACATCCAGTGTACTTTTTCTGTAGACGGCGTCCCCTGCGGACAGTTAAGTAATCTGCGCCACATCTCCTGTGTAAAGTGTGCACATCCCTAAAATATCAGTGACATCCAGTGCTCTTTTTCCGTAGACGGTGTCAGCTGCGGACACTTAAATTATCCGCGTCACATCTCCTGTTTAAAGTGTGCGTGTCCCTAAAATATCAGTGACATTCAGTGCACTTTTTCCGTAGACGGTGTACCCTACCGACAGTTAAATTATCCGCTCCATACCTCCTGGTTAAAGTGTGAACATACCTAAAATAATGGTGACATCCAGTGCACTTTTTCCGTAGCTGTAGTCCGCTGCGGACACTTAAATTATTTACGCCACATCTCCTGTTTAAAGTGTGCGCATCCCTAAAATATCAGTGACATCCAGTATACTTTTTCCATAGACGGTGTTCCCTGTAGACACTAAAATTATCTGCGCCATATCTCCTGTTTAAAGTGTGCGCATCCCAAAAATATCAGTGATATCCAGTGCACTTTTTTTTATAGACGGTGTCCGCAGCAGACAGTTAAATTATCCGTGCCACATTTCCTGTTTAAAGTGTGCGCATCCCAAAAAAATCAGTGACATCCAGTGCAGTTTTTCCATAGACGGTGTCCGCTGTGCACAGTTAAATTATTCGCGCCACATCTTCTGTTTAAATTGTGCGCATCCCTAAAATATCAGTGACATCCAGTGCACTTTTTCCATAGACGGTGTCCGCTGCAGACAGTTAAATTATCCGTGCCACATCTCTTGTTTAAAGTGTGCGCATCCCTAAAATATCAGTGGTATCCAGTACATTTTTTCCGTAGACTTTGTCCCCTGCGGACAGTAAAATTATCCGCGCCACATCTCCTGTTTAACCACCTCAGCCCCCAGTGCTTAAACACCCTGAAAGACCAGGCCACTTTTTACACTTCTGACCTACACTACTTTCACCGTTTATTGCTCGGTCATGCAACTTACCACCCAAATGAATTTTACCTCCTTTTCTTCTCACTAATAGAGCTTTCATTTGGTGGTATTTCATTGCTGCTGACATTTTTACTTTTTTTGTTATTAATCGAAATTTAACGATTTTTTTGCAAAAAAATGACATTTTTCACTTTCAGTTGTAAAATTTTGCAAAAAAAACGACATCCATATATAAATTTTGCTCTAAATTTATTGTTCTACATGTCTTTGATAAAAAAAAAATGTTTGGGTAAAAAAAAAATGGTTTGGGTAAAAGTTATAGCGTTTACAAACTATGGTACAAAAATGTGAATTTCCGCTTTTTGAAGCAGCTCTGACTTTCTGAGCACCTGTCATGTTTCCTGAGGTTCTACAATGGCCAGACAGTACAAACACCCCACAAATGACCCCATTTCGGAAAGTACACACCCTAAGGTATTCGCTGATGGGCATAGTGAGTTCATAGAACTTTTTATTTTTTGTCACAAGTTAGCGGAAAATGATGATTTTTTTTTTTTAAATATCTTGGCAAAAGACAACTTTTCCCATTTTTTTATACAAAGTTGGCATTTGACCAAGATATTTATCTCACCCAGCATGGGTATATGTAAAAAGACACCCCAAAACACATTCCCCACCTTCTCCTGAGTACGGAGATACCAGATGTGTGACACTTTTTTGCAGCCTAGGTGGGCAAAGGGGCCCATATTCCAAAGAGCACCTTTCGGATTTCACAGGTCAATTTTTACAGAATTTGATTTCAAACTCCTTACCACACATTTGGGCCCCTAGAATGCCAGGGCAGTATAACTACCCCACAAGTGACCCCATTTTGGAAAGAAGACACCCCAAGGTATTCCGTGAGGGGCATGGCGAGTTCCTAGAATTTTTTATTTTTTGTCACAAGTTAGTGGAAAATGATGATTTTTTTTTTTTCATACAAAGTCTCATATTCCACTAACTTGTGACAAAAAATAAAAACTTCCATGAACTCACTATGCCCATCAGCGAATACCTTGGGGTCTCTTCTTTCCAAAATGGGGTCACTTGTGGGGTAGTTATACTGCCCTGGCATTCTAGGGGCCCAAATGTGTGGTAAGGAGTTTGAAATCAAATTCTGTAAAAAATGACGAGTGAAATCCGAAAGGTGCTCTTTGGAATATGGGCCTCTTTGCCCACCTAGGCTGCAAAAAAGTGTCACACATCTGGTATCTCCGTACTCGGGAGAAGTTGGGGAATGTGTTTTGAGGTGTCATTTTACATATACCCATGCTGGGTGAGATAAATATCTTGGTCAAATGCCAACTTTGTATAAAAAAATGGGAAAAGTTGTCTTTTGCCAAGATATTTCTCTCACCCAGCATGGGTATATGTAAAATGACACCCCAAAACACATTCCCCAACTTCTACTGAATACGGAGATACCAGATGTGTGACACTTTTTTGCAGCCTAGGTGGGCAAAGGGGCCCATATTCCAAAGAGCACCTTTCGGATTTCATTCGTCATTTTTTACAGAATTTGATTTCAAACTCCTTACCACACATTTGGGCCCCTAGAATGCCAGGGCAGTATAACTACCCCATAAGTGACCCCATTTTGGAAAGAAGAGACCCCAAGGTATTCGCTGATGGGCATAGTGAGTTCATGGAAGTTTTTATTTTTTGTCACAAGTTAGTGGAATATGAGACTTTGTATGAAAAAAAAAAAAAAAAAAAAAAATCATCATTTTCCACTAACTTGTGACAAAAAATAAAAAATTCTAGGAACTCGCCATGCCCCTCACGGAATACCTTGGGGTGTCTTCTTTCCAAAATTGGGTCACTTGTGGGGTAGTTATACTGCCCTGGCATTTTCCAGGGGCCCTAATGTGTGGTAAGTAGGTAAATGACCTGTGAAATCCTAAAGGTGCTCTTTGGAATGTGGGCCCCTTTGCCCACCTAGGCTGCAAAAAAGTGTCACACATCTGGTATCTCCGTACTCAGGAGACGTTGGGGAATGTGTTTTGGGGTGTCATTTTACATATACCCATGCTGGGTGAGAGAAATATCTTGGCAAAAGACAACTTTTCCCATTTTTTTATACAAAGTTGGCATTTGACCAAGATATTTATCTCACCCAGCATGGGTATATGTAAAATGACACCCCAAAACACATTCCCCAACTTCTCCTGAGTACGGCGATACCACATGTGTGACACTTTTTTGCAGCCTAGATGCGCAAAGAGGCCCAAATTCATTTTAGGAGGGCATTTTTAGACATTTGGATACCAGACTTCTTCTCACGCTTTGGGGCCCCTAGAATGCCAGGGCAGTATAAATACCCCACATGTGACCCCATTTTGGAAAGAAGACACCCCAAGGTATTCAATGAGGGGCATGGCGAGTTCATAGAAATTTTTTTTTTTGGGCACAAGTTAGCGGAAATTGATATTTTTTATTTTTTTTCTCACAAAGTCTCCCGTTCCGCTAACTTGGGACAAAAATTTCAATCTTTCATGGACTCAATATGCCCCTCACGGAATACCTGGGGGTGTCTTCTTTCCGAAATGGGGTCACATGTGGGGTATTTATACTGCCCTGGCATTCTAGGGGCCCTAAAGCGTGAGAAGAATTGTCTGGAATATAAATGTCTAAAAATTTTTACGCATTTGGATTCCGTGAGGGGTATGGTGAGTTCATGTGAGATTTTATTTTTTTACACAAGTTAGTGGAATATGAGACTTTGTAAGAAAAAAAAAATAAAAATTCCGCTAACTTGGGCCAAAAAAATGTCTGAATGAAGCCTTACAGAGGGTGATCAATGACAGGGGGGGTGATCAATGACAGGGGGGGTGATCAATGACAGGGGGGTGATCAATGACAGGGGGGGTGATCAATGACAGGGGGGTGATCAGGGAGTTTATATGGGGTGATAACCACAGTCATTGATCACGCCCGTGTAAGGCTTCATTCAGACGTCCGTATGCGTTTTGCGGATCCGATCCATCTATCAGTGCATCCGTAAAAATCATGCGGACATCTGAATGGAGCTTTACAGGGGGGTAATCAATGACAGGGGTGTAATCAATGACAGGGGGGTGATCAGGGAGTCTATATGGGGTGATAACCACAGTCATTGATCATGCCCCTGTAAGGCTTCATTCAGACGTCCGGATGCGTTTTGCGGATCCGATCCATCTATCAGTGCATCCGTAAAAATCATGCGGACATCTGAATGGAGCTTTACAGGGGGTTGATCAATGACAGGGGGGTAATCAATGACAGGGGGGTGATCAGGGAGTCTATATGGGGTGATAACCACAGTTATTGATCATGCCCCTGTAAGGCTTCATTCAGACGTCCGGATGCGTTTTGCGGATCCGATCCATCTATCAGTGCATCCGTAAAAATCATGCGGACATCTGAATGGAGCTTTACAGGGGGTTGATCAATGACAGGGGTGTGATCAGGGAGTCTATATGGGGTGATAACCACAGTCATTGATCACGCCCCTGTAAGGCTTCATTCAGACGTCCGGATGCGTTTTGCGGATCCGATCCATCTATCAGTGCATCCGTAAAAATCATGCGGACATCTGAATGGAGCTTTACAGGGGGGTAATCAATGACAGGGGTGTAATCAATGACAGGGGGGTGATCAGGGAGTCTATATGGGGTGATAACCACAGTCATTGATCATGCCCCTGTAAGGCTTCATTCAGACGTCCGGATGCGTTTTGCGGATCCGATCCATCTATTAGTGCATCCGTAAAAATCATGCGGACATCTGAATGGAGCTTTACAGGGGGTTGATCAATGACAGGGGTGTGATCAGGGAGTCTATATGGGGTGATAACCACAGTCATTGATCACGCCCCTGTAAGGCTTCATTCAGACGTCCGGATGCGTTTTGCGGATCCGATCCATCTATCAGTGCATCCGTAAAAATCATGCGGACATCTGAATGGAGCTTTACAGGGGGTTGATCAATGACAGGATGGTAATCAATGACAGGGGGGTGATCAGGGAGTCTATATGGGGTGATAACCACAGTCATTGATCATGCCCCTGTAAGGCTTCATTCAGACGTCCGGATGCGTTTTGCGGATCCGATCCATCTATCAGTGCATCCGTAAAAATCATGCGGACATCTGAATGGAGCTTTACAGGGGGGTAATCAATGACAGGGGTGTAATCAATGACAGGGGGGTGATCAATGACAGGGGGGTGATCAGGGAGTCTATATGGGGTGATAACCACAGTCATTGATCACGCCCCTGTAAGGCTTCATTCAGACGTCCGGATGCGTTTTGCGGATCCGATCCATCTATCAGTGCATCCGTAAAAATCATGCGGACATCTGAATGGAGCTTTACAGGGGGTTGATCAATGACAGGGGTGTAATCAATGACAGGGGGTGATCAGGGAGTCTATATGGGGTGATAACCACAGTCATTGATCACGCCCCTGTAAGGCTTCATTCAGACGTCCGGATGCGTTTTGCGGATCCGATCCATCTATCAGTGCATCCGTAAAAATCATGCGGACATCTGAATGGAGCTTTACAGGGGGTTGATCAATGACAGGGGTGTAATCAATGACAGGGGGGTGATCAGGGAGTCTATATGGGGTGATAACCACAGTCATTGATCATGCCCCTGTAAGGCTTCATTCAGACGTCCGGATGCGTTTTGCGGATCCGATCCATCTATCAGTGCATCCGTAAAAATCATGCGGACATCTGAATGGAGCTTTACAGGGGGTTGATCAATGACAGGGGGGTAATCAATGACAGGGGGGTGATCAGGGAGTCTATATGGGGTGATAACCACAGTCATTGATCATGCCCCTGTAAGGCTTCATTCAGACGTCCGGATGCGTTTTGCGGATCCGATCCATCTATCAGTGCATCCGTAAAAATCATGCGGACATCTGAATGGAGCTTTACAGGGGGTTGATCAATGACAGGGGTGTGATCAGGGAGTCTATATGGGGTGATAACCACAGTCATTGATCACGCCCCTGTAAGGCTTCATTCAGACGTCCGGATGCGTTTTGCGGATCCGATCCATCTATCAGTGGATCCGTAAAAATCATGCGGACATCTGAATGGAGCTTTACAGGGGGGTGATCAGGGAGTCTATATGGGGTGATCACCACAGTCATTGATCACGCCCCTGTAAGGCTTCATTCAGACGTCCGGATGCGTTTTGCGGATCCGATCCATCTATCAGTGGATCCGTAAAAATCATGCGGACGTCTGAATGGAGCTTTACAGGGGGTTGATCAACGACAGGGGTGTAATCAATGACAGGGGGGTGATCAGGGAGTCTATATGGGGTGATAACCACAGTCATTGATCACGCCCCTGTAAGGCTTCATTCAGACGTCCGGATGCGTTTTGCGGATCCGATCCATCTATCAGTGGATCCGTAAAAATCATGCGGACATCTGAATGGAGCTTTACAGGGGGGTAATCAATGACAGGGGGGTGATCAATGACAGGGGGGTGATCAGGGAGTCTATATGGGGTGATCAGGGGTGATCAGGGGCTAATAAGGGGTTAATAAGTGACGGGGGGGGGGGGTGTAGTGTAGTGTAGTGGTGCTTGGTGGGACTTTACTGAGCTACCTGTGTCCTCTGGTGGTCAATCCAAACAAATGGGACCACCAGAGGACCAGGTAGCAGGTATATTAGACGCTGTTATCAAAACAGCATCTAATATACCTGTTAGGGGTTAAAAAAAACACATCTCCAGCCTGCCAGCGAACGATCGCCGCTGGCAGGCTGGAGATCAACTCTCTTACCTTCCGTTCCTGTGAGCGCGCGCGCCTGTGTGCGCGCGTTCACAGGAAATCTCGGCCATCGCGAGATGACGCATATATGCGTGACTCTGCGCAGGGCTGCCACCTCCGGAACGCGATCCTGCGTTAGGCGGTCCGGAGGTGGTTAAAGTGTGCGCATCTCTAAAATATCAGTGACATCCGATACACTTTTTCCGTAGACAGTGTCTGCTGCGGACAGTTAAGGCCTCTTTCACACTTGCGTTGTCCGGATCCGGCGTGTACTCCACTTGCCGGAATTACACTCCGGATCCGGAAAAACGTAAGTGTACTGAAAGCATTTGAAGACGGAACCGTCTTCCAAATGCTTTCAGTGTTACTATGGCACCCAGGACGCTATTAAAGTCCTGGTTGCCATAGTAGGAGCGGGGAGCGGGGGAGCGGTATACTTACAGTCCGTGCGGCTCCCGGGGCGCTCCAGAATGACGTCAGAGCGCCCCATGCGCATGGATGACGTGATCCTTGCGATCACGTGATCCATGCGCTTGGGGCGCCCTGACGTCACTCTGGAGCGCCCGGGGAGCCGCACGGACGGTAAGTACACTGCTCCCCCGCTCCCCGCTACACTTACCATGGCTGTCAGGACTTTAGCGTCCCGGCAGCCATGGTAACCACTCTGAAAAAGCTAAATGTCGGCTCCGGCAATGCGCCGAAACGACGTTTAGCTTAAGGCCGGATCCGGATCAATGCCTTCCAATGGGCATTAATTCCGGATCCGGCCTTGCGGCAAGTGTTCCGGATTTTTGGCCGGAGCAAAAAGCGCAGCATGCTGCGGTATTTTCTCCGGCCAACAAACGTTCCGTACCGGAACTGAAGACATCCTGATGCATCCTGAACGGATTACTCTCCATTCAGAATGCATTAGGATAATCCTGATCAGGATTCTTCCGGCATAGAGCCCCGACGACGGAACTCTATGCCGGAAGACAATAACGCAGGTGTGAAAGAGCCCTAAATTTTCAGCGCCACATCTCCTATTTAAAGAGTACGCATACCTACAATATCAATTACATCCAGTACACTTTTTCCGTAGAGGGTGTCCGCTACGGACAGTTAAATTATCTGCGCCACATCTCCTGTTTAAAGTGTGTGCATCTCTAAAATATCAGTGACATCCAGTGCAGTTTTTCCGTGGATGGTGTCCACTGCACACAGTTAAATTATCTGCGCAACATCTCCTGTTTAAAGTGTGCGCATCCCAAAAATATCAGTGACATCCAGTGAACTTTTCCCGTAGATGGTGTCTCCTGTAGACAGTTAAATTATCCACGCCACATCTCCTGTTTAAATTGTGCGCATCCCTAAAATATCAGTGACATCCATTGCAGTTTTTCCGTAGAAGGTGTCCACTGCGCACAGTTAAATTATCCGCGCCACATCTCCTGTGTAAAGTGTGCACTTCCCTAAAATATCAGTGACATACAGTGTACTTTTTCTGTAGACGGCGTCCCCTGCGGACAGTTAAATTATCTGCGCCACATCTCCTGTTTAAAGTGTGTGCATCCCAATAATATCAGTGACATCCAGTGCACTTTTTCCATAGACGGTGTCCACTGCAGACAGTTAAATTATCCGTGCCACATCTCTTGTTTAACCACCTCAGTCCCCTTAGCTTAAACACCCTTAATGACCAGGCCACTTTTTACACTTCTGCACTACACTACTTTCACCGTTTATTGCTCGGTCATGCAACTTACCACCCAAATGAATTTTACCTCCTTTTCTTCTCACTAATAGAGCTTTCATTTGGTGGTATTTCATTGCTGCTGACATTTTTACATTTTTTTGTTATTAATCAAAATTTAACGATTTTTTTGCAAGAAAATGACATTTTTCACTTTCAGTTGTAAAATTTTGCAAAAAAAACGACATCCATATATAAATTTTCCTCAAAATGTATTGTTCTACATGTGTTTGATAAAAAAAAAATATTTGGGTAAAAAAAAATTGGTTTGGGTAAAAGTTATAACGTTTACAAACTATGGTACAAAAATGTGAATTTCCGCTTTTTGAAGCAGCTCTGACTTTCTGAGCACCTGTCATGTTTCCTGAGGTTCTACAATGGCCAGACAGTACAAACACCCCACAAATGACCCCATTTCGGAAAGTAGACACCCTAAGGTATTCGCTGATGGGCATAGTGAGTTCATAGAACTTTTTATTTTTTGTCACAAGTTAGCGGAAAATGATGATTTTTTTTCTTACAAAGTCTCATATTCCACTAACTTGTGACAAAAAATAAAAAGTTCCATGAACTCACGATGCCCATCAAGAAATACATTGGGATGTCTTCTTTCCAAAATGGGGTCACTTGTGGGGTAGTTATACTGCCCTGGCATTTTAGGGGCCCAAATGCGTGCGAAGTAGTTTGAAATCAAAATGTGTAAAAAATGGCCGGTGAAATCCGAAAGGTGCTCTTTGGAATGTGGGCCCCTTTGCCCACCTAGGCT